>NC_034590.1:23910517-23918407 GCF_900095145.1 Mus pahari | reverse complement strand
GGGTGGGTAGGGGAGCAGGGGCGGAGGGGGGGTATAGGGAACTTTTGGGATAGCATTTGAAATGTAAATAAAGAAAATAATAATAATAAAAAAAAGAATGTAAAAAAAAAAGTAGCTGTTCTCAGTAAAAACATATGGACATAAAAAAAAAAAAAAGACCAAGATAAAGGAGAAAATAGAGACTGAACAGGAAACAAATCTAGGGCAGTTCAGGGTGACGATTAGGGTCTGGGTTTGAAACATGCAGATGCAGGGTCGGTGGTCTGCTGCCTTGGTCCTTACTGAATGGCCTCAGGCGATTTGCTCCTGTGCCTACTCCTCAGATTTCTTACCCCTAAATATGAAGAGTGGCCTTCTAAAAACTTCAGTCGTCCTGAAATTAGCTTGGAGAATGTCTGCACAACATGCACTACATGTATCTGGAAAGAAAACATGCCACGTGTGATGAAGGGTGAGAACATGACTTGATTCTGCCTGCATACAGTCAGAGCTGATGTGCAAGGCAGGGCTACCCAGGATGGCAGGACTGAAGTAAAACAAATCTTTTGCAAAGTGATTTCCCGCTGAGCTAAACTGCCCACTCTGGATACTTGTTAACTAATACAGGACAGACCTTACCATCCTGAATGGCAAATCCTGTCACATGACACATGACATTGTGTGATAGTAATGAATGGGGGGGGGCAAAGTGTTAGAGACTGAAGGCTGAGAGTGGAAGATTCATAAGACACTCCTACTATTAAAAAGAAAACCTTAGCTTAAGTTATCTCTCTTTTTATTTGGTCCTTTTAAGAATCTAGGTATTGGTAAGAATTCCCTTATTGTTGAGGTCAAGGTCAGCTTCTGGAAAAGGCTCTTTCTTATGGTATTTATCATAACAATTTCATGTTAGTCTTTTGTTGTTTACAGTGCTGGGTCTGAACCTTGCTTTGTGCATATTTAGTAAAACCTCCTTCACTGACCCTAGTTCTTTATCCTAGATTTTTAATACTTAGGATACAATAAATTTACATGCCGTGACCTCTCTTTTCCCTAAAACTCACACTGAGTGTGAGTGAGTGAGTGAGTGTGTGTGTGTGTGTGTGTGTGTGCATGCACATGAGTGAGTGTGTGCATATGTGTGTGTGTGTATGTGTGTAACTTCATGTGAAGAGGGCTTCTCATGTTTTTAAACTTTGCCAGGTAAGTAGGCTTCCTGGAATCTGCCTGCCTCCATCACTCATCTCACTTATAGGTGCATGCTTCTGCCACACCTAGCACTTTATGGGGTTCTGAGGCTCCAAACTCATGTCCTCATGCTTGAAAGGCAAACCTCCCCAGTTCTACATTACTTGTGCTTCAAATTCTGTTGGAGGACCATGGTTTCCTCTGATCTATTTCAGGAGGCTTATACTTCTTTATAGCAATTATTCCAGTGTGTGTGACCCATTTAAAATAATTTGTAAGGCTATAACACACTTTGTAAATGGTCTTTGTAAACAGAAAGAGTTTGTTGTATCTCCATGGTCCCCGAGTTATTCAGAATATATTAAAGAAAGTTAATGGTCCTAGAAGGAACTTTGTTTTGGAAAGGGATCTACTTTAAGTAGTGGGCAGTGGTCACTATGGAAATCGGAAGCAACACACACAGGAAGCTTTCTTGCTCTCAGCCTTACTAGTAAGATGAAATAAGAAAGGTCTCTCCTACCAACACCTATAGGCTCAGACATTTGAACACTTGGTCTCCAGTTGGTGGTACTGTTTGGAGAGGTTCTAGAGAATTGAGTCTCTCTGGAGGAAACACATCACTGGGTGATGGCTTTGGGAATTTATAGCAGCCTCTTCCAGTTCTCTCTCTCCTTCCTGATTATAGTTAAAGGTATAATTTTCAAGGTTCCTGCTCCTGCCACCACCATGTCTGCAGCTTCCTGCCATGCTACCACCCCACCAGGATGGACTATTATCCCTCTGGAACCTTATGGGATAAATCCTTCCTTCTACAAGATGCTTTTGGCTGGCTACTTCATTACTGCAATGGAAGAGTAACAAATACACCTATTGTATTCTTTCATTTCCCCAGGTTTGTTACTGAGCAGGCCCTGAAAGTGCCCTTCTTGAAATGTTATCTGAAGCTCTGTGACCTCAGGCACATGCTCATTTTCCATGCTTGAGTAGTTCTGTTTTAGATGGACTGTAGGCTACCTTCCAGCTGGACCAAGTGAGAGAAGCATTTGTTAGGATGAGAAGGTTCAAAAATACCTGTCCTGAAATGAAATCCCAATGCAGTCAAATTAAGCCAACTTTCAATGTCTAGTTCTTAACAGACTTTAGAATTTATAAACTAGTTTCTTACCTACCAGAAGATCTGAGCACCGCATACCCTCACCACCGAGGGTAAGTTAACATTCCTCTTGCAAATTAGGACCTTCTTTGACTAGAATAGATTTAGAATAAATGTTTGCTGCTGAAATCACTTTGGAATGTACTTGCTCCTTTTCTTATTTAATTGGCAGATAAGTACTATGCATATTCCAGGAGTACAAGGCTATAGAATATGGATTCTTAAGTGTGGTACTTTAAGTATTAACTGTCCTTTGGGTGCAACCTGAAATTAATTCACACAAACAAGCACAGTGCCTATGCCCATAAACATCATCTACATATAATGTCCTATTTATATGAGATAATTTTAAAGCACAATACCACACAGAAAGTAAGTTTATAGACTCTCCATAGGGTAAAATCTTTTAAGGACACTATCTTTTTTTTTTTTTTTTTTTTTTTTTTTACCTTTTAGTTCCTCATATCCAAAAGGCATCATTAGAATGGAGCTGACATAGGAATAAATAGGAGTTATTACATAGAATCGCAAGCAATAAATTTCAAATCTGCCTCTTTCTCTTCCCCTTTGTCCCCTTAATTTCATTGATGGTATAAGTTACATCATCACAGGCTGGGTCATCTGAACTGAAATAAAGGCAGTGTGGAAAGTACTGGCAATAGCTCTCTATGTATGGGTAGAACACAAATAAAAAATTAGGCATGCTGCTTGACATGAGCCCCAAAACTTACCAGCACATAGTACCATGCCCTTTGTTATCTTGTCATTTGGCATATGAGAGTTCAGAATGTTCCTTTTTTTTTCTTTTAGCTTTGAGAATGTACATCTTAAATGCCTGTTGAAGAGGTTCCTCTAGAACCAGTGAAGTCGTGTGCCAGAGTAGCTCTTATTTTCAGAAATACCCTTGGCTAGACTCTGTGAGGTCTTTAGGAGAGAAATTGGATCCTGTTCATTTCTGCATCCTTGCCATCCTAGACTTAGAAACACACACAGAAAAGCATTGTCTACCCATAAAATCCACGGACTACAAAGCACTGTGGTGGAAGAGAAAAGTCAATGAGGTCATTTAATCTTTGTCCAACAAAGGACAGATGGGACCTGCCTTTCCTCCATGAAACTGTGTGCCGAGTGCGTTTTCAAGCTGTGGGATCTTGAAGCTTGGTGCAGTCACATAATGGCTTTCAACAATGCATGTACAAGAACACTTGGTATGTTCCTTTATTTATTGACACAAGTAGGCTTAGAGAGCAAAGACTAGAGGCACTTGAGAAAAAAGTTAAGTAAAGTTAAGGTACATGCGGGGGGATTGGGGTTCATGGTTGCTGTACTTTTGTAGGCAGAAGAGCTGCCAGGACACAAGTGCTTCTCTTGATTCAGGAATAATGTCTGCCAAAGGAGAATAGAAGGGGTGGCCAAGGTCACATAAAGTCAGGACTTGGTGTCCTACTGTAAGATGGAAGACTGAGGGCTCACTGACTGAAATTAAAATTGCTATTTCAAGAAACTTGACATAGGCAACTGTGATCATTTGACTTTGTGCCATCAAAATGATAATGAATGAAACTAAAATTACACACACACACACACACACACAGAGAGAGAGAGAGAGAGAGAGAGAGAGAGAGAGAGAGAGAGAGAGAGAGAGAGAGAGAGAGAGAGAGAGAGAGAGAGATTCCAGTTGAAGATGATATAACACAGGAAAGAGAAGTAGAGGGACAGGGAGGGACAGTGAGAATGTCTTTTGCATTCATTTAGTGTCACTTGCATTGCATATGTTGTATAGAGGCATTGGATAGCCCATCAGAGAGCTTGTCATGGAAAAAACACATTCTCCCTCCCTCAGAAGTAATTAATTGGTTATAGCTCATCATCTGGGGCTGGGACCTTGTGAAATGTCCCACGTGCACTCTGGCATGCTAAATATTGTCTTCACGTGGGACTTGTTTAGGTAACCATATGGTAGATTTCATGGATGCAGCTTCTTTGTCATTTCTAGCAGATGAATTTGTCAGGTGGCATACTTAAAATCTTTCCATCCTTTGTTCTGTGATGTTCTTTAGGTTAAAGAAGCTGTGTTGTAGATACACTCATTGGGGCTGGGCACCCCATAGTCAGTCACTTATCCTTAGATGCAGATTCTTGACTAAAGGAAAATCATGGCTGAGCATTGGCCTAACTCATTCTGGTGCAACACTTAGTGCTTTTATACTTAACAGCAAGAGGACAGTTTGGTGCCCTGGTGGTGCATGCCTGGCACCTAGGAGGCTGAGGAAGGAGGTTCAAGACTTCTGACCCAACAAATTATATGTCAGCCTAATTAAGCCATGATAACCATGAATTCACAACCCTAACCATGATGGACTTTTCAATGCCATGCCTTCAGTGGAGGGCCGTGGTAGTCTCCAGACCAATTCTAGTTTTACATTAGTTCTCATTTTTCTCAGTTCATGGATGTCACCTTCGGATAGTCACCAAACACCTCTCACCTTTGTATCCCTCTTTGGAAGATAGTGATGATAAATTTACCAGCCTGCGCTCTCATGAGAATTAAATTCACAGTATATATTAAAGGAGAGGCACTCTCCTGATTTATAGTTGTGTTCAGTATCATTTCTTTTTAAAGATTATTAAAAGCAAATGTTCAGCATTATCGATCTATGGGTATAGATTAAGAGTAGTTTTATTGCTATGTTCATTTAGCATAGTAGGTCTTAACCTGTGGGCTGCATATCTGATATCTTACATATCAAGATGCTTACATTATGATTACTAACAGTAGCAAAATTACACCTATGAAGTAGCAACAAGAATAATTTTATGGTTGGGTACACCACAACATGAGGAACTGTATTAGCAAGTTGCAGCATTTGAAAGGTTGAGAACCATTGATTTAGCAGAATATTAATACTGGGTCCTCTGCGGTCTATGGCCTATCTAGTTTCAGGGATTTGGTCTCATTAACAGTGTCAGGAATGGGTTACATATCATGGAGAGGGTCCAATCAAAATGTGTTTGGCTACTCCCATAATATGTTTGCAGCTGTTGCACAAGTGTATCTTGTAAACAGGTCTCTATTGTAGCTAACAGGGTTTGTCAATAGGTGAGACAGAGGTTTATTTTTCTCCTCCAGTAGTGTGCATTGTACCTTCCAGCATTATGAATGCTAGTCAGTAAGGGAACAGCCTCTATTTGAACACCAGGATGATTTCTCCTTGTTCTATGACATGAATAAGTGATTTCTTCAGTAATAGGACCTTACCTTCAGGTTATAGAGGGTAACCAATAGCATTGGCAGTTGTCTATGATTGGCAGGGTCTATGAGAGCCCCTTTGGTAAGTGATTAAACCAGATGTAACCCATTTTCAACAATGAGGATTTTATTTGGTAGACTATGATATCATTTGGGGGCACTGTCACCCTTATTTTTGCTGGTTACATTTAGATTCTTTCCATGTGTATACGTCTTTTAGGAAGCTTCTACTGTAGTAGTTTCTGTACTGTTTTCCAGTGGCCTATGTTAGTTGTCCCTCCTTATACTCCATCATTTTCTCTTCTCTCCCCTACCCCTCCCTATTTAATTCTCCTATTTTAGTTTCCACTTTATCCCTCTATAACTCTATATCCATCCCAGGAAAAGACAGGTAGGTTTCTGGGTTGTAGGTTAGCTGGATCTACAGAGTAAGTTCCAGGACATCCAGGTGTAGATAGAGAAAGCTGGTCTCAAAAAACAACAACAACATCTACACACACACACCCACCCACACACACACACACACACAAACACACAAACACACACACACCAATATATTATATTTCCTCATTTTTAAAGCCTCCTCCACCCCGACACTTGGCTCTTTACTAATTACCTAACCTCAGTGGGTATTCTGAATAAAACACATATATCTAAAGCTGAAAAGATAACATTCACATAAAAGAGAAAACAAGCCATTTTTTGTCTTTCTTGGTCTGGGTTACCTCATTCAGGATGATTGTTCCTAGCTCCACCCATTTACCTGTGAATTTCATGCTTCTTGACAGCTGAATAATATTCCATTGTGGAAATGTATTCATCAACTTATGAATGGATAATGAAAATGTGGTTCATCAAACTTTGTTTTCTATTATTCAATCTAATTCAGTTTTAAGACCTCATCCTTTTGATCTCTTGAACTAAAATGTCAATTAATCCAAGATGTACCACCCTACCATTGCAGCTAAATTCCTTATCCTGTGCATTAGGGAACAGCAATGGATATACTCCTGGGTATGTATCATAGCACATCTCCTGTGTCTTATCCTGTCTTATCCTGTGTCATTGGTCCCCACCGATTGCTGCTGTGCAATTCCAGCCCCAGGTCTACCCTCTGTATTGTCTTAAAACAACTGCTAGGAACTCGAGAAGCCAAAAGCTAATCTCCCTACTCACTTCAGAGCACTGGGAAATGGGCAGGCACTGGGAGACTGCAAAAGGCATTTACCACACAATCACTTCTGCCTTGGCGTTTCTAAGGACCAGTCCTCAGAGGGCCTGCCAACTTCTTAGATCTCTTATGACTGATTCTCCAACCTCAACAGTTCCAAGTCAAAAACCTGAAAGCAGCATCGGACTGTCTGGGAAACCCCATCCCTACAGCAGAGAAGACAAGATTCCATTGCTGGGATCAGGGGTAACTGGAAAACCAGAATGCTAGTTAATCGGCTCCTTTTACCTCCCTTGTAGACTTGTTTCCTAGGTGAGTGATTTTGTGTGTCATGGTGTTTGACCAATTGCTCATTATTCTAATATAATTCATAAAAATCACATCTGTTGAACATAGAAAACTATTTGGAAATAAAATCAACATCACACAAGAGTAAATGTAAGAAATGAAATACAAGAAAAATATTAATAAAAACTTCTACACTCACATTGTATTTCCCCCATATTTTGAATTTTTGATGTCCTACTTCACATCACATCATAGTGTTCTTCGACTTATAAATACAATTAGTTTTGAGGCTTTAGTCTTCATACTAAAGCCATATTCATTTTATGCACTGTGTCTACACTGCTCCTGCATTGGGAGTCCAACTGTATGGTTACTCTCACCATTTTTAGGATCTCTTGTGGAGGAGGTATGGTGGTGATAAATTATCTCCGATATATTTTTTCTGGAAATTGCCATACATTTCCATCATTTAAAAAAAAAGAGTAGCTTGTCTGGATGAAGTTTTCTTCTTAAAAGTATCCTATGTTGAAATTTTCTCCTTTGCTAGTTTTTTTTTTTCTTTTTTGATTTAGCACTGTGGCTAAGTCAACTTGTCCATGACTGGACAGTAAGGTCCCTGTTGACACTGGTGATGTTAAACGAGTTAGAGCACCTCACCTGGTACTAGGCTTTTTATTACTTTAATAGTCTCCTCTTTGCCTTTCGTCTTTGAGAGCTTGATAAATAAATGTCTTGGGATTGACTTGGCTGAGTTAAAAAATAACGGTCACATTTGGTTCCCCTGTATTAGATACAGGGTGTTTTACTATTATTTTGTCTGTCTGTCTCTGTCTGTCTGTCTGTCTGTCTCTCAGTCTCTCT
>NC_034590.1:23898945-23910379 GCF_900095145.1 Mus pahari | reverse complement strand
CAACCCAAAGTTTGTCCTTTGAATGCTGCTTCAAACTTCAGATAAGTGCTTTTCATTTTTTCTCCTTCATGTGTTTTGAAATGGCATGTCTTCAAGCTCACCAATTCCTCCTTCCATTTCATATGTTCAGCTGTTGATGCTTCATATTTAAAATTTTGTCTAGAGAATACTTGGGTGTACAATTTCTGTTTGTTTCAGTCTTCGGTTATGTTGAACTGATGAATTACTGAATTATTGTTTGTGAATTTTTGAATTTCTGAAGGTTCTTTAAAACATCAATTTTATTATCTCAGCCAGTGAGTTCTCATGCTTGCTGCTTTTGACTGCCTACTGGCACCTTATTTTGTTGATCATATTAGGCTATGGTTCTGCAAAATTACTGATTCTTGTTGGTCGGTGATGACATCTATGCATTGAAAGATTAAGCATTTCATATTATTTCATTTTTCTTTTTTGTTTGTTCATGTCTTTATGAAACTTTTAAGAAGGCAGCTGTTTTTCTGAGCCTCTGGTCCCTGCCCCTTGTAATTTCACTACTTTTAAGTACTTGGAGTTTTAAACTCCAGGTCTGTATTTCATGTGTTGTCATTCATTCAACACTAGAGGGCACCCTAGGCCCAATTTTGTCATAACCATAGTTTGTGTCATCAGAATGGACTAGGTAGGGGTGTACCAAAAACAAAACAAAACAAAACAAAACAAAACAAAACAAACAAACAAACAAAAAACAAAAACAGATTTTAGAATAAAGACTCTCAGTTTTTCTTTTTTTCAGATTTACTGCAATTTGCATATGGTTTTCTCTTACCCTTAGTTTCTTCAGGACTTTTATTGTGAAAAGTGTTGAATTAGTCTAGTTCGGCATCTTTCAAAAGGATTGTGCGATGCCATATCTGTCCTAGGCTCCATTAAAATAGTGTATTACATTTACCGATTTGCATATGTTGAGCCAAATCTGCATCCTGGGTCTGAAACCAGCTTGATTGCAATGTACATTCTTCTTAATGTATTATCAAATTCAGTTTGCAAGTCTTTTGGCAGAAGCTTGGCATCTATGTGTATCAGGGATTTTGGGTTGTAGTTTCCTATTTTTGTTGTGTCTTTATCTGGTTTTGGTACCTGGGAATACTGATCTTGTGAGATGGCTTTGGTAGTGTTCTTTTCCTTTGATTTCGTGGAACAGCTTGAGAAGTCTGGCAGGCTGAACAGTTTCATGTCAACTTGACACAAGCTGGAGTCATCTAAAAGGAAAGAGAAAATGCCTTCATAGAAGTGTGCTGTAGGGAGGTCTGTAGAAAATTTTCTTTATTAGTGATTAAAGGGAGGCCAAGCCGTTTGTTGGTGGTGCCATCCCTGGACTGACGGGATTGAGTTTTATAGGAAAGCAGGCTGAGGAAGCTACGGCTACCAAGCCAGTAAGCAGTATCCCTCCATAGCTTCTGCATCAGCTCCTGCCTTGATATTCCTGCCCTCACTGCTATTGATGATGAATTGTTACGTGGAACTTTAAGTGAAAATAAGCCCTTTCCTCCCCAAGTTGCTTTTGGTAATGGTGTTTCATCACAGAAATAGTAACCCTAACAAAGACACATTGGCATTAAAGTTTCCTTAAAATTATGGTAGAATTCATCAGTGAATCTGTCCATTCCTGAGCTTTTGAGATCCCATCTTAACTCAGACAGAATGGCTATCATCAAGCAAACAAATGACATCAGTTGCTGACACGGAGGTACAGAAGGTCACCTGGCTCACTGGTGGTGGACATGTAAACCAGGGGTAGCGTTTTCTCAAAGAAGAAAACCAGAGATAGTATGTGGCATAGCCTTGCCACTCCTGGGCATATATCCCAAGGGTTCTACATCTTCCCATAATAACATCAATGTTTATTGCCACAGTATTCACAACAACGGAGAAATTGGAGCATCCTGGATTTCCATCAGCAGACAAGAAGGCAGTGAAAATGTGGCAGAGAAACACCATGAGCTATTACTTAGCAGTAAGAAAAATAAAATTATGAAATTTGCAGAAAAACATTTAGATCCAAAATATTTTTTTCAGAAAGGGAAAGAACGTTTCTTCTCTATCACATAGTGATCACAACCCTCTGTTTTCTTCTCTCTCTTAATATATATTCATATACATATCTACATACATACACATATATGTGTATATACATTATAGAAGAGAAAGACGCTTTAAAAATTTCTGTTTTGTTGTAAACTATGTGTTCTCTCTCTCTCTCTCTCTCTCTCTCTCTCTCTCTCTCTCTCTCTCTCTCTCTCTGTGTGTGTGTTTGAGAGAGCTGGGGAGCACAATGTCTGGAGAGTCTAAAGGAGGAGGGGTTGGATCCCCTGGAGTTCAAGTTACAGGTGGTTGAGAACTATCGAATGTACTTGCTAGGAACTCAGCTCTGTTCCTCTGCAATGGCAGTAAATGTTCTTAATCACTGGATCATCTCTCCAGCTTTTGAGAAGTTTAACAGGAGTGTGGGAGGAGAAATAGATCACAGTATAATATATGTGATATGGCAGTGGAAAAACGAATCCTTGGATAGAAATGTACAAATAAGGAGGGGACAGGTAAGTAGGAGGAACAATTCATCAAAACAAAAATGTGTGGAAATTCAAAGAAATCCTGTTACTTTGCATGCTAATGTTAAAAAGCTAGAGCATCTCTACCTCCCTGCGCTCGGAGACAGAGCCATGTTCTCAGTGAGCAGCCTACAGTAAAATGTTTTGTGATTCTGTGTGAAGCTGTCCTCTCCATGGGGACCAGTCTTAGCATCTTATACAATGTATCTTTTTCACCCTCAAGCAGATAAGGAATGTCTTGCACTGTGAACATTTGGGGAAAGAGATGCACTTGACAGTCTCACAGTGACCTCTGCTAGAACATACCCTATACCCGCAACTCCCAAAGACCCTTGTCAACACAAGGACCGATAAACAATTAAGGCCAATGTTGTTATGGTCTACCTAATACCGATTGGTGCTCCTGACTTGACATTGTAGAACCCATCACAAATGATGCTTTTTAGAATACATGTCATTATGGCTGGGGTCCTCAGGGTCCTCCTGGTGCAGGCGAGGGTCCAAAGTCTCTACCGAGTTCACTGGCCTAAGGAAAGAAATCACAGAAATCTTCCTAGTTTGGATTCCACAAGTCTGGTACTCAGTTCCAAGACTTCCAAGGTATTCAGTTTACTTTAATGTCTTACTCTCCCTCCTCACAGATTACATAGATTTTTATAATGTTATGTTGCTGTGTTGCCAGAGGTTTAGTCAAGGTTGGTGGAGATGGTCCATTAGCTATTGAGGTTGCTACTAAGCTGGGTCCCTTCTGTCACAGCCCCAGGGGGCAGGTGTTGGATAGACTCAAGAATATGTTTCAGGCCCAGGCTCTGGCTGGAGGTAATGAAGGCTGAAATATAAATGTTTCACTACCCTGTCTGTCCAGGGCATAGATCTCTGCTGTGTGTTGGGGTGAGATTATCAACTTCAGACGCAAGCGCTGAGAGCAGGAAAGGAACGGCTGGAATCAATGTGGTTCCAGGTTTTCCTGCAGTCCCGGGTGCTGAGGAGAGCCTTGAGCTTCCTTTTCTGTCCTATACTGACAGGCATGGAGATTTGTTCCGGGCTGTGTTTCCTAAGGATGGGAGCCAGTCACTTGAATATCTAGCTAATGCAAGTACAGAGGCCTGCTATCGTGGAAACAGCCTGTGGCTAACGCTCATGAGGCTCCCCTTAGTACTGTGGCCAAGTGTGTTGAGGCTCTTAATGTTTTTGATGACCAAAGGTTTCAATATCTGTTCAATCTCCTAGGTAGAGACTATTATATTGCTTAGAATCTGGTAGCTGATGGTATGGCCAATGCTTACTTCTCTGACTTCTTCAATGTATCTTTCCTTATTTCTCTGAAGCCAGACGCAGTCATCTCTTCCCTGGCTGCATTCTATCTGGTGGAGGTACTTAAGTAATGAATGTCCAAGGTGATATTTCTCAGAGAAGAGAGTCACCGGAAAACCTTAACCACCCCATGTGTCCATTCTCAGATCAATAATTGCAGTCTGGGACAAGGTAAAGTCCTGATGCTGCCCCGGAGCACATGCTCAAAGGCTGTTGTTGAAGAAGAATCACTGTAGTTGACAGTTCTGGAATAGAACATTAATTTCTAATAGAAAACCTCTGTGCTATTACTAGGGAGGTAGAAAAGAACATAAAAACAGTCAGCAGACGAACAAACAGATGTCCACTGTAAAAGGAGGATGCTTTCAGAGACCGAGACCTTTTCTGTATGTATCTTTAAAATCTGGATTTAAGATTTTATTCACATTGACTTTGACCCATGTACTAAAACTTAAAAAAAAAATCTAATTTTAAAAGTATTTGTGAGAAAAGACATTGAGAGGCTGATTTCATTTCTCCAAGGAGATTCTAACCTTGATTTTTACATAAATACATGCATGTATTTTTTATCATTAAACATTATTTTGATGTTTTTCTGTTTACCCCTTTGGGCCAGCTCTAGACTGTATCTCTTATTTGTGTCAAAAAATCGATGCCTAGTTCCACAACCTACTCAGCCAGCCAGATGAGATGATGACAAATATCTGTTTGAGTGGGAATTGATCCAGTGTGTTCACAGAATTATTTCCAAGTCCCTTTAGAGCTAACTGGAGCCCAGGTGTAAAACATAGGAGCTGAATCGCAGGACAGGGTAGAGGTTCTCTTCCTTGCTTTGTTTCTGGGGCAAGACAGATGATTCTGCCAAAGCCAGAATCATCAGCAATGGGGAGAATGAGACTGAATCAGATTTACTATGGCTGGTGGATGAAGCATCTCCAGTTGAGGTTAAAAAAAACAAAATGTCGATATCATTGACCCCGAGGGAGATATGTAGTTTATACACAGCATTGCTCTGAGCTTCTCAGCTAGTGGCAAACAAGTAGAAAGGGGTTTTCCCATGTCTAGAATGTAAATTGCCATCACTGACTGTTATTTAGAATGGACTGTACAATTCTGAGCTTGTGTAGAAAGAGAAAATTTGGTATACAATCCCTAATCTGAAACCGTCTGATCCTGATGCTTTTATTGCATCCCTGGAGCTCTGTATTCACCAGTAGATCTTTCGGTATCATTTTCTTACCTTTTAACTGAGAGTTTGAACAATTTTAATGGTGTGTTTACATGTCAGTCTGTGTGTGAGTACAGGGATACAAGTGAAGGTGCCCATAGGGACCAGAGGAGGGTGCTGGATACCTTGGAGTTGGAATTAGACACAGTTGTGAACTGCCTGACATGGGTGCTGGGAAGCAAATTCAGGTCACTTATAAGGCCAGTCTGCACTCTTAACTACTTAGCCATCATTCTGTTTTTTTATTTGTCTGATATTTATTTATGCATGTGTCAGTATGCCTATGTGAGTTTATGTGTATCACAGGAGTGCAGTTCTGGTGCATACCAGAAGAGGACACTGGATCTTGTGGAACTGGACTTACTGGCAGCTATGGGTAGCTTGACATGGATGTTGGGAACTGAACCCACATCCTCTGCAAGGTCAGCAAGTGGCCTTAAACACAACCTGATCTGTCCAGCCCTTGCTTTCCATAAATATAGGGATAATAGTTCTCATAGTGACTACATTTTGCTGGTCATGCTAAACATAAAGGTTGTGACGCTTCCACTGGCAACAGAAACGTTCCTCAATTCTTCTGCAAGGAACATATCTGGCATGTGATCTTTCTATCACTCCAGACATGAGCGTATCTTCATTCCAATATTAAGCAGAAGATGAAGAGATCTAGGAGAGAAAGGTGGCTTCGTTATAACCCCAATGTGAACATGGTAAAGTAAAAAACTAAACCTATGTCTCTGTTCTCTAAGACAGACTTTTTTTCCATTTGTGTTTGGTTCTATCTTAGACCTCTGTGCTTCCCAGCTTCTTGTTCATGGCCTTCCGGGCAGTGTCAGGCGTAGTCTACCTCTCACGACATGGCTTTCATGTTGGACCAGTCATTGGTTGGCCTCTCCTGCAAGTTCTGTGCCACCTTTACCCTAACACACCTTTCAGTCCAGACAAATGTAGGTCAAAGATTTTGTGGCTAGGTTGGTATCCCAATCCTCTCTAGTGAAAGCCTTGCCTACCTGTAGAGGATGCTTGTTTCAGGCTCCGTAGCCCCTGTTTGCAAGATCACCCCCACAGAGATCACCTCCACAGATTCTAGGTAATTTCTTTTGCTCTAGTTTCTATTTTGTCCCCCAAATGCTCCAAACACACCTCTTTCTCCCAGTACACTCATCCTCCATCCCCTTCTTGATCCTACCTGTTTCCATTCCCCCACTGACGCCAAATCCACCTGTGAAATTTATTCTAGTTCTTTTCAGGGAGATCCATGTACCCCTTCTTGAGCCATCCCCATTTTTTTAGGCTCTCTAGATTTGTGGATTGTAGCATGGTTATCCCTTAACATTACAGCTAATATCCATGTATAAGCAACTACGTACCTTGTGCTTCTTTCTGGGTCTAGGTTTCCTCACTCAGGATGATTTTTTTCTAGTTCCATCCATATACATACACACTTCATGATACCATTTTAAATTAATTATTTTACTTATTTGCATTGCAAATGTTGCCCACTCCTAGTCCTTCTTCTCAGAGTTCTTTACCCCCTCCCTCTTCCCCTTTGCCTCTGAGAGGGTGCTCCCCATCTCCCCCCCCCCCAGGGCATCCCTCTTCCAAGGATGACACCATTTTCTTAACAGTTGAGTAAAGCTCCACTGTGTTTATTTTTTAAAATCCATTTGTCAGTTGAGGAACATCTAAGTTGAATAAAGCAACTATGAATATAGTTGAGCAAGTGTCCTTGTGGTAAGATGGAACATCCTTTGGGTATTTGCCCAAGAATGATATAGCTGGGTCTTGTGGTAGATAGATTTCCAAACTTCTGAGAAACTGTAATATTGATTTTCAAAGGGGCTGTACAAGTTTGCACTCCCACCAGAAATGGAGGACTGTTCCCCTTGCTCTGCATCCCTAATGCTATTCTGCTAAACTCATAGACATGATTGTCATCAGAGAAACTTCATCCAGCTATTGATAGGAATAGATGCAGAGACCTACAGCCAAACATTAGGCAGAGCTTGGGAATTCTTACAGAAGGCAAGGAGGAAGGATTGTAGCACCCAGTGGAGCCAAGAACATCACAAGAACACATCCCACATTATCAACTAAACAGGGCTTCATATGGGCTCACAGAGACTAAAACGACAATTAGGGAGCCTACATTGGTTGGAACTAGGCCCTCTGCTTATGTGTGACGGTTGTGTAGCTTGGTGCTCTTGTGAGACTCCTAACAGTGGCAGTAGGTATTACTCTGACTCTTGTCTGGTTTTGGGACTCTCCTTCTTCTAGATTGCCTTGTACACTCTTGATATGAAGGTTTGCACCTAGTCTTATGGTAGCTTGTAAAGGTATGTTTGGTTGATATCCCTGGAAGGCCTGTTCTTTTCTGAAGGGAAATGGGGGAGAAGTTCATCTGTGGGAGAAGGGACATGGGGAAGGGAGGGACTGGGAGGAGAGAGGGAAAGAAAACTGCTGTCAGTGTGTAAAATATGAGAGAAAAATAAGTTAAAACAAAGACAGACATCTTTACATTGTGTGCTTTCTCTATAAAAGTCCTTCTTTGCTAATAAAACTTCACTTTAACTCTGAAACCACAGGTTTCTCTTCCTTTTGTGTCTTTTATTTCCTTTGTACAAGTAAATCACGAGATAATTCTTACTAAGCATTTGCTGCGTGATTTAGTGTGATGCCTGCATTTACTTCTGGCCACAGCTCTATGTTTTACAGCTTATTCTTATTCACATTTCCAAGAGGCAACAGCTGATGCTTAAAGAGCTGGAGAGACTTGCTTAGAGTTGCATACTGTGAGTCTGAGCTCTTAAACATGTTAGGTTACTCATCTCTAATACATAGAGCCTGATTTTTGTTGTCTTTTCCTCCACTTCTTAATGCCCCTAGGACAGAGTCATTCATCTTCTATTTCTAAATTTCTGTCTGTACTTTTCTTTATTTGGGGCATGAAAATATATATGTCTACTGTGTCATTGCATTTTTCATACCATTACAAATGGTAAAACAATGTCAACTTATGTGAGGAACTGCTTCTTTTGTTTCATGGTTTGGAAACAGAGAGCGTTTGATTCTGGGGTCCAGCTGGCTTTCTCCTTTCTCAGCCTGGGACTCCAGTCTATGGAACACACCCACATCGATAGTCTATCTTCTGACCTGTATTAAGCCTTCCTGAAAACATCATAGACAAGCTCAGAGGTTTGTCTTCTGGGTGACTCCAAATCCTATCAGGGGGGATCCTGAGAGACATCTGGGGATCTGCTGTGCAACATACATATAAACCATGCGAGGTGAGAAAGCAAATGGAGATATTTTACGATTCTTAGCTAATACATGAAGAAATATAAGCATACATGAAAATGTGCCCTATAAACTAGCTTAATGATTGAGTCAAAATGTAAAATACAATAGACAGCAAGCTAATACAATAACAGGAAGTCAATAATTACTAAATTCTATTTTAAAAATTTAAAATTTTTATTTTACATGTATAAGTGTTTTTCTTGCATGCATGTCTGGGCACAATGTGATTGCAGAGGCCAGAAGAGGATGTTAGGTCCCCTGAAACTAAAGTTACAGATAGCTGTAAGCCACTCTATGGGCTCTAGATTTAAACCTGTTTCCTGTAGACGAGCAGTCAGTGCCCTTGACAGCTGAGTTACTTCTCTAGCCTTTTAAATTCAGTTTTAAAGGCAAGAAACAGAGGCTATTCTAATGGTTCCAGAGACAAATGAATTCTGTGGGAGATACTGTGAAATGCAGCATGATTTGGTATCAAAGAAGACCCAAGAAGTGCCTGTGAACACAACTGATAAGTGTGGAAGATGTTGCAGGAGTAGGTGGTGTCTCTGAGCTCTAAGGGCAAAGCCATAGGTAAAAGGCTGCCCTTTAAGAGGAAAAAAATGTATTCAGGTAAGATTATGAGCTGAAATTTGAAAACCGTGGCTTAAAATGTACAAGGAAATGTCTGGAATAGACCAGATGGACTTTCAAAGCTGCCATTTGGCAGTAAGAGCAGCACTAGGGTTTTAACATTGGAATTCATTAGTTCACAGGTTATAATTTTTTTTGGAGATTTTTATGGGGCAGAGATTACTTTTTTCCTTTATATGTAAGAGATAGAGTTGTATTTAAGAGGCTATTATGGTAATCTTGAAAATGACACATTTATAACAAAACCGAACATGGGAGTGTTATTTATAGAAGTTATTATCAAGGGGACAAAAGAGATGGCTCAATGGTAAAAGTGCTTGTTGCCAAACCTCAGATCCTAAATTCAGTCCCTAGGACCCACATGATATGAGGTAGGACCCAACTTCCACTGGTTAACTCTGGCCTCCATAGCATGCTTCCCTCTTTTACAGGCACACACACCCTAATTAATAAATAAATATAATAAAGTTACCCCAGCAGGCAAAATAAATACTGAAGAGCAATATTATGTGGATGAAGATGAACATGTCAGATATACAAGATGACGTCATTGTCCTGGCTAGGGACAGGTTAGATTTCTAACACTAGAGCAAAGAAACTCCACCTTGTGAAGTTGGTATGTGAGCCACACAGAACCCACTTGGTACATGTGCACACACAGACAGGTGAGAGATACAGGGGAAGAGAAGCATCGTAGGGTTGAGAAATTTGAGTAGATATAAAAATCCGCTTGTATATACAAGATCTGCAGAGCTTGTGGGACATAGAAGATAGATGGCTGAAACATCAAACAGATAAACACAGATAGCCCTGAGAATTGATTTGTATTTCCTCTCCAGGAAGCAGCTGAAGCTATAGAGATGGATGAATCGGACACCAAAATGGTTTGCATAACAAGACAAGGGACAGGCAAGCAATGCGCTGAAGATTGATGCTTAACCAATCAGGCTTCTTTCTAATCTCTTTGGTTTTCAGAGACTGAGTTTATGTAGGAAATCTTTTGTTGTATACAGGGTATCAACACTGGATCATGGAACCTCTGCTGGGGAAATTTATTATCATAACGACATAAGAGATTGGATTAATAGAATTGTAGTAGCTAAGCAACAGAGTTAGAACTGGAGGCGACGTCTGAGACCTTCTATTCTGACCTTGCAGGTCTGATGATGTATTAAGTCAGGGCCCAGGTCTCTCATTTGTTTTCCTGTTCTTTTTCTCTAGCCTGGGTTCAGCCTTATCAGTCTTTACAGTTGAGGAAGGATTTATTCTCTGCCATTTTGTATGTCACCCGATTTTCCTGTTCACTTGCTGTAAAAGCAGGGGAAAGAGTGCAAATAGGCAATGATTCGTCTCTATTCCTCAGACCACCAGACTGCATTTGCTGACTTAGCTCAGGAGAAGTAAGTCTCACTTGAAGTACAGATTCTATCCTGGCCTTATTGGCAGCTTCAAAGATCCCAGCTGGCTGCCTGTGGCCCAACATCTACCATGGCAGTCATAGTCCCTGGTTCTTATGATGGGAATTTCCTAAGCTCAATTTGTAATTAGCAAGGATATTGGTCCTGAATCTGAGGTTTCTAAGCAACAAATAAATAGCTAATTAAATGCTCCTGGCCACACATCTTGTCCTCCATCAACATCATGGTGCTTATTACAGGGGCTCTGGGCTGTACATGTCCATCTGCTAAAATGGCAAAATGCCCTCTTACTTTATATTTGGAATATTGCCAATGGCCAACGTTTCCAGGCCATGACAGATGCATGAAGATCAACTAGAATATAAGATCTTTCCTAGTGATGTCACCTCTGGTAGCCACTGACCTTGTAAGACAAGATGTATACCTGTTGAATGTCATCTGCTAGACAACATGACTATTTGTAATGGGGTTATGGGAAGACAGCTGCCACAAAGACATTCTATGCCGTATGTTAAACTTGCAGTGTCAAAATCTTTAAAACCTGTCTATACTTAAACCCAACCAATGGACTGAAGTTGGGGACCCCTGCAGTTGAATAAAGGAAAAGCTGAAAGAAGTTGAGGAGGAGGGCAACCCCATAGGAAGACCAGCAGTCTCAACTAACCCGGACCCCCGAGATCTCTTGGACACTGAGCTACCAACCAGGCAGCATACACAAGCTCGTTCAAAGCCCATGACATATACTGCAGATAAGCCAGGTCTGACCTCAGTGAGAGAAGACACACCCAAACCTCAAAAGACTTGAGGCCCCAGGAAGTGGGGAGGCCTGGCAGGGTGTGGTGGGGAATAGAAATTTCCTCTTGGAGACAGGGGCTGGGAGGAATGGGATGAGGAACTGTCTGAGGGAGGAAGTGGGGGGCGGATAATGACCAGACTGTAAAAAAAAAAAAAAA
>NC_034590.1:23883374-23898395 GCF_900095145.1 Mus pahari | reverse complement strand
TTGTCTCTGTACCTATATCCTTTCATGAGTATTTTGTTCCTTATTCTAAGGAGGAATGAAGTATCCACCCAGTGGTCATCCTTCTTGGTTTTCTTGTGTTTTGCATAATTAAATATTTTTTTTTTAAAATATCCAAAACCTTTGATGAGAGAAGAGGTTTTTTTTTTTGCCAGAGGTCACAAGGAAAGGTCAGGATTGCAAGAAGAGAAAATTGATTGGTAAACCTCAGGCATACATTAACAGCAACGTAGCAGGAACCACTCCAA
The DNA here is from genome assembly GCF_900095145.1 of Mus pahari. Taxonomy (NCBI): domain Eukaryota; kingdom Metazoa; phylum Chordata; class Mammalia; order Rodentia; family Muridae; genus Mus; species Mus pahari. The sequence goes on along the minus strand of NC_034590.1, from coordinate 23,898,129 downwards.
ACTTCTAGCTGAGCAAGGTGTAGATAGCAGGAAGCAATAAAGCCAAGAGAGGTCTCTGAAGTGAGTTGTCTAGCCTTTATCACACTAGAAGAAAGTCAGAGTTCAAATCTTTATTTCTGTGCCTGAAGCCATTAAGTAGACTTTCCCAACAGCCTTGAGTCTAACCCCGTGGCACTCAGACAAGCACGCTCATGTCCATGGCTTGTCTGCCTCCTTGTTTTCCTATAAGCTATAGGAATGACCTAAGTGGGGTTCAAGGATGAAGCATTCATGGTCATTCTCTACTTATATACAGTGAGAGGAGGAAGAGGAGGAAATCACTTGATTTTTTCAATGAAAACATTGACAATTCTGCACTAATTTTTGAAGACCTCAAACCTTCTACATATGCCAAGAACACCACAAATAGACTCATTAAGATGAATATATATAGCAAACTTAGTATTGAAAATAAGAATTCAGCTTTAACAGTAATATGATTCTGTGAAATATTGCCACCCTTAACATCATATGATAATTTACAAGTCTTGCATTACCAATTCTGATAATTTAGCATCACATGGTAAGGATATTGATGTTTTTATTTCTAGGTACATATGCTATGCCTATACATAACCCCAAGGATGGCAAGGAATGGAGTGTCAATCAGATTGAGAATGAGGTCCTTTTCACCTCTACTCTAGTTAAGGGAAAATGTTTTGCAGGGCTCTGAGTGAGAGACTTTCAGATTTTGTTTATGTGACTGGTAGATGGCAGGCTTCCAAGTGGCAGGAACTGTTCTACTTTTGGTCCCATTACAGAGCTGGAGTCTTCTGGCAAAGGTAGACCCCAAACGTACAGCATAAATGAATGAGCCAATTCTTGTCCCTCTGAAAATAAGAATTTATTTCTTGTAAAATTAAGAGTCTCTAGGCATACATTTTTCCCCCAAAAGGACAAAGTTTAATATTCATACTTCACACACACACAAAGATATACACACAGATGTTCACACACATAAATATTTTTTAAAAATATTAAATATTAATCAAGTAAGTAGAGGCTTAGTCTTGCGAGAGCTCAGTTATCTCTACAGGCGTGGATGCATTTTAAAACTGTCTGAGTCTGTCACTTTCTGAAGACTTCCAACAGATGAACAGAGTGTAATTGAGGACGTTTTATTTTTTTTTTTTTTATTTGTGTTTTTGAAGCTAGGGTTATGAAGCAAATGAAATGATGGATGATGGAGCGATGGCATTCCGGGAGACCAATGACTTTTGTTTCATGGACTCCTTGGTAATACATTAGTATTCTCATTAGGGTTTTTTTTTCCATTAGTGGATTTGAAATGGTAACATTTCCAATCATGTTTCCCTACTGAGGCTTTTATTTTCTTCTCTCCTCAAGTGTTATCAGTCACTCAGCTTCTCCCAAGATTTCTGAATACCTGCCCCATGACTAAGTGTACACATTTCCTCAATGATTAATGAAACTACTTTAACAAGATAGCTTTATTTACTAATGAGTAAGTCTTTTAATTGAGCTGAGATGAATGTGCCTTTCCAGGTTTTCTTTATCAACTCACAAGGCATTGTAACGTCCCTACAATTAATAATTACCAAGAGCAAAAGGACCTCATTCATTCATGGGAAATACAGCCTTGAAAAACAAGTAAAGATTGTGAATGATGTTTCCTGACCTGGGAATCGTGTACTGGTGAGCCGAGATTAGGTGGAATGGAGAAGATGGAGCCTGAGGTCATCCTTTTCTCCCTCCCAGGAGTTATGCATCTCACCAGTGAGTTATTTATATTTGATTTCTGTGTCTTATAACCTCCTTTTCTACATCTAGATTAGACATTTTTTTCTTTTGTGCATCTACTGTATGTATAGTGTATGTATGCATGTTCACATATGTGTCAGTGAATCTGTGTATGAAGATGATTCTGTGTATGTGTGCACACACATGTTGAGGCCCTGAGCTGACATTCAGAGTCTTCTGTGACTGTTCTTCATTTTCTTCACTGAGGCCATGATCTTTCAGCTGAACCTAGAACTTGCCAGTATGAGTTGACATAACTAATTCTGGGAAGCCCTGCTATTGGCCTTTCACATGCTGGGATTACACATGTGTTTTCATGACTGTCTGGCCATTATTCGTGTTCTGTGGGTTTAAACTCTTGTTCTCATGCTTGTGTGGGGAGTGCTTTAATCAGTGAGCCATTTCTCCAGCACTTAGCCAATGGTTCTCAACCTTCCTAATGCTGGGACCACTTAATACTTACTGTTGTGGTGACCCCCAATAATAAAGTTACTTTTGTTGCTACTTCATAACTGTAATTTTGCTACTGTCATGAATTGTAATGTAAATATATGTGATCTTAAGTGATCCCTGTGAAAGGAGTTTCTGACCTCTAGAGGGGTCAAACCTACAGGTTGTGAGCCACTACCTTAGACAAAGTCTGATAATTCTTTTTCAGTGAGTTCAATACCCAGTGATGTTACAAAATCTCCAATGCTCAGTGCAACTCAGTACATATGATTTGTCCACTTATTAATTAATCACCACGGTGGGCAAGCCACTGTATCTGATTTGCAAATGAAATGCTAATTGCTAGATGGGAAAGTTGGCAGGAAATATACAAACAGAATGCAAATCTCTCACCTTTCCTATTTATATGTTCATTACATATATCTTTCTAGAATCTATTCAGTAGAATTTAACTTCTATTTTTATTAGATATTTTCTTTATTTCAACTTCAAATGTTATATCCCCTTTCCTGGTTTCCCCTCCCCAAACCCCCTATCCCACTCCCACTCCACCTGCTTATGAACCCACCCACTCCTGCCTCCCTGTCCTGGTATTCCTCTACACTAGGGCATGGAGCCTTCACAGGACCAATGGCCTCTCCTTCCATTGATGTCCAACAAGGCCATCCTCTGCTACATATGCAGCTGGAGCCATGGGTCCCTCCATGTTTACTGTTTGGTTGATTGTTTAGTCCCTGGGAACTCTGGGTGTACTGTTTGGTTCATATTGTTGTTCATCCTATGGGACAGCAAGTTCCTTCAGCTCCTTTGGTCCTTTCTCTAGCTCCTCTATTGGGGACCCTGTTCTCAGTCCAGTGGTTAACTGAGAGCATACACCTCTGTATTTGTCAGTCTCTGGCAGAGCCTCTCAGGAGACAGCTAAATCAGGCACCTGTCAGCAAGCATTTGTTAGCATCCACAATAGTGTCTGGGTTTGGTAACTGTATATGGGATGGATCCCCAGGTGGGGACAGTCTCTGGATAGTCTTTCCTTCAGTCTCTGCTCCACACTTTGTCTCCATATCTTCTCCTATGGGTATTGTGTTCCCCCTTCTAAGAAGGACCGGAGTGTCCATACTTCAGTCTTCCTTCTTCTTGAGCTTCATTTGGACACATGCACCACTATGTTAGTAGCAGCCTTATTTATAATAGCCAGAAGCTGGAAAGAACAACAGAGGAATGGGTACAAAAATTGTGGTACATTTACACAATAGAATACTATTCAGCTATTAGAAACAATGAATTCATAAAGTTCTTAGGCAAATGGATGGAACTAGAAAATAACATCCTGAGTGAGGTAACCCAACCACAAAAGGAGCTCAGAATACCCAAGATACAATTCACAGAATATAACTTCTTTAAATGCTGTTGTGTGCAACACAATGAAGAAACCCACCAATGACAGTGGATATAGGGAAGATAAAGAGCACAGATGAATGAATCACTGCTTGCGAAGAAATGCAATGAGTTTATTAGTCTGGCTGGATGTAGTGACTCAGGTAGAAACACTCCAGGTTCACAGAGTGAAGGAAGAATGAAGAAGAACAAGCTCCACATCCATCTCCCGGAGTTGCTTTAAAATATTTGCATGACTTCTTTGAGAATTCCAAACGCATCTTGATCATATTTACCTCCAAGTTTCCCTTTAACTCCTAGACCCTTCCTACTTCCTGCCTCTCCCAACCTCATGTCCTCTTTGTAGATATCTAAAAACTCACTGAGCGCTTCTTATAATTTATAGTCTGATGGAGAGGAATTTCACAGGAGTCACAAATTTATAGAAAACAGACTCTCCTTTAGAAGCCATCAGTTTGCTACTACTCCATGCCAGAATGTTGAATGGCTTGATCTAATATTGGTCTTGCCTAGGCACCCATACTGCTGTGGGTTATAGAGAACAATATTGTCTTAGGGTTTTACTGCTGTGAACAGACACCGAGACCCAGGCAACTCTTATAAAGATAGCATTTAACTGGGGCGGGCTTACAGTTTCAGAGGTTCAGTTCACTGTCATCAAGGTGTGAGCATAGCAGCATTCAGACAAGCATGGTGCAGGAGAGTTGAGAGTTCTACATCTTCATCTGAAGGCTGTTAGCAGAATACTGGCTTCCAGGCATCTAGAATGAGGGTCTTAAGTGATGCAGCTGCTCCAACAAGGCCACTCTTTCTAATAGTGCTACTCCCTGGGTCGAGCGTATACATACCCTCACAAGTATCCTGACATTTCTGAAAGACACTGGAATTTGCTCCAGTCCACCCCAAGGTGTTGCTTCCTAGTATATATTAGCTGAATCTTAAGCTTCCTCTTTCCATGTGCCTTAAAGAAAACCAAGGGCAGAATTCAGTGCTAGAATGTGTTCCACGTGGGCCCAAAGCCCTTGTTTTATTTCCAGCATTACCTTAATCCAAAGGATGAAAAATTAAAGCAGAGTTAGAGAAACCCACTTTGACAAACACAAAGAACACATAAGAGATCAGAATGAGTGCACTGAAGAACAGGGACTTGTTGGTTTTCCATGTAAATTTTAGCTATCTTCTTAATTAAAATGAAATTTAATAGCTGATAATATAACACCAGCCTGGGTGGGATCAGTTATAACAATAGTAGAGCTACGGTGCAGTGTTCCAGAGATAGTGACTCCTAGTCTGAGGCACTAATGGTTACCTTGATAAAACATTCATCAGAGTCCAAAAAAAAAAAAAAAAGAAAAAAAAAAGGCCATAGGAAACAGATTTTCAGCAGAGCTTGGATGGGAGCAGATGGGAAAAGTCCCAGATGAATGGGGTTTGAGGCTAAATGGCTATGGTACACACAAGTACTCAGCAGGTGTTCCATGTTGGCTCACTATGAAGTTCTCAGTGATTTGCAAAACTTTCCTTGAAAAGAAATGAGAATGTATAAGCAAAGAGCCTTGCACTATTATATTGCTGTGTAACAAAGGGTGTGGAGGCCTGAGCATTTTTGGCTTTACACTATGATCTGTGAGTTGAGTATCTCTAGGTGTTAACTGAGAGTGTGGCAAGACATGGAAACTGCACAATCAACAAAAACACGAGAGCTACATCTAATATGAAGGAAGAAAGGCATTTCAACAAATGCTCTTGGAAATGCCAGAGTGTGCAGAGCAGTCTGAGAGAACAGTAGGACACACCAAGATAAATGTGTTCTAAAATTCTAATATTCCCAAGAATAGGAAATAGTCATAGGCTTTGCCTGTTTATTGTTCAGGGACAGTTGAGAATGTAGGCAGTCGAATGAGCGTGGTGCTGGCCTCTCCTTTTAGGCCCCTTGCTGATCCTCAGAACCTCAGAAATACTCATCAGAAAAATGATTCAACTGGGGTCAAAAGAATTAAATGCTGTCAGCACAACAAAGCAAACAGAACTCAAAGTCAGCAGCCGACTATCCCATAGACAAGGAATGAGATTGAGAAGAGATTTTTCAAAGGCACAGATGAAGCACAACAAAACTAGTCCATGCATCCAGTGGGTGGGTACAGTTCTGAAAAGAAGAAGCACAGATGGTCAGGGAATATTTATAAAGGCGTCTCATGTCAGGGGAGAGCAAAGTAAATTTCTTTGAGATTGCATCTCGCCCCAGAATTGCCATGGCCAATAAAACAATGGGTACCAATGCTGTCGAGGATCTTGGACAAAAGGAACCCTTAGCGTTGCTGATGGAAGTGTTCACTGCTGCAGCCACTGTGGAAATCAGTATGAAAGTTCCTCAAAAAAAAATAAAATAAAATAAAAAAGCAAACCACAAAATAGACCTACCCACTGCCTCTTCCCAGCTCCGTTGCTCCTGGGAATGTACTCAAAGGATTCGACGTCTTACCTTCAAGACACCTGCACTACCATGTGTATTCTGGTCACAGCAGCTTAGAAATGGGGACAGTCTACATGTACATCCACAGATAAACGGAGAAGAAGTATGTATCATATATCCACAGTGGAACTTTATGTAGTCATAGGAAAACGACAACATGATATTTTCGGGGAAGTGGTTGGAAAACAAGGTGAGGTGAAATAAGTGAAACACATGATTTCTTTCGTGTGTGGATTCTAGATTTTAACATGCACATAAACACACCCAAATAATGCTTGTGTTCTCTCTCTGTGTGCTTGCGTGTTGATGTGTCACTGTGTCATATGAAGGGATAAAAATGACTGTGGGAGGGAGAAAGAAGTCTTCAGGAGAGGGGAGAATGTAAAAGAATAAAGAATGATGTGAGAGCATAAAGGACTGACTGAGAGGGCAAGGGAGGGAGAGACTGGCAGCAGGTCACAAGAGGTAAATTGAGGAAGGAGAAGGAAGCAAGAAGACCAGCTGCAAGGACACAGCATCTCTGAGAATGGCAGAATAAGCCCCACTACTTTATATGATAACTTAATAAAAAAGAATTAAAAACAAGAAATCTAGAGAGGTGGCTCAGTACTGCTCTTGCAGAGGACCTGAGTTTGGATCCTAGAACCCGCATCGGACAGCTCACACCTGCTTGTAACACCAGATTCTGGGGATACAACATCCTTCTCTGGTCTCTTATATCACTGCACACACATGCCCCACATATCTAGTGACTAAATAAATCTTTACAAAGAGTTGAAGAATAAGAACGTTATGTTGAGCAGAGTATCAGTTGATGCTCTTGGTGGCTGCTGATATGCTGTAGGACCAGCCTCTTCCCTGGGCCAGCCCTGGGAATTTGAATAACACAAAGTCACAAGGATGTGATATGAGGGACAAAACAGCATCAGCTGGAGAGTGTTATGATTCCATGGAAACTAAAGTCTGCAAGAGTACATGACAAAGCTTAAAGCCTATGGATGCTTATGTGCACACAGAAGAGAAGATGCAAAATAAATAATGCTTTGAAAGTTATAATATGGGATGGATCCCCAGGTGGTGCAGTTTCTGGATGGCCTTTCCTTCATTCTCTGCTCCATACTTTGTCTCTGTATTTCCTCCCTTGGGTATTTGTTCCCCCTTCTAAGAAGGATCGAAGTATCCACACTGGTCTTCCTTCTTCTTGAGTTTCATCTGGTCTGTGAATTGTATCTTGGGTATTCTGAACTTCTGGGCTAATATCCACATATCAGTGAGCACATACCATGTGTGTTCTTTTGTGATTGGGTTACCTCACTCAGGATGATATTTTCTAGTTCTATCCATTTGCCCAAGGATTTCATGAATTCATTGTTTTAATAGCTGAGTAGTACTCCATTATGTAAATGTACCACATTTCAAACCCTGACACTATTTTGGATGCCAGCAAGTGCTTGCTGACAGGAGCCTGATATAGCCATCTCCTGAAGAGGCTCTGCCAGAGACTGACAAATAGATAGGTGGATGCTCTCAGTCAACCAATGGACTGAGCACAAGGTCCCCAATGGAGGAGCTAGAGAAAGGACTGAAGGAAGTGAAGGGGTTTGCAGTCCTATAGGAGGAACAACAATATGAACCAACCAGTACCTCCAGAGCTCTCATGGACTAAACTACTAACCAGAGTGGAGCAACCCATGGCTCCAGCTGCATATGTAGCAGAGGAGGCCTTGTTGGACAACAATGGGAGGAGAGGCTCTTGGTCCTGTGAAGGCTCGATGCCCCAGTGTAGTGTAGTGCCAGGATGGGGAAGCGGGTGTGGGTAGGTGGGTGAGGGAACACTCTCATAGAAGCAGGGGGAGGGAGAAGGGAATAGGGCGTTTAAGAGGGGGACTAGGAAAGGGTATAACATTTGAAACGTACATAAAGAAAATGTCTAATTAAAAAAAAGAAAGACTATAATAATATTTTTTTCTATGATAGGGGAAGGAAAAAATGACCATGGGTTTCCCTTTAATACAAGATAGGGTGTTCTGAGTAGTTTTGTGATTGATGAGCCAGTTACTCAACACTGTTGGGGTATATTTCAGGAGTAGATTCTCTATTAGTTGCTTTGAATCCATAGAGGAGACTTGGGGATGGTATGAACGAGGTCTGTTTGCTAGAAGGGTATAGGGTGTGGTGGGGTGAGACCAGAACGTGTGTAGGAGGATAGAAATGTGGACATAGGGTAGTTACTTCTCTGCCGCTGAAACTTGATTATCTCTCTCAGAAAACCAATACAGACAAGTTCGTGTTGGCCAATACTGCCAAGTTGACAGTATTTAGAATTACCAAGGACACAACCTCTGGGCACACCTGTAAGGGATTAGCTAGTATAGGTTAGCTGAGGTGAGAACAGGCATCTTGGCTGTGGACAACTGGGTCTCCGGGCTGGCATCCTGGACTAATAAGAAGGAGGAAGTGAATTTAGCCTTAGCACAGATACAATGTTACTAGCAGCACACTACACCTACTACTGGAGTTCCCCAGAACAACAGTCTTCCAAACCAGAAACTGAAAGAAATGTGTTCTCCTTTAACTTACTTTGGTCATTTATTTTTGTGGGATCCATGAAGAAAGCACCTCATTCAAGGATATTTTATTATAGCTTTCTATCTATGGATATTCACTATTTTATTTCTCTCATCTTGCAAGGTTTGTTTGTTGGAGCTGGCTGGCAATCTTACAGGAATGAATACAAGGCTGATAAAGCATATTTGTTAACATAATCTCATTTTCTACATTGCATTTAAAATGCTTAAGATAATGCTACGTTTTGTACTACAGAGGTAGCACAACTACTAGTTGTAGTGAGAAAAACAAAAATAATATTGTGGAGTATAATCATTGTCTTAGTCAGGGTTTGTATTCCTGCACAAAACATCATGACCAAGATGCAAGTTGGGGAGGAAAGGGTTTATTCAGCTTAGACCCCCCCCCCCCCCCATTGCTTTTCATCACCAAAGGAAGTCAGGACAGGAAATCACACAGGGCAGGAGCTGATACAGAGGTCATGGAAGGGTGTGGTAACTGGATTACTTCATCTGGCTTGCTCAGCTTGCTTTCTTATAGAACCCAGGCCTACCAGCCCAGGCATGGCACTACTTACAATGGGCACTACCACCCCCCCCATCACTAATTGAGAAAATGTGTTATAGCTGGATCTCATGGAGGCATTTCCTCAAGGGAGGCTCCTTTCTCTGTGATAACTCCAGCTTGTGTCAAGATGACATACAAAACCAGTCAGTAAAATCATCAGTACTGACTTTGATTGAGAGTAGGATCAACCTGGTGAGAGAGGGGATTATCATGAGTGTGTTCATTTCGCGGGACGCTGTAGGGTAGTCAAAATGCAAAGACTAAAGTCCTAGTTATAACAAACAAGCAGAGTCTCACCTGGTGTGTTGTCTGTGGTTGGAATGTGAATACTCCTGGACATATACCTGTTTGTGCTTTGGATGCTCAGCTGGTGGCAATTATTTTGGGAAGACTGTGAAACCATTAGGAGGTGGAGCCTTATTAGAGGAAGTGGGCCCTTAGGGGCAGGCCTTCTAGCATTATAGCCTAGCCCCATTTCCGGTTTGTGTTCTGTTTCCTGACCAAAGAGCTGAGTGACCACTCATCATACTTCTGCAATGCCTTCACTGCTGTGGTGGACAGTATACACTCTGTCTTAGTCAGGGTTTCTATTCCTGCACAAACGTCATGACCAAGAAGCAAGTTGGGGAGGAAAGGGTTTATTCGGCTTACATTTTCATACTGCTGTTAATCACCAAAGGATGCAGGACTGGAACTCAAGCAGGTCAGAAAGCAGGAGCTGATGCAGAGGCCATGGAGGGATGTTCTTTACTGGCTTGCCTCCCCTGGCTTGCTCAGTCCACTCTCTTATAGAACCCAAGACTACCAGCCCAGAGATGGCACCACCCACAAGGGAACCTCCCCCCTTGATCACTAATTGAGAAAATGCCTTACAGCTGGATCTCATGGAGGCATTTCCCCAACTGAAGCTCCTTTCTCTGTGATAACTCCAGCTGTGTCAAGTTGACACAAAACTATCCAGTACACACTCCAACTGGAACATAAAGTAAATGCACCCTCCTTTGACTTGCTATTTGTCAGACATTTTAATCACAGCAAAGAGAAGAGTAACTACCACACCATATACAAATTATATATAAGTACATTTTACAAACATTGACACCATTAGCTAAAACTGGTTGTCATGGAAGGAAAAATTAAAATGATAGTGGTTTATGTTACTCAGTGTTTCGATGTTTAATTTTTTTCATTTTTAATTGAGTCATAATTCTGGTTGAGTCACTTGTGAATTCTGAAACCTTAGTAAGTTGTCTTTTCCAACCCTGAGCTTAATAATTAAAGAATGAAAAAGAACAATGGCCTTTCTCTCGTGCAGTTGTTCAGTGCAGTAGGAGGAGGCACACAGCTTATGACTCTTAGCACAGTGGCTGCTTGGACAAAGTTACTGTTGAAGAAGTTACAATGTCAAACCATAAATAATTGAGGATGGCAGTCTTCAAGTAAACTAACTAGGCTAAGAATGAATTACACGTCCCTAATTCATTCTTTAAAACTTATAACTGGTGAATGCACCTAAGAAGGATTTAAGCATTATTTCTTCATATCATACCGGGTGTTACAAGTATTGAAATTGGTTTTGGGTGTTACAAATATTGGGACTGGAAAATACAGGGGGAGCATCTCTGTCCTCACAAAACCCAGAGTCTTTCTGATTTTGGGGTACAGTAAAATAAATCCCAAGTACATACAATATCATTGACCATGCAGTACCATAAGCGATATATTTGGGTGAAAGGGGTTTCTTCTATTCCACCATACCATATGACTTAGTGGTTAGCAGGCCACAGAGTGGAGAAGAACATGGTAGGATTGAAAACAGACATCTGGGATCCTGACCTATTTCAAAGGGGCTGGGAGCCTCTTTAACAAGATTTAATACCATGTGAATGAAAAAGCATCGAGATAATTTAAGATCTTTATAACACTCTTTAAAATTCTGTTAAAGCAAAGTGTTATCACTATCAGGAGAGAAGAGGGGGAAATGAGCTTAATCAATACATAGGAACAAAGAATAATGAATTAGAGGCGGTGAGCTCCATGGGCTTGAGAAGCAGCAGAAATTATAAAGCTCTAGGCAGCTGCCACATGGAAAGGGGAGGGCAAAGATTTACATGTAAAGATTCTGTAAAAAATCTATCAGGCTAAGTAATTAAAACTACAAATTTTAATGGGAATGAACTGGATTTGGTTGTTGAATAAAAAGAGAGAGGTAAGAAATAGCTTTCCTCTTTTCCCTTCCTATCAATGACAGGATGAATGAGGAAGCCTTGCCTGTTAATCACGTCAAGTTTTCCAGCTCTTCATTGAATCCATAATGTCAGAGCCCAGGGGTTTTAAGATCTACCACCTAATGCTGGCATTTGATATATGAAGACACTAAGAATGGACTCTGTGTGTGTGTGTGTGTGTGTGTGTGTGTGTGTGTGTGTGTGTGTGTGTTCAATATGTGCCATGACCAAGGTCACCTGAATGTCCAATTCAGGATTAGGTACTACCATTATTATTATTTTTTATCAACTGTGAACATTTTGAACACATATTATCTGTTGTTGAGGGTCGGGTCCATGCTGTTCAGGAATGAACTGGAGAGCTCTTCATGTCAAGGTCATTTGGAACCAGGTAACTAGGCAAAACCACCTTGAGCAAGAAGTCATGACTGAAATTGTTGCCTAGTGCTCCTCACAGATGGAGTGAATGAGAAACACTCATGTAGGAATGATCATCAAAGCAAAGCTAATGTGAGGGGTGTTTCCCTGCGTCCCTGGCTGCCCTCCGATCCTCTCTGGTTCCCATAAGGACATTGTTGTGCTCCTTTACATAATGACTATTTAACAAAGTAATTACCTTCTCTGTTTTGGCATAAAAGAGAAATAATTATTTTTATAAAGGCACTAATGAGATTTAATAGAGTAACAAAAGGCCTGTTTCATAAATACCAGTGGAACTGTTAGATGCCCAATAAAAAGAGAACTTTGAAAGTTGCCAATCAATATTCAGGAAAAGGAGGAGAGCAGTAAATGTATTGAAAAATATGTCACATTTTTAAACATTAAAGCAACATTTTAAGGAGTGCTTAGTCCTTGATTACATTTATTAATCATTAAATATAACACAGATATATTTTTATGCAATTGATTTCTTGGTTATAGCTGTCCATAATACTGGGTAATTCACAGTTTTCTGGAAAGGAAAATTTATAGTGCAGTTTTATCTGGGAATTTTCTTAAAGCTATCTACAGCCTTCCAGCTAATCTGCAAATGGCAGCCTCCTTAATTGACCCTGTCAATCACATTTTCAGAGGAATTGCCTACCCTGTGTGGGAAGGTGCTCTGAATGCTCCAAGGACTCATTCTACATGACCTGTGTTTTCAGGAGTGATTTTCTCTTGTGTGCCAATGTTTCAGTCCAGATGTTTGCACTGTGGTTTTGCCCCGGTTTCATTTGTGATTCTCCCTGTGTACTTTCAGGAGATGAAACCCCCCAGACTACTGTCGCTACTGCTATTTTTCACATGATTTCATTGAAATTAAGTATTAACCACGGCCGCTTATCTTAGCTTCATCCCAATTTGGTGCAGAGTATAAATATACCCAACTTAAAATAAGGGAATCATTGAAAAATGACTCCACATTTTTACTGAAGTCAAGTCATTCCCTAGAACAATCACCCAGACTTCCAATTTCCTCTGTGTACCATGAAGTTCTTAACGATGTGCTCACTCGGTTAACCCTCTTGGCCCCATGCTTTCATTTTGTGTGTTTTGTGCTTCATTTGTTGGATATTTTCATCAAAATGCTCAAATCGGTTCTGAAAAAGACAATTTTTAAAAGACTTTCATAGCTACTTAGGGTCCTTCAGACCTGCTTCAGTGATTGCTGCATTGACTGCACACCTGGTGGCTTTAAAGAAATACTCCTAGGATTATCGTCTTCTTTCTTTCTGTTTCTAAAATGTATAGCTGAAACATTCCACATGCCTTTTTCTCTTTATATCTGTGATTATGAGCTTATACACACAGATGTGAACAAATTTGTAAACCTTTTCCTTTTATTGTGGCATTAGGAATCGAACCCAGATCCTTGTACAGGCTGGTACAGATTTCAGGCAGTCTCCTTGAGCTGTCATGTAAAGAAAGACCTTGAGCTAACCTCAGCTTTCCAAAAAGCTGCCATATACCAACAGATCAAGATTGTAAATCTTGCCAATTAAATCATTAGGTGAATCAACAGAAAAAAACTCAACAATCGATGCATGATAAAGAGAATATATGAGGGAATAGTGCAGAGGGGAAAAATGAAAAATTCTAGAAAACCTTTGCTGTGTTTATTCAGAAGCTAAAGAAAAGCTAGCTCAGGCAACAGTCTGACCGGCTCATAGGGACATTTGCATGCTGGGGTGAGGTCCTGTCGCCTGCCCATGTGTGTACAGGTCTTGCCAGCTGCTTTACTTGGTTGGCCTATCCCAGGGCACCCTGAAGCTCATCAAAATGTTTATTCCTGCTTATATTTATGAAAGGGGAGATGGCTTTCCCTCCATAATTAATGATCATCTAAACCCAGAGTGTAGATTTTTTAAAGGGTGTCCAGATGTTGTTTAACAATCTTGTCACTCAGTCTTGGGAGTCTGAATCCTACCTACTGGGTATTTGCTCTGAAAGTTTATAGTTTCATTAATTTTCTTTATGTGGTTGTAGACAAGACCCAGTTCTTGACGCCAGATAGTTTTTATAATCACATTTTCTTCTGGGATTATACATGTGAAGGCAAAACTGAGTTGAAGTTATTTGGGCATAGAGAGTTTTTTTTTTTTTTTTAAATTCCTCTATTAAAGCAACATATTCATCCTAAAACATATTCACAATGTATCAATTAAAATTAGAAATTTTGAATCATGTTTATTTTTCTCATGGAATATTAGGCCTTTGAGGATGAAAAATGTATAAATTTTATATGTATAGGAAAGTGATAATTTTAAGGGGGTACAATGAAAAATTAAACTAATATGGTCAAATAAAGAGAAGTTACAGTTAAGGTCAGGAAAATCACAGTGAACCCTAAATCCAAAGATGAAAAAAAGAATAAAACAAAATAAAATGAAGTATTAGAAACTTAACAACAGGGTAATGGCAAGATCTGTTAGAAAACCATGAATAAAGTAATTATCATTATTACTATGTATTATTATTATTATTATTATTATTATTATTATTATTATTATTATGTCTTTTATAGTGCTTTTCTATGTCAATTGATTTCTAAAACATTGTATTTTGGGATTATTATTGATAATTTCATACATCGTTATGATAATATTTTGGTCACTTTCCCCATTTCCTCTTCACATTCTTGCAGACTTCTTCCACCTATACATGCTCATCCCTTCTTTGTGTTCTCTTCCTTTCTTCCTTCCTTCCTTTCTTCCTTCCTTCCTTCCTTCCTTCCTTCCTTCCTTCCTTCCTTCCTTCCTTCCTTCTTTCCTTCCTTCCTTCCTTCCTCCCTGCC
>NC_034590.1:23871635-23883334 GCF_900095145.1 Mus pahari | reverse complement strand
CTTCCTTCCTTCTTTCCCTTTCTCTTTCTTTCTTCCTTTCTTTCTTTCTTCCTTCCTTTCTTCCTTCCTTTCTTTCTTTCTTTCTTTATTTCTTCCTTCCTTCCTTTCTTTCTTTCTTTCTTTCTTTCTTTCTTTCTTTCTTTCTTTCTTTCTTTCTTTCTTTCTTTCTTTCTTTCTTCCCAGTGAGTCTAATTGCTGTGTCCCATATATGCTCCTGGGTGTGGGTCATCCAATGAAGCATTGTTAGCCTACCAGAGCCATACACTAAAGAAAGATATTTCTTTCTCCCTTAGCATCCATCATCTTTCAGTAGCTCCTCAGCAAGAGGTAGGTGTTCTGTGAGTCCCTCTCTCCCTCTACTATCGCATAAACAGGCTTAATCTTGTGCAGGTATTGCATAGGAAACCATAGGTATTGTGAGTTCATGAGTACGATGGTGTTGTCATGTCCCGCAAGCACTCTAGTGACCATATCCTCCTGTTCACGTCTCTTAAGCATCTTTTTTTAATACTCTCTTTGGTAAAGTTTTCTGAGTATTTTGAGGAGGTACAAAGCAAGAGTCTCGTTTGGACTGATTACTCTTTTTAAACTTGGACTAGTTGTGACTTTTTATATAATGAAGCTAATAAACTGATCTGAGCGTTTCAAGAAACAGACTCAGGTGGTTTGAATAGAAATGGCCTTCATAGACTCATGTGTTTGAATACTTGGCCCATAGGGAGTAACAGTTATTGGAGTACATACGGCCACATTGTAGAAAGTGTCTCACTATAAGGGTGGGATTTGAGGTCTTCTAGGCTCATGCTCCACCCAGTGTGGCATTCTCCATGCTCTCTGAAGATCAAGATGAGGAATTCTCAGTTCCTTCTCCATAACCATGTCTCTTTGCACACTGCTATGCTTCCTACCTACCATGATGATAACAGACAAAACCTCTGAAACTATAACCTGGCCCCAATTCAGTGTTGCACTTTATAAGTATTGTCATGGTTATGGTGTCTCTTCATAGCAATAAAATCCAAACTAAGACACAATCAAACTGTAGTTAACTCTAGGTCCTATTCTTTCTCTAGAATGAGAAGAGGACATGGACCTATCCCTAGCTAATCAGGCTTATTTGTTTGTATCTGATCTTGTAACTTGGTGTCTAATTAGATGAGCACTAAAAGATAGCTTGCATTGTTAGGTATGGTGGTCCTTGCCCACCTCAGATTCAGTTTTCTTCCTGTTAAGTGAATTTTCTTGCTTGTCCTCGAATCTCTATGACAGTGGGTACCTTGTCTATTTGTCCACCATGTGTCCACAAAATAGTGTCTCTCCCAGTATTTAGTGATATTTAGTGGTTTAATGAATAACAAAATTGATGGGCCAATCTGAGACTATTGTTAACTTACACTCTTTATAGAAAGAACTTTTCATTTGGCATTATATTTAGATACTTTTAGAGTCATCACAGCTGTGTCTCTAGTTGCATATATAGCAGAGGATGGCCTAGTCAGCCATCAATGGGATGAGAGGCCCTTGGTCTTGCGAAGATCATATGCCCCAGTACAGGGGAATGCCAGGGCCAGGAAGTGGGAGTGGGTGGGCTGGGGAGCAGGGCAGGGGGAAGGTATAGGGGACTTTCAGGATAGCATTTGAAATATAAATGAAGAAAATATCTAAGAAAAAAGAGTCATCACAATAAGGAATGAAAGGGATTAAAAGATCAAAAGCTATCCAAGTAGACAGAGATTGATTATCATTAAGAATAAGAGAAGTAAAATGAGTTACCAATGCCAGAAATTTGTGACACAACCGTTTGATTAGTAGAGTTGCATATACCATGTTCTTAGAACCTGCAATAGTTGCCTTGTAGGGATATGGAGACTTTGCAAGTAGGTTGCCCTAGATGATCTACATGAGCCACTAATTAGATGTGCCTTAAAAGATACGTCTCCTGCTGAGGTCAGGGCCAGAAGATATGTGATGGTTAGAATGGCCAGAGAGAATAATTACTGCCTTGGAGGGCTCAGTAAGTAGACCCATGAGAAAAACCTCCAAAAGCTGGAAAATTCTAAGATGAGTCTTTCTGCATCGTCCCTATAAGAAAGACAAATATTCAGACATATGTATTGTAGTTTGGAATGACATATGTCAGCTCCTACAGTGTTCTGAGCCTTCCAGAGTGTGTTAGAGCAGTAACAGGAAATTGATGCAAGTCTGACAGCATTCCCCAGAGAACCGGTTCTTTCTGTTCTATGACACATCATCAGCAATTCTGAATTCTCCTGAACTCAGTGTCAAACCACATTACTTTGGTGGCACAGAAAAATGTCTTCAGAGTTGGGGAGATAGATGCAAACCCAGGTAGAACATATGCAACTGGTTCTTTACACTGCCAGTGACTTTTGATATCACAAAAAGATAACGATGCCATGAAACAGGGCCATGGAGCATCCAAGACACAAAAATATTAGGAGTATGTTTTGTGCAGCTTCAATTAGATCCAGTTCATCTCTGATATTAATCCTGATGAGAGAAAGTTCTGTACTGGTTATAAATTTTGTCTCTGTAATGCAATTTTAACTTTGTGCTGGAGAACGCTCCACCGAACTAAAATCACTCCCTGTTTTTCTCTCTGTTGCCCTTCTATTTTGTTTTTATCATATTTTTCATTTTTATTTGATATCTATGAGACCTACTATGTTGGTAAGGAAAAGGAGCATAGGTCATAAAGTAGAGGAAAGGAAAAAGTAGTCAAGAAAGTGTTGAACCAAAGTCATCTATCTGTGTAACGATAAGTAAATGTCTGGGCAAGGTGGGTGTGCTGAGCTCAGTGTGTTGGTTACCACTTTTCTATAAAACAAAACAACTGGTGTGGTATGGGGAAAGCACAGTTAACATGCTCTGATAGAATTTTTAAAAAGAAGTGAATTGATTAATCCAGGCCTCGTGACACATGCCTTCAATTGCAACACACAGGAGGCATAGGCAGGCAGATCTTTGTGAGTTCAAGGCCAGCATGGTCTATAGAGTGAGTACCATGTTTGTGTTTCTGGGTCTAGGTTACCTCACTCAGGATGATTTTTTCTAGTTTTATACATTTACTTGCAATTTTCATGATGTCATTGTTTTTAAGAGCTGAATAATACTCCATTGTATAAATGTACCACATTTTCTTTGCATTGAGAGATATCTAAGTTTCCAATTTCTGGCTATTATGGATAAAGATGCTGTGAACATAGTTGAGCAAGTGTCCTTGTGATAGGATGGCATGATAGGATGCTACCTTAACAAAAGATGAATTTTTAATAGGAAAATTCTTAAAAGTATGCAATGAAAATCATCTTAAGTTTGGCATTGTGCCATTGGATATAAGAGCATTTATTAGAGATGCAATAATTAGTCAACATGAGAAATATTAAATACTTAAACTGAAATCTTGTAGAGAAAGTCATGGCTGTGTAATTGCACTTAGGTAATAGGCAATTTTTCAGCCTAAGCAGGAATACAAGTTTCTCATTTATTTACATCTAAATATCTGTGTGTACACTATCTCTAAACACAGGGGGCAGTTATAGTGCTTATATGGAAGTGATCTTAACTAATGATTATTACTTAAACTAGTCTATGGCAAATGATGCAAATTATGCGTACATGTTAATTTCAGTCTATACCACAGTAGTTTATAATCAAGATATGAATGACAACGGAACACGTATTTAATTGCCTTAATCATAGCTCTACATCCTCAAATTTGTTTTTAGTGTACATCAATAGTTTTATCAAGGTTGACACTGGAGTGTTTATTAATTAGCTTTCTGGAGATCAGGAAAAGTACTTTCTGTTTTTGAGGTAAATGGTGCTCAGAATGAACCATAATATGCATGGTAGGTTTGGCAAGCTGGGCTAATGCAGATTTATTTCAAACTAGATCTAAATATCATCTCACTCTTGATAAAGCAGAGGATAAGCTGTATATCATTTAATTATCCAGACATGCCTCTTTCCTTGTGAATTACTGACTCTATCTGGCATCGTGCTGTGTTCTGAAATTATAGAACATAGATGAATAAATTCAAGTCACTGTATTTACAGGTCTCTCTGCCCTAGAAAGAAAACATTTGGAGATAAAACAAAAGACAGTGCTTTGTCCTAACTTGATAAAAGGGTTCCCTTGCAAATAAAATCTTATAAAGCATGTATCATTATAGACTTAGTAATAAAAATCTTCAGCAAGATAATTTATCCAGTCTGCCCCCCCGTCTCTCTGTCTCTGTCTCTCTCTGTCTCCCTGTATCTCTCTCTCTCTGAATTACAGTTATTAGAGTTTCAATGATAGTTTTTATCTGGTTGAGACTGTTTGAAGATAAAGACGGTTAATGATACTGTGTATTCTCTGGTCATACTCAGTCTTCTAGATGTTCCAGTGACCTTGAGTTGGGAACTCATTTTATTAACAAGTCAAGAGTGGATAGAAACAAATCACAAGAAACATGATGTCTATCAGCTCCCCCTGCGATACTTCCAAGTGGCATTGCATGAATTCTATGAGATGAGGAACTAGGGAAAGGAGCCAACGACCAAGCAATTTTTGTCTAATTTCTTTTTTATTAAATAGTTTCTTTATTTACTTTTGAAATGGTATCTCCTTTCCTCTTTTCCCCTCTGAAAACCCCCTAACCCATTCCCCCTCTCTCTGCTCACCAACCCACCTATTTCCTCTTCCCTGTCCTGGCATTCTACAACACTGGGGCAACAAGTCTTTTCAGGACCAAGGGCCTGTCCTTTCAATGATGTCCAACAAGGTCATTCTCTGATACATATGCATCTGGAGCCATGGGTCCCTCCATGTTTACTGCTTGGTTGGTGGTTTAGTCCCTGGGAGCTCTGGGGGTATTGGTTGGTTTACATTGTTGTTCCTCCTATAGGGCTGCAAGCTCCTACAGCTCCATTGGTCTATTCTCTAGCTCCTCCATTGGGGTCCTTATTCTCATTCCAATGGTTGGCTGAGAGCATCCACCTCTGTATTTGTCAGGCACTGTCAGAGCCTTTCAGAAGACAGCTATATCAGGCTCCTGTCAGCAAGCACTTGTTGGCATCCACAATAGTGTCTGGGTTTGGTGACTGTATATGGGATGGATCGCCAGGTGGGGACAGTCTCTGGATGGTCTTTCCTTCAGTCTCTGCTCCATACATTGTCTCTATATCTCCTCCCATGGGTATTTTGTTCCCTCTTCTAAGAAGGACCAAAGTATCCCTACTTTGGTCTTCCTTCTTCTTAAGCTTCATTTGTTCTGTGAATTGTATCTAGGGTATTCTGAGCTTCTGGACTAATGTCTACTTGTCAGTGAGTGTAAACCATGTGTGTTCTTTTGTGATTGGGTTACCTCACTCAGGATGATATTTTCTAATTCCACTAATTTGCCTAAGAATTTCATGAATTCTGTGATGTAAAACTTGCCAGTATATTTCACTTAACTCAGTCTTGTTAAATTGCATGTCAGTAGCAATATCCATTTTCTGCAGTTTAAAAAAAAATTGCATGAATTCATTGTTTTTCATAGCTGAGTAGTATTCCATTGTGTAAATGTACCACAATTCCTGAATCCATTCCTTTGTTGTGAGACATCTGTGTTCTTTCAAGCTTCTGGCTATTATAAATAAGGCCACTATGAAAATAGTGAATAATGTGTCCTTACTACATGTTGGAGCATCTTCTGGGTATATGCCCAGGAGTGATATAGCTGGGTCTTCAGGTAGTACTATTTCCAATTTTCTGAGGAACCACCAGACTGATTTCCAGAGTGGTTGTACCAGTTTACAATCCTACCAGCAGTGGAGGAATGTTCTTTTTCTACACATCCTCACCATCTTCTGTCACCTGAGATTTTAACCTTTGCCATTTTGATGGTGTGAGGTAGAATCTATTGAACATTTCTTTAGGTACTTCTCAGCCATTCGATATTCCTCCATTTAGAATACTTTCTTTAGTTCTGTATCTTATTTTTAACAGGGTTATTTGGTTCTCTGGAGTCTAACTTCTTGAGTTCTTTTTATATATTGGATATTAGCCCCTATCAGATGTAGGGCTGGTAAAGATCTTTCCCCAATCTGTTGGTTGCTGTTTTGTCCTATTGTCAGTGTCCTTTGCCTTATAGAAGCTTTGCAATTTTATGAGGTCCCATTTGTCAATTCTTGATGCTGGAGCATAAGCTATTGGTGTTCTGTTCAGGAAATTTTCTCCTGTACCCATGTGCTTGCTCAAGGCTCTTCCCCTTTATTTTCTATTAGTTTCAGTGTATCTGATTTTATGTGGAGGTCCTTGATCCACTTGGACATGAGCTTTGTGCATGGAGATAAGAATGGATCAATTTGCATTCTTCTGAATGCTAACCTCCAGTTGAACCAGCACAATTTGTTGAAAATGCTGTCTTTTTTCCACTGGATGGTTTTAGCTCCTTTGTCAAAGATCAAGTGACCTTAGGTGTGTGGGTTCATTTCTGGGTCTTCAATTCTATTCCTTTGATCTATCTGCCTGTCAATATATCAATACCATGCAGTTTTAATCACTATTGCTTTTTAGTACAGCTTGAGGTCCGGGATGCTGATTCCCCTAGAGTTTCTTTTATTGTTGAGATTAGTTTCTTATTAATGTATAAATTCATTACATTTCAAATCATGTTTGGTTAGACATTGTAGTAGACATACAATTAAACAAACTCTCTAAAAAAGTATCTGTTTGTCAATTAACAGAAAAAGCCTGGAGTTGAGCTTGCATTTGATGCCTAAATATTTCTTTTGTTGGGCAAACATAGAATACTTGTTACAAGAGCTAAGATGTGGTTTTGGTAGACTTTGATACTGATGTTCTAATTTCTCTGTGAAAGACCCCAGTTTGAAATCCAAATGTCTAAAATTCCTAGAAGAAAACACAAGGAGTTTCCTGCAAAGACATAAGCATGGTGAAGGACTTTCTGAACAAGATGCCATGTGCCAAGGAATTAAGGTTAAAAGTTGATAAATGGAACCTCATAAAACTAAAACCTTCACTATAGCTATAGAAACAATTAAGAGCAGAAACACACAAAATGGGAGATAATCTTTATCTGCTATAGAGCTGACAGAGGATTAATATTCAGAATATACAAAGAAATCAGAAAATGAAGAGTCATGTCAATACCCTAATTTAAAAAATGGGGTTGAGTAGGAATAAATATTGAGGTAACCAGAGGGGTCAAGGACACTACAAGATCTACAGAGTCAACTAACCTGGGCCCATGGGAACTCACAGAGAATGAACCACCAACCAAAGAGCATTCATGGACTGGATGGAGGCCCTCTGATTATACGTAGCAAATGTGCAGTTTGGGTGTCATGTGGGTCCCCTAACAATTTGAACAGAGACTGTCTCTGACTCTGTTGCTTGACTTTGGATCCATTGCTTCTAGCTTGACTGCTTTGTCAGGCCTCAGTTGGAGAGGGTGCACCTAGTTCTGCTGCAGTTTGATATTTCTAGGCAGGCTGGTACCCATGTAGGACATCTCCTTCTCTGAGGAGAAGGGGAGGGAGATGAGGGAGGAGATAAGATGGTGAGACTGGGAAGAAAGGGGACGTGCTGTGATCATGATGTAAAGTGAGTGAGTGAGTGAGTGAATGAATGAATGAATAAATAAATAAATAAATAAATAAATAAATAAATAAATAAATAAAAGAGCTCTAATCAGAAAATTAAAGATAGAGGAAATACAAATGGCCAGCAATGACCTCAAAAAGAGGTCATCATCCTTGGCAATTAGAGTAATGCAAATTAAAACCACAGATTTCCTCTCTTCCCAGTCATGGCCAAGATCAACAAAGCAACAGACAACCAATGCTACTGAGGTTGCTGGCAAAGAAGACACTCATCTGCTGTTGGTGGGGAGGCTAAGTGGTTCAGCCACTCTGGAAATCGGTGAGAGCTTTCAAGAGCTAATAGTAAATGTACCATAGAACTCAACTGAGCTATGCTACTTCTTGGCATATGCCCAAAGGACATTGCAGATACTTGCTTGGCTATGTGCATCGCTGCATTATTATTCACAATAGTTTGGAAATGAAAGAACCTAAATGTTCACCAGCTGAGAAATGGGTGATGAAAACATGGTGCATTAATGTGGCATGGAATACTATTCAACTCTAAAGAAAAAACATGAAATTGGGAATTCTGCCAATAAGTGGAACTGGAAGAAAGTCACATTGAATGGTGTTACCCAGACCCAGAAAGATAAATGCCATATGCTCTCTCTCATCTGAGGCTCCCAACTCCAAATCTTCAGATATGAGTAGTTTGTGGTTTGAAAGGCAAGAGGTTTGGGTACTAAAGGCAGTTAGAACTCCATTTTTTTTTGGGGGGGGGAGGATGCTATGTGTGGACCTTCTTGCTTGTCCAAAGAAAACCAAACTTTTTCTTCTGTTTGGGGTGGTAATGTTTAGTGTGGTAGGGGAAGAGCTAAGGGCATGAATTTCAGAGTAGACTCAACTGAATGTCTCACTTTATGGTTGACAGTTTGAGAATAAGCAAGCAAGCCAGAGAGTTAAATTTGAATACAAGTGAACAGTTGAAAACCCATCAGAGTGAGGGTAGTTCATGCAACATTTGAGTCATAATGGCACTAAAGAATTGGTTATTGTTTGTCTGATATTTGAATTACTCCAGAGGTTTTGCATTTTATCTAGGATAGCCTATTACAGAAGGAAAAAAGAAAATCATGGAATAGCATCTAGTCAGTTTTTTATCTGCACATGTAGGGAGTAAATTCTTTAACTTTATAAATTAATGAATTCAAATCACATGGCAATAGATCATTTTGTACCACTTTGAATGTAACTAATTCTGGCATTGTTAATCAGCAGGAACCTTTCGATCAAAAACCTGGAAGGTGCTTTTATTGTTTGAAATGCACTTCATCTTATTTATTTATTTATTTATTTATTTATTTATTTATTTATTTATTGTATATCCTGATTTCAGCCCTCCTCAGTCATCTTCTCTCAGTTCTACCTTCACATACCCCTTCTGCATCCCCCCTTTTCTTTTCCTCAGAGAAGGGGAAGTGCCCCTGGCACATCAGGTCTCAGCAGAACTAAGCAATCCTCTAAGCAGTCCAGCTATCAGAAGGGCACCCAAAGGCAGGCAACAGAGTCAGAGACAGCCCCTGCTCCGATTGTTAGGGCACCCACATGAAGACCAAGCTGCACATCTGCTACAGATGTGTAGGAGGCCTAGGTTCAGCCCATGCATGCTCTTTGGTTGGTGGTTTAGTCACTGTAGGTGCCATGATCCCAGGTTAGTTGACTCTGTAAGTCTTCTCGTGGTGTTCCTAACCCCCTTGACTCCTTCAGTCCTTTCCCTCACTCTTTGGAAAGTCCCCCTGAGTGCCTCCTGATATTTGTCTGTGAGTCACTGTATCGATTTCCTTCATCTGCTGGATGAAGCTAGTTCATTCTATATAGAACCATTGGAAGATAGCTCTCTAGGTGCAAGCATAACAGAGTATCACTAATAGTGCCAGGGCTTGTCTCTCTTCCATGGGACAGATCTCAAATTGATTACCTCAACCTCTGCTACATCTTTATCCCTGCAAATCCCTGAAGGAAAGAAAAATTTGGGGTCAAAAGTTTTATGGGTGGGTTAGTGTCTCCCTCCCTTCATTGAAAGTCCTACCTGACTACAAGAGGTGGCCACTTCAGTCTCCATAAGCCCCACTGCACGAGTATTAGCTAGGGTCACCCCAGTAGACTCCTGGCAGCCTCCCAAATCCCAGGTCTCCAGCTTGTCCCAGAGTTGTCCACCTACTGATTTCTTTTCTCTAATTCAGCCATTTAATACCACCTGCTCTCCCCACACCTGATCACCAACACAGGCCACACTCCACTCTCTCTCAGCAAGTTCCCTTCCTCCATCCACCTCTCCTCTGATGTCCATTTTATTTCCCTTTTTGAGTGATATTCAAGCATCTTGACTTCTCCCTCTTACTTAGTTTCTTTAGGTCTGTGGATTTGGTTATCCTGTATTTTATGGCTAATATCCACATACAAGTGAGGACACACCATGCAAAACTTTCAGGGTCTGGATTATCTCACTCAGGTTGATATTTACTAGTTCCATCCATTTGCCTGCAAATTTTATGATGTCTTTTTAAAATAGAGGAGTAGTACTTTACTGTGTAAATGTTCCACTTTTTTTTTTATTCACTATTTAATTGAGGAACATCTAGGTTGTTTTTAGTTTCTGGCTATTATGAATAAATCTATTATAAATATAAGTGAACAAATGTCTTTGTGCTATGGTAGAATATTTCTTGGTATATGTCTAGGAGTGGTATAGCTGGGTCTTGAGATAGAACTATTTCACATATTCTGCGAAACCAAGTTGATTTCCAAAGTAGTTGTACACGTTTGCACTCTTGCCAGCAATGGAGGAGTGATTCCCTTGCTACACATCTTTGCCAGCATGTTCTATCACATGAGTTCTGATCTGATGGATGTAAGATGGACTCTCAAGAGTAGTTTTAATTGCATTTCTCTCATGACTAAGGACATCCAACATTTCTGTAAGTGCTTCTAGAGCATCAGAGATTCCTCTGTTGAGAAATCTTTTTAATTACATACCCCATTTCTATTTAGGTTATTTAGTTTGTCTATGTCTAGTTTCTTCAATTCTGTATATAATTTGGGCTTATATACTTTTGTCAGATGTACGGTTGTTGAAGATCTTTTCCCATTCTGTAGGCTGCTGGACTTTTCCTATTGACAATGTTCTTTGCCTTACAGAAGCTTTTCAGTTTCATGACATCTCATTTATTACTTGTTGATCTTAGTGTCTGAGCTATTAGTGTTCTGTTTAAGAAGTTGTCTCTTGTACCAATGTGTTCAAGAATATTCCCCACTTTCTATTAGACTTAGTGAATATGGTTTTATATTGAAGTCTTTTATGCACTTGAACTTGAATTTTGTGCAGGGTGATATCTATGGATCTATTTGTATTCTTCTACATGTAGACATCCAGTTAGACCAGCACCGT
This sequence comes from Mus pahari, assembly GCF_900095145.1. Taxonomy (NCBI): domain Eukaryota; kingdom Metazoa; phylum Chordata; class Mammalia; order Rodentia; family Muridae; genus Mus; species Mus pahari. The sequence goes on along the minus strand of NC_034590.1, from coordinate 23,872,287 downwards.
TTGTTGAAGATGCTTTCTATTTTTTAGTGTATGATTTTGGCTTCTTTGACAAAACTCTGAGTGTCCATAGATGTGTCAGTTTATTTGTAAGTCTTTGATTAGATTCCATTTATCAACCTATCTGTTCCTATATCATTACCATGTAGTTTTTATTACTATTGTTTTGTACTACAGCTTGAAATCATGGTTAAATGATACTTTCAGAAATTCTTTTATTGTTCAGGATTGTTTAAGCTATAGTGAGTTTTTTATTTTTGCAAATGTAGTTGAGAATTTCTCCTTCAAGGCCTGTATAGATTTGATCTTGAATTTTGATTTGAATTGCAAAGTCTGTAAATTGCTTTTGGTAAGATGGTCATTTTTACTATGTTAATCCTACTAACCCAGGAGCATGGGAGAGCTTTCTATCTTCTTTGTTCAGAGACCTAAAGTTTTTGTCATGCATGCTTTTCTCTGCTTGGTTAGAGTTATACCTCTGTATTTGTATTAATTTTGTCTATTGCAAAACAGCTCTCCCTCTAATTTCTTTCTTTCTTTTTTAAATGATGTTCAGCTTTTTATTTATTTATTATTATTTTCTTTATTTACATTTCAAATGCTATCCCAAAAGTTCCCTATACCCCCCTCCCCTGCTCCCCTACCCACCCACTCC
>NC_034590.1:23785579-23870025 GCF_900095145.1 Mus pahari | reverse complement strand
ATCACAAAAGAGTCCCTCTAATTTCTTTCTTGGCCCATTTATTGTTTGTATACAGGTAGGGTATTTAATTTTTTTAAATTTAATTTTATAACTTTATTCAAAGTGTTTATTAACTGTAATAATTCTCTGGTAGAATTTTTGGAATCACTTATGTATACTACCTACCATATTGTGTGTGTGAATAAGACTACATTGATTTCTTTTTTTCCAGTTTGTATCTACTTGATCTAAGTAGAAATTCAAGTGGTATAATCAACAGATAAGGAGAGGATAGGGAGCCTTGTCTTACCCCTGGTTTTTGTAAAATTGCTTTATGTTTCTCTTGATTTAATTTGATGGTGGCTATTGTCTTACTGTTTACTGCCTTGATTGTGTTTAGGCATATACCATGCATCCCTGATCTCACCAAGACTTTTAACATGAAGGGGTGGTGGATTTTGTCAAAGGCAATTTTAGCATCTAATGAGATGATGATGTAGTTTTCTCTTCCAGTTTGTTTATATGGTAGATTAAGTTGATGGATTTTTGTATTTTGTATCATCCTTATGTACCTGGGTAAAACCTCCGTGGTCATAGTAGATAATGTTTTTGACGTGTTCTTCAATTTGTTTTCAAGTATTTTATTGACTATTTTTGCATCAATCTTCATAAGGAAATTTGGTGTAAAATTCTCTTTTTTTTTTTCTTAAGTCTTTGTGTGGTTTATGGATCAGTGTGACTGCAACCTCATAGAATGAGTTTGACCATGTTCCTTCTGTTTCAATTTTAGAGAATAATTTGAGGAGTATTGGTCTTATTAGTTCTTCTCTGAAAGGCTGTTAGAATTCTGAGCTAAAGACATCAGGGCTTGGGCTTTATTTGGTTGGGAGACTTTTAAGGACTGCTTCTTTTCCTTAGAGGTTAAAAAACAATTTAAATTATTTATCTGATCTTGATTTAACTTTGGTAAGTTGTATCTATCAGGAAAACCATCCATTATATCTATATTTTCCAGTTTTGTGTGAAGTATAGGCTTTTGAAGTATGACCTAATGATTTTTTTTTTTTGATTTTCTCAGTGTCTGTTGTATCCCCCTTTGCATTTCTGACTTTTTTTTTTTTTTTTAAATTTGGATACTGTCTCTCTGCCTTTTAGTTAGTTTGTCTAAGGATATGTCTAGCTTGTTCATTTTATCAAAGAACTAGCTTTTGGTTTCTTGATTTCTTTTTATTGTTTTGTTTCTAATTTATTGATTTCAGCCCTAGGTTTGAATATTTCCTGCTGTGTATACTCCTCTGGGTGTTTTGTTGTTATTTTGTTTGATTTGATTTGGGTTTTTTGTTTGTTTGTTTTGTTATGTTTTTGAGTTTTTTCCTTTTTGTTCTAGAGCTTTTGAGTGTGCTGTTAAGTTGCTAGTATAAGGTCTCTCCAATTTGTTTGTGGAGACACTTACACTATGAATGTTCTTCTTAGGACTGATTTCATTGTGCCCCATAAGTTTGGGTATGTTGTGCCTTTATTTTCATTGAATTCTAGAAAGTTTTTAATTTCTTTCTTTACTTCTTCCCTGATGTAGTGATCATTCATTAGAGAGTTTTTTGTTCCTATGTGTTTATAGACTTTCTGTTGTTTCTGCTGTTGAGTTTCAGCTTTAATGCATGGTGATCTGATAAGATACAAGTAATTCTTTCGATTTTGTTATATCTATTGAGACTTTCTTTGTAACAGACTATTTGGTCAATTTTGGAAAAGGTTATATGAAGTACTGTTAAAAAAGTATATTCTTTTGTGTTTCTAGTTATGTTGTAGATATCTCCCAGGGCCATTTGATTCATAACATCTATTTGTATAATGATTTTTTTTCTGTTTAGCTTCTGTGTTGATGACCTGTTCAATAGTCCCCTACTATAAATGTGTGGGATTCAATGTGTGATTTAAGCTTTAGTTTTTTGTTTGTTTATTTGTTTTTGTTTTTAACAAACACAGATGCTCTTGCACTTGGGGAAAATATATTGAGAATTGAGATGTTGTTTGGGTAGATTTATTTTTTTTCTTTGATGAATGTGAAGTATCTTTTCCCACCTCGTTTGATTAATTTTGGTTAAAAAATTATTTTGTTAGATATTAGAATGGTTATTCCAGCTTACTTCTTGAGTCTGTTTGCTTGTCGTTTTCGAGCCCTTTAATCTGAGGTTACATGTATCCTTATTGCTGAAATATGTTTCTTGTATGCCCCATAATGATGGATCCTATTTTTTGCATTCATTTTGTAAACTTGTGTCTTTTTACTGGGGAACTGAGTCCATTAATGTCAACAGATATTAATGACCAATGATTGTTAATATCTGTTATTTTGATGTTGTATGTGTGTGAGTATGTGCATGAGTATGTGCGCACTCTTCCCTTCCTTTGTTGTCCAGGTATAGGGTTTCTTGGTGTGTTTTCTTAAGTATAGGTAGCATCTTTGTGTCGGAATTTTCCTTCTAGTATCTTCTGTATAGCTGGATGTGTATATAGATATTGTTTAACTTTGAGTTTGTTATGGAATATCTTGTTTTCTCCATCTATAGTAATTAAAGGTTTTGCTGGGTATAGTAGTCTAGGCTGACATCTGTGGTCTCCTAGGGTCTTCAAGATATCTGTCCAGGCTCTTCTGGTTTTTAGAGTTTCTGTTGAGTAGTTAGGTGTAATTCTGATAGATCTTCCTTTATAATGCTACTTGGCATTTTCCCCTTGCGGCTTTCAGAATTCTTTCTTTGTATTGTACATTTCATGTTTTGATTATTATGTAGTGGGAAGATTTTATTTTCTGGTACAATCATTTTGGTGTTTTGCAAGTTTCTTTTATGTTTATAGGCTTCTCTTCCTGTAGGTTGGGAACATTTTCCTCTATGATTTTCTTGAAAATGTTTTCTGGGCCTTTGAGCTGAGAAATTTCTCCTTTGTTATTCATATCAATTTTAGGTTTGGTCCCAGATGTCTTAGATGTGTTGTGTCAGGAAGCTTTTAGATGTAACATTTGTATTGATTTCTCCAATCATATCTTCAGTGTTTGAGATTCTTTCATCTCTTGTATTCTGTTGGTGGGGCTTGCATTTGTAGTACCTATTCTCTTCCCTAGGTTATCTATGTCCAAGATTCCCTCCATTTGTGTTTTCTTTATTGCTTCTAGTTCCTTTTCCAGGTCCTGAACAGCTTCATTCATTTCCTTCACCTTTTTATTGTATTTTCCTGTATTTATTTAAGGGATTTGTTCATGTGCCCACTTAAAGGCCTCTGTCATCTTTATAAGATTGGATTTAAGGATATCTTGCCCTTTGGCTATGTTAGGATATCCAGAGCTTCCTGTAGTAGGCTATCTGGACTCTGGTGGTGCCATCTTACCCTGGCTCTTGTTGGTTGTGTTTTTATGCAAGCCTTTATTATTCTGTTTGTCCTTGGTGTTGGCTGGATATTCCTGATGCCACAATGACTCCTCAGGGAGGCAGACAAAGCCATATGCCTGACAATGGAGTTCAGGAGAAATTGCACAGTTTGCCTCTGCTGACTGTATATCTCTGGTGGACCCAGCCTGCAGAGAATAAGAGGATGGGTTAACCTGGATATTTATGGATCCCTGTAGGCCTCTTGGGAAGGGAACAGACAGAGCCATGGGGCCAGACAATGGAAGCCAGAGGACAGTTAGCTCCTCACCTCTGCTGGCTGTGCCCTGAGTAGTCCTTTCCTTATCTTCATTATAGCTGTTCAACTGCTTTTTAAAAAATTGCAGGTCATAAACAAAAGGGTTATTGAGGGAAGACTTCAAAGAATGTATCATAGTCTGAATTACATGTGCCAGTTACAAGTTTAGGAGGTTGGGGAATTTTCTTGAAGAATGATCTTCTGGTCCATAGGAAAACCATTCCTATACTACCAATAAAATAAAATAAAATAAAATAAAATAAAGGAAAGACACCTGGACTTAGTCATTCAATGATTCTGCATATAAGCACCAGAAATCCATAATCTGCATTTCTGTCCATTATTTCTTCCAAAAACTATCTTGATTCAAACAGTTCTATTTTTCATCCAGAAGGAGTCACTGCCTTAAGTGGCCTCTCTTATCTAAATATGGATATTTATATTACTCACTGAATTGTAAATGGTTACCACTCCTCCTATAGTACAGTCTATCAAATTCATTTCAACCTACCTTAGGTTGTAAGACCGAGTTGACTGTTAACAAGTGTTGATGTAAAAATCCAACTCTCACCTCAAAGGAAATAAGAGATAGTTTGTTTTGGAACCACATACTAACCAGTCTGAGGAAACAGATGTAGGTTACCCCAGATTCCATATTTCAAAAATTATAAATCAAGACAGTTCTAAGTTACATTGGTGGGAACACTATTGGTGGCTATTTAGAAGACTAAGAATCATTCAAGATAGATTGTAATTGAACTCTGGACTTTCAACAGTCCAACTTCTCCACAGCACTGAAGTTCTACTCAGTCAATCGGTATTTTGAAGATGTAACATCCTTTCAGGAATTAGTCATACTAGCAATACTCTGAAAGATTTGAGTATATAAACCTCTGGCATCTCATAGCACATGCTTCACTTGTTTTCATTAAAGTCTTGCTTATTTAAACTTTCTTTAATATGGCTGATTATTTGGAAAGTTTCAGGACCTTAGAAATACTGATATGCCTGTAGGAAAAAATAAGGAAGACAGTGAGCAAACCAATGTCTTAAGACGAGTGATGTCTAAGACATGTGAAGCAAAGGCGGAGACAGACAAAGGTGGAGCTTTGGGATGGAAGCTGGAACAGGAGCACGTTCTTCCTTGGATGTGTGTTTTCTGAACAAATAAAAATGCCACCTGTGTCTTTAATTGCAATTATAGATACGTTTCTTGGTAAGCAAGAAATAAAAACTAATTTTTAGTTAAAAAAAAAAAGAAATACTGATATGATCAAAACGCCAATTAGAAGTTATTTAAACTAGCATGACTCTACTGATAAAGAATGGCAAAAGACAGATCTTATAAAAAACAAATAATTAGCTGTAAGTTTCAAAGACTGACTCCCACAAAGAAAAACTTGGAGAATGGTTGAACTGTATCTTTGAAAGATCACCTCTCCACAGATATATGAAATATAGCATTTTCATGAGTCTAGAATTAGAGCAATGTCTGCTGCATCTTATGAGGGTGATTCAGGAGAGATGACTTGCTCTTTATAAGGAAAAAAAAAAACTCCAAGCACAAGCATTGTTGTGTTACCATTTGCTGTGTTCTGTTTCCAGTCCCAAGCTCTGTGAAAACCATGAAACAGCTACTTAGAACCACTGCAGCCATGAAATCCAACCACTCAGCAGCAGCTGTTATGTCAGAATGGACTTGAAGTTTCCAACATCTTTAACTTTGGGGTGTTATCATCATTGACTTGCCTTGTAGCTTTCCAGAAATGCTCCATTCACCACCCTCTTTTTCCTTAAACTGGCCTCATCCTATTCAGTTATAACTGAATTACCTCTGGTGCTTTGGTTGAAAAGCATCATTGTTTACTGTCACAGCTGCCTGAGATGGCAACACATGTGTAGGAAAGCAAGCGAATGACCAAAAGGAAAGAAAAAGTCAGATGAGAGTTTCAGATGTGATTTGATGTGTTCTAACCCTTTCTAGGTATTTAGGAAGCCACATGCAGGCACAGGCTTTGGATGTGCTCAGAAAGGGCACAAGAAGCACTAGTTGAGCAACCATGCAAGCAGAAATTGGAGTCTAATACAAAGTCATAGTCATAAGCCATGAGAAAGTGGAAGGTGTGCCTGGACACACACCAACCCAGTGTATAATAAAGTATGAGACTTATTAGGTTAAGGTGTTTAGGGAAATCTCTATCTAATTACTAGCTGATTACTAAGTTAAATGAGCAGAGACTTCAGGAGTCTCCGGCAACCAAGATTACAGATGTGCTTAATTAGTTCAGTAAAGTGTATAATCAAATCAATGGCAGAAATAGCAAACACTGATGAACTCCGGGAGAAGGGACTAATGTCCAAAGCTTTATCTTTAATATGATGATGGAACAGAGTGCAATAAAGCACAGCTCTAGAATATTCTAATTAAAGATGAAATCCAGTGAATATCACTATGATAAAAGAGATTAAGAGAATGAATGAGCTCAAGAATGACTGGAAAATATGAGAATAAATGTTGCAGGGTATTAGAACACACTGTGAACCCTGGAATTGTGTTATTTCCTGGAAAAAAAAATCTGTTGTGGTATGGCTCAGCCTTAGCACACACCATTAATCTAAGAGCTTTCTGCTTGAATATTGTAAACAGGACTAAATATATTCAACCATAGGTCAAGAGGCAGAGCAAGCAACCAGTTGACAGGAAGTGAATATAGGATTCTTTTAAAAACAGTAGAGAGTAAGAGGAAGTCAGGAGGATAGGGAGACACAGAGGAAAGAGCAGAGAGACATTAGGCTTAAAGGAGGCTGTTTTGAGACAGCATAAGAGGGGAGGGATGCCCTCTGGGATGTCACATGAGAAGGAAGGTCAGTGGGATGTTTTCTCTGCCTCTCTGAATTAGCATGCTTTCACCCCAGGATCTGGCTCCTGAGTCTTCATTGGTAAAGATTGGGCTACTGAGATTTTGATTAAAAACAATATATAGCCAGGTGTGGTGGCGCACACCTTTAATCCCAGCGCTGGGGAGGCAGAGGCAGGCGGATTTCTGAGTTTGAGGCCAGCCTGGTCTACAAAGTGAGTTCCAGGACAGCCAGGGCTATACAGAGAAACCCTGTTTCAAAAAACCCAAAAACAAACAAACAAACAAAAAAGACATATAATAGTAAAGGCATGTACACAACAATTCTCTAGTTTAACTAGTGTAATATTTGAAACAGAGACCTTTAGTAATACTGAAGAGTTGATGGGACAGAAGTTTAAAGATAGGTCACTTCAGAGTGTCTTGTATAACATTGTCATATTCTATAATAGTTATCACAAGAAAAAACAAATTTAGGGAGAGTTTTGGTTTCTTTGAAAAACATACAAATAATATGGGACTGTTTTTATTTAATCACATTTTAAGCACACCTTTTACTTTGTCATGTTTCTGACTTTGTCTTTGTCACTTATTTCTGCTTGTGGGATAAAGGACTGCTTTAGATTATCCACAGCAGCTGATTATGATTTGCAATGTCCTCTAGCAGGGGTGTGATTTTTAGAGCTGCAGATAATTTCTGAGATGGTGTGACTTTTGGAATTCTGAGAACTCTTCAGAGGGTATAAATAACTGCTAAGGTTCCAAGAGAGGGGGTGGGCTGCTGATTGTTGTTGGCTGTTGTTTGCAGTTTGTTATGTAGTCATTGGCAAAGAAGAAATAACAATTAGGAGAAATTAGATATCCTGACAGCTAAGATCAAACTTGCACCAAGGAACTCGATGCCTCCAATCATCAGGAAGTACTCTAATTACCTGGTCACCCCCTTCCCCCTAATTTTTCTCCTATTCAGTGTTAGTGGATTGTAAGTGTGGAAAAGGGTAGAGAAGGGTGGAAGAAAGAAGACCTGACAAAGTAGCAAAGACAAAAAGTTGGGGAAATGGAGAGAGTGGTGGAAAAGTTTCAAACAATGAAGAATGAAATAATGAAGTACATCATTTAAACAAAGATGAATAACAACAAAATGCGAACAAGATAGAGTCCTCAGAGTCAAGTTAATGAGCAGCAGAGAGCATCCTAGAACCAGGAAGATAAAAATCAGCAGCTATCTTAAAGGGGCCACCAGGAGATTAACCTTTATGTCTTGACGTCAGAACCATAATGGGCAGAGGCAGCAGCACGGCAAAGCTCACAGCAATAGAAAAGTCAACTTTCTAAATCTAGGAGCCTCATTCTCCAAAACATAAAGGAAAGCAAAGACATTTTCATGGGAATAAAAGCTAGGGAGCGTCTTTCTTAGCGGAATTGCCTCAAAACAGATACCGGAGAGACTCTTTCCACATGAGAAAACTAGACTTAAAATCCACAGGAAGCAGGTTTAAGTAACATGTACAGAGACAGAGACCAAGTTGGCTGAACTTTTGGGTATCTGTTATATACATTTTTAGAAAAGTTGACTTTAAGGAATAATGAGCTAGACTTGGAGAGTTAGCTCACTTGGCGAAGTGTATAAGAACCTAAGTCAGGATCCCTACCCATTACTTTTAAAAGGCTGGACACAGTGGAGCATACCTTTATTTTCTCTCTAGAAAATCTTGGAATCAGCTCCAAATTCAGTAAGAGATAATTGGGCTGTCTCAAAAAGAAAGGCAGAGAACAATTGAGGAAGGCATGATGTTACCCTTTAGGTTCTGCATGCCTCCACACACTCACACACATGAATTTCATACAAGAAATACTAAACAAGAACAAAGTGGCAAAAACATGCAATTGATAGGGTTGGGGGAATCGAGTACCAAGAAATATGAAAAAAGTCATTAGGCTTTATTGATTGTAATTATTGGTTGGCCAGAAACTAAATTTCTGATAACTTTTTAATCATTCTATTGTTATTTAGCCTAATTTGAAACACTTGGAGAAACGACCTTTCATAACAAGAATAAATTTAAAATGATTTAAGTAAGGAATGTTGGGTTTTAAATAAACAGACCCCAAGACAGATGATAATTGGGCTACACTTTCATCATCACAAGACTTTCTCCTTCGGATGGATCACTTCTTTATTGAAGAGAAGGCGGCACACTTTAGGTAACAGAAGACCCTGGAATGTGAAGTGAGATGTGTGATAATTCACCATCTGCAGGTGAGAAATAACTGCCAATGTATTAGATCCTGACTTGTGCTGAGCCTGACTCTACACTGCTCACTCAAACCACATCCTCCCACTGATTCTCTTACTTTGTCATTTGATTGAAAGTGAAAGATGTCAAAAACATAACTTTAGTTATCTTTTATTGCAATTATTATCCAAAACTTTATCAAACCTTAAGTGGAACGACCTTTGTCACAACACAAGTGTCATATTCTACTTGCACAGGCAATTTTTTTAATGCAACAAATAAAACGTATTTTGAACTATATGTTTATAATTGCTGTTCTTGAGGCAGAATAATTCCAGGAGGCTCAAACTTCAAATTATAAAAAATATGCCAGAAAATTCGAATCAAGTTGGAGTAGGAGGAGACAAAAGAAGTGAATAGGATGTGCCAAATATAATCAAAATACATTTTGAACATGTATGAAAGTGCATAATGAAGTCCATTGTTAAGTATAGTTAATATGTTCTAATAAGGAATGTTTTAAAATGTCCACACTTTAAAAGCACAAGAAGCTTCTTTTCTATTATTATTTTTACTTACTTTACATCCTGCTCACTGACCCCCTCCTGGTTACCCTCTCCCACAATCCTTCCTTCCATCTCTCCTCTTCTTCGCCTCTGAGTTGGGTATCCCCTCCACCCTGGCACACCAAGTCTCAAAAGGCTAGATGCATCATTTCTCACAGAGGCCAGACAAGGCAGCCCATCTAGAAGAACATAGCCCATAGACAGGCGACAGCTTTTGGGACAGCCCCCAATCCAGTTGTTTGGGACAGAAAGTTCTTTTAAATGAAAAGTCTGGCCATTTGGATTTTGATAAAATTATACTCTCAATAAACAGGTTTGCCCATTCAAAAAAAAAAAAAACCCCAAAAGCCCAGCACACAGCCACTTTGAGAACAGGTATAATAACAGAATATAACTGACTACTGTGTCTAAAATTGATGCTACTTGGGGATGTTCATACAAATTATTTAGAGTCTCACATTTGTTAAAAATGCAAACAAATACAAACCAATTAGTGCTATAAATAGGGTTGGAATAGCTTCAATACCAACTCAATTTATACAGAAGTATTTCAAATTAGCAAAAGAAATTGAGTAAGCCAGGATATATTCATCAGTAACATTGAGTACACAAATAGCAAGCAAAAATCCATGTCCTATACTACTGAGGGTTAAAAGAAACATTAGACCATCAATCACTTAAATGCATCTACTCATTTATTATAACAAAATAAACAGCTGTCTTTAGATTTTGCCATGGGCATCCAAGAAAGACCAGCTCTTTTGTATGAGGCAAGAACTGATCCTGATCATTGGACTTAAAAAGACAGCCTTTGGAATGATGGTGAGTAGGGAGTTTCTTCTCTGTGATTCCGTGGATGAGAAGAGTCAGAGTTACAAAGTTCCAGAAGAAACAAATGAGAGACCCTGTGTGATGCACAACTGCAGTTCCAGATACTGGAGAGATAACACATGAGCTCAGAGCTGACCTGGATCCTGTCACAAAACAGTAACATGGCTTGGAGTTTGACCATCCTCCATAAATATGATGGGAAATGATGGCGGTTGAATTTTGTTGGGGGTGAACAAGGCAAGCCTCTCAAGGAGGTCTGAAGTGGCTTGCAAGAAGAGCAAGTCAGGCCAGAGTTTTTGTAGAGTCGGAGGAGGAACTCATGTACGGAAACAGAAGCTTGTTTGGTTAGAAGTTATGTTCACTCATAAGTTGAGAGAGAAGGGTCACCTACACTTCTGAAACCTCTTTGCTATGTGAAGAACCTAAGCTTATGTGAGGGTAAGATCTAAAGGTGATAGAAGTTAAATAACAGTTGAGTCAGCCTTGTCATCAAATTTATACCATGAACCTTGTATCTTAAGACTCAGAATCTCCCTTCATGCTTCTTCTCCATTCACCTCTACCTCCTACTGACAACCTGCTACTCTTATTCCTATCATCAAAGATTAATTTTATATGCTTAACATATCTGGTGGCATTTATTTTCCTGTGTTTAGAATTTTCGACTCAAATAATGCTTTTAAAAATAGTATTTATTTATTTATTTATTTATTTATTATTTTCTTTATTTACATTTCAAATGCTATCCCAAAAGTTCCCTATACCCCCCTGCCCCTGCTCCCCTACCCACACACACACACACACACACAAATGTATTCTATGAAAAATAAATAAATAAGTGAGATCTAAAAAAAAAAATAGTCTTTAGAGAACAGGTGAAATGTTTCAATGATTAAGAGCATTTGCTATTTTGAGGACCAAGGTTCAGTTACCAGCAACCATATCGTGGCTTACACCCATCCCTAACTCTAGTTATAGAGATCTGTTGTTTCCCTCCGGTCTCTATGGATTCTGCATGCTTTTGGTACACATACAAACAAGCATGGAAAACACTCATATGCGTAAAAATAGGTTTAACACATTTTATAAAGATATCTTTATAGGTTAGAACACTTTGTTTATAGAAACTTGCACAGAGCATAGACAGTTTCTGTAAACTCTGTGATAAGCCCACATGCTGTGTGCTTTCAGAGTACAGTGGTTCATGAGGCTTAGATGAGACAATTTCATTCCAAGAGTGAGAAATCACAAAGAAGGGTATAGTGTGGCCTAGTTTAGGGAAAATAAAACTTAAAATAAACCAAAACAAACAACTACAATGGCAAATTTTATTAGATATACAGGCTTGGGAATAATCTTTGTCTTGTCTCTCTCCATTCCTTCCCAACCCCTTTGGCTGGCTGCATGAACCTTAGCTTACTTGGGTTGATGTCTCCTCTCTGCGGTGTCCATGTAAATCTTTTCTTCACTTTCATCATGGAAACTTTTCTCTACAGATATTTGTATATGTCTTGGATTTTAAAGGTAATTAAATGTACAAGCTGACAAAAAAAAGTAACTTCAGTTTTGTGAGTGTGTGGGCTGTAGCAAGCTCTAAGTGTCCTTAATTCTCTGTTATCAGACATCTATTATTTAAACGTTTAGACCTTCAATTTTCCCTTTCTGAGGATCAAGCTTATATTATCTCAGAAACTGAAATCTTAAGCCAGACAGACTTTATAAGTAATTGGTTACAACTCATCCCTGAGTATAGATGTTTTCTACAATGTCAATTATGTTTTTAACCTCTGCTCAAACATTTTCTTTTGGTAAAGGCTTTTTTCTTTCTTTTTTTTGTCATTGAGAAATGTATTTAATATCGCAAAATTTTACATCTACCATCTATTGAAAGGATTCCATTACATTTACTATAGTGAGGCTTAAAGGATTTGACTGGAATATATCCATAAGATATCTGTCCTTTGCCTCTGCCATGCTGTGAGTTGTTCAGTGTTTATCTCTCCCTCTCCTGGCTGGAAACTCATTCTTTTATAAAATACTATCGGGGCATTTTTGCTTTAGTTTGCACACACCATCTGTGTGCAGGAGCCAGCAGAGGCCAGAAGAGAGTGTTAGGTTCCTTTGAAGTGGAATTAGAAGTAGTTGTGAGATACTCTGTGGGTGCTGGGAACGGAACCCTGGTCCTCTGTGAAACCAGCAAGTGTTCTTACCCACTTACATGTTCCTCCATCCATTTGGAAATTTATACTTTAGGGTCTGGTAACCCCATTATTTTAGCCTTTTATTCTGCTTCTTAGAAATAATAACTCTGCCTCTACTTCCAGGCCTATTTGCTTAGCCAACTTTTCCAGCCCATATTTTAATCCATTGCTTTTTACATTTTCCCCTTCAATGCTTGACTGCTTCTGAAGATGACGCTGATTCACTGTTTATGTAATTCCAAATCAACTTTTCAAGCCAGCTACCTATCACCCACAGGCAATACTATACATTTCTCTTTTCTTCACTTTCTATATATTTTGTTAATTTTTCCAATTATCAATTACTCTGAGTCCTGCTTAAACATGGTTTGATAGAGTGGATGATAACAGCAGTATCTACAATCAATAGTTGATGTGGTTCTTAGTGTGCAAGTCAGGATGCACATCACGTTGATTGCCAGTATACTAATACTGTGTACTAATCTTCAGAGTATGTCTTTTTCCCTCCAATATGCTCTAGTTACTTCACTCTCACGAACTGAAGCTCTTGTTTCCTCCCTATTGCCAATCCAAGCTGGCTTTTGGAAACACCTAACTCCTATTTTTTACCTTATTAATCTATCTTCCACTTTCTTGCCTCATTCTTTTGATTCCTTGAGCAGGGGCCCCTGACAAGTCCTGACTTAAAACCTGAGCCAGCTTTGAACTCTTCCACTAATTTATTCTCATTTTACTTCATCCCATCCTTAGCCTGTTTTAATATACCCAGACCAAGCCTCGCTCCATTCTTACATGAACGAGTTTATCCATATGTAAAACACAAGAAGCACATTCTCTTGGTGTGGGGCAAGGATGTCATGTGGTCCACTTGTACCCAACACAGCTCAAACACCAACATTTATTGTAATTAACTACAAACTGACAAAAAATATTGTAATCAATCCAATACTGATATCGCAGGGCCACAGAACAAACTCAGCAGCTGAATTGTGACCCTGAACCAGAATGTTATAGAGCTTTTAAGCCAGAAAACCAGAAATAATGCCAAGTTAGTTACATTTTTTCCACCATTAGGATTTAGAGATAGGGGACTTACTAGGAACATGTCTTTGTGGTACAATTATCTGTTCTCATTGGTTGGTTGAATCAGCTGTGGCTGGGTGACTCGGCTAGCTCTCTTGTCTATTATGCTGGGAGGTCTCTGGCACTTAAACTTTGACTCCTATTCAAAATGGAAGTTTTATAGGAATGGTTTTTGTTTGGTTCCTTCTTACATAGCAACACTCTTATCTTTGTAGTGTTCATCTTTTAAATTCATTATTATTTGTGTGCATCAGTGTTTTCTCTGTCTGTCTATTCGTGTCCCAATGTGTATGACAGGCATCTACTGAGGCCAGAAAAACAGCGTTAGATTGCCTGTTACAGATGACTGTAAAATATCATGTGGTGCTGGGAATTGAGTCTGGGTCCTTTTGGAAGAATAGACACTGCCTTTGGTTAGAGTTATGATATAGAGCTGTGCCTAGGATGATAGGGATGGAGACATAGCACAAAAAATAATATAACTTGGGAAGGCTAATCCCACAGCCAAGGCTTTCTGTGAAAGCATAGAGGAAAAGTGATGGCAGGAACTTGTCACTGACAGGGATTTTGATAATGACTGTAAGGACTGTAAAAGTCCACGAATGTCCGCAAGAGAGTGCAGTCAGCTCTACAAAGGTGGTAGAATAAAGGAAAGGTTGATTATAATCGTCATGAGTTGCCTCAGACATTCAGACATTCTGTTCTACACTTTTATCCAACTCCTCTGTGCACTCGGAGCAGCAAATAAACACCAGTTTCATTGTAACAGCATTATCAGCAGCAACACCAGCAGCAGCAAGAGAGTGTGGAGGAGGAGGAGGAAGAGGAGGAGGAGGAGGAGAAGGAGCAAGGAAGACTACTTCTTCTTTTGTGCTAACTGAGCAAAAAACATTCATTTGTTTTAGTCTCCAAACAATCCAATATATGTTGCTCAGAGGGTAAGAGTGATAGCATTTTTTTTTAGATCCTTCCTTCTTCCATTCCCTTTTCACCTCTGCCCTGCCCCACTTCACCTCTTCTCTCCTCTTCTCTAGTTTCTTCTTATCCCCACTTTCTCTCGATACAGAGTCTCATGTGTCTTAGGCTGACCTGGAATTTCACACTCTGTGTAGACAAAGCTGACCCTGAACTCATTATCATTCTTCCCCACCCTAGTTCTTGGATTATGAGAGTGCAGCAGTGTTCCCATCATGCATTTCTATAGTTCTGTGAATGAGAGAAAATGGCTGAATCAATCATTTCAAGTCTCTTTGAGAAATATTGCCAACCTCCATATCACACTTTGTCATTCTTTATTTAAAACGTCATCTCCCTTGTAAGGAGAGTTCAGATATGTCTGTTAATTAAGATGTAAGATGAATTTTACTCTCTCTAAAGCCTGCCCTGCTGTACTGTCCACTGTTTGTGTCTCATGATTCCCTGCCTGTTACTGCAACTTACTAAACTGCTTTTCACTGCTGTACCTTGCACAACTCAGATCTACCTCTCTCCTCTCCATTATTGAGGTTCTTCTGGGGACAGGTCCTTTCTTCCACTCTCTGTGAGCCATTCATGGATGCTGCTACCACGCAAAGGACCTCATTACAGTTAACAATGATCGTTGTGTACAATAGAATAATGATTCTCAAGGGATGGCCCAGGGACTCACAAGGTGAAATTATATATCTTTCTGTGTATGTATGTGTACATATGTGTGTGTGTGTACATATGTGTGTATGTACATATATGTGTGTGTACATATACACTGAGTTTGTGAATGGCTCTTCATTATTACACTTGAGTTTACTCAAAACACACTGCTGAATAGTAGCATTTGTATATTTGTTTGTTTGTTTAATGAGGAAAAAGTGAGCTTGATATACTTTATTAAAAATTGAGATGCTACTAAAATCACCTGTGTGATTATGGTAGAATATTAACAGGCCTGAAGGGTGTGGAAGCTTTAATGGCCCTGACCTACCACAATGCAACATGTTTGTTTGGTTTGGTCATCAAGCATATTTGTTAGATTTCGGTTCAGAATTTGGTGACAGAGATGACAACATATTTCAGGAGAAATTAGGATCACAGACATTTAATACAATTGCATACTGATTGGCTTCCACTAATTTTTCAAGATTTTTCTGGGTCTGAGTCAATATTTACAGTGTATACTAATATTTCTCAACCCAAGGTTTGCCTAAAACCTTTGGAAAGCATAGATATTTACATTATAGTTTATAACAGATCCAAAATTATAGTTATGAAGGAACAACAAAAATAGTTTTATGGTAGGGAGTTGCCAAAACAGGAGAAATTGAATTAAAGGTTCACAACAATAGGAAGGCTAAGAACCACTGGTGTATGTATGTATATATATATATATATATATACTGTATATATGTATATGTTTATGTGTATGTGCATACATATAAATATATATATATATATATATATATATATATATATATATACAACAGTGGTGTATATTTATATGTGTATGTGATATTATATATATATATATATATATATATATATATATATATATATATGACTAAACCAACATAGCTATTTCCAATTATTCAGGATTATTATATTTTGAATGCACAAGAGAAAATTATGTATGGATCTTTCCCTTATAAATTTAATTTCCCTTATAAATTTTTGACATAAAAACTACAAATAATGGTTCAGAATTTATACTATATTGTTCTAGTATGACAGTATGGAGAAATAAGTTCATATTATACATTGTGTGTTACCTATAAGGGAATGTGTACAGTTTATTTTTATACTACATATACAAAATGTCTCAGTAAAGATGAGAAACACATACTACAGTCTGTCAAGGGAAACCCTTGAGCTCCATAGCTCAAGACTTGCTGTCTTGTTATTTTTACAAATTTCTGGATAACCTGAGCTAACTGGCATCCTGGGAGACCTCCAGCATGCATGCTCACCACATAGGAAAAGATTTTTATTTCCATATTGTGCATGCCACTCAGCTTTGGCCAGTTCAAGGTGCAAAGGTTCTACCTCTTCTCACCCTGCCTCCTGTAGATGACCTTGGCACCTGTCCTAATGGGAGGAGCCTTCAGAGTCAGGTCCTTGAACATCACTGGTCATCTGTCTCTCTTTCCTGGAACCACCCTAGGCACAAACCCCAGCATGCAGAATGCTTGCAGTTACTCTTCACAGAACTAACTTGTGAAAAATGTTTCCTAAGACGACTCCAGGGATCTTGGAATGTGCTTCTGAGCATTCTGGAGGGAAAAAAAAGATAGCCACTTATAGGATAGAAAAGAGTTTCAAGCCTCTTACTGGGTTTTTGGCACAACACTGTGTGGTTGTGATGGTGGGGTGATGTGTGTGAGGAGGCAGACACACAGATCTGTTAAGCTGCTGTTAGGACCTTGACACCACAGTGTTGGCTGATGTTATTAAAGGCTTGGTGTCCACCTAGGTGCTGATAGAAGGAACTTGGTGCCTTAAGAGTTTGGGTTTACCTGGAGGGGTTTCGATCATTTGAAATTTCCTTCCGAGAGGGCTGCGGGAACCTGGTCTCTCTTCTTCCTTCTGACATGAACTTCTTCATCATAAAGAGAGAAGTTCCTGATGTACCAACCATCACTGTCATGGGATGTGCTGCCTCATCACAGACCCAAAATGCAACAAGGCCAATGCATCATGGTGAAGCTTGTATGTAAGCTTCTGGTTTTGACCCACTGAAGCACTAACCCAAATTGCTACATTGGAAGAAATTCAAGGGTTTTCAAAACCCCCATGGGAAAGGTGTAATCAATCACTCAACTCACCTGTGACAGCTAACTGTAGCCTCCATCTGATACCTGCTCTGGCTGAGTCTTACACCCACAGTAAAACAGACAAGTAAGCCTAAGAGTCAATGTATCAACCTGAAAGACTATGATGTAAGATGCTGTTGCTATACTATATACTATACACAACTGAAACAGATACTGGTGTCTAAGAGTGGAGACAGCAAATATGGATACACTCTTTCTTTTGACTGAATAACTACATTAAGTGAAGAAGTGTATCAGAATTAATCATTGTCCATGGATAATAAAGCTAACAGTGCTTTGATCATTAAGAGAGGCCCCTAGGTTGTGCAGACTTCATATGCCCCAGTACAGGGGGACGCCAGGGTCAAGAAGTGGGTGTGGGTGGGTAGGGGTGCAGGGCAGGGGGAGGGTATAGGGAACTTTCAGGATAGCATTTGAAAAGTAAATAAAGAAAATATCTAATAAAAAAAGCGATTCGGCATGATCTGCTGATGTTTTAAAATTATCTTTCTTTCAACATAAGTGTATCCCACTCTGTTTCAAGATGTTTTATTACTTACAAGGGATCTCATAGCTTTCAGGTGAAAATGTACATCATAATTGTCCTTGCTTTTTCCATTCAGCTTTCATCCAAGCCCATATTGCCATTCAGTGCTGTTTGTGATACCTTGAAGACCAGGATTCATTCTGGTGTGTGTGAAACCCTAATATTATCTCTGTCCTTCCTTGCTTACGTGCTTGGAGGCAAAGGAATCATCAACATAATAATCCTGTCTCTTACAGTAATTTTACTGCAAGGCTCGTTAGCATGAATTTCTTCTAGCAGACCCATGCATTGCATTCAGTGTCTAGATATTGTAAAGGTTTTTGCATTATTCTCAGATTCTTGCCATTCTAATGTCATCTTTACTGACCTTGGTTTCAGTCTCATTGGCATAACTAATTGCTTCTCCACTTCAAGAGGGCTCAGTAGTTACCAGCCAGTTCTAGAATCAGGGCCACCTTTATTCACACCAGCTACACAGACTTGGCATAATAATTAACTTTCTTCTGACAACAGGAGCTTTGGAAAAAGCTTCTCCACCAAATGATGCTTTATGTTATTTTTTTCATTATTATTTTCAGCACACATAATTAAACAGATATGACAGAATTCTCCCTACCATAATTTTTTGAATATGTATCAATGTGTGTAGAAAGATCATGTGTGTGTGTGTGTGTGTGTGTGTGTGTGTGTGTGTCATCTGTGGAGACCAATGGTTTATATTTTGTATCTTCCTTAGTTAACCTCCAGGTTATATTTTTTATTACTTATTAAGTGATAAAAGGTCCCTCACTCAGCATGGAGCCCATATGGTACTGGCTGGCCAGCAAACCCCACGTCTCTAGCTTCACTGTCTTACATGATGCTGGAGTTTCAGCTCTGTATGATTCCCCAGACTTATAAAGCAAGTTTTTACTAACTCTGTCCCTATTTTTTTTTTAAAGAAATTCATTATATGTTTATTTCTTTTATGCACACATGAACGTGGGCACATGTGTGTCATGGTGCACACGTGGAAGTCAGAGCACAGCTTTCAGGAGTCAATTCTCCCTTCCAATTATATGGATACCAGGGATGCAGTTCAGGCAACCAGGCTTAGTAGAATCTTTCTGGTCCCTGATATTTCTTTCAAACACAAACAGAGGCCATAAGGAGTTAAATAGCTTGCAGGTAGTCATAGAGCCACTAATGGTAGAGTCAGCTTTCATTGTTTCTTTTTATTATTATTATTACATAATTACTTTACTTACATTTAAAATGTTGTCCCCTTTCCTGGTTTCCCCTCCAAAACCCCCTATACCCTGCTCCTCCTCCTGTTCACCAACCCACTCACACCCGCTTCCTGGCCCTGCATACCCCTGCACTGGGGCATTGAGCCTTCACAGGACCAAGGGCCTCTCCTCCCATTGATGACCAAGTAGGCTATCCTCTGCTACATATGCAGCTGGAGTCATGAGTCCCACCATGTGTACTCTTTCATTGGTTATTTAGTCCCTGGGATTTCTGAGGTTACTTCTTAGTTCATATTGTTGTTTCTCTTATGGGGCTGCTAACCCCTTCAGCAACTTGGGTCCAGAGTAAGCTTTCAATACCAGGCAGGCTGTTTTGGAGTCCATGCTTATGATGTCAGTCTGGCTAACCTCTGATACAGCACCAAATCACATTACTTCTCTTCTCGTATTAATGTTTCTCTCACCAATTCATGCTGGTGGCGGAGATGATCATCATAGTAGCTTACTGTTGAACAGTACCAATTACATCTTCAGCTCCAGTGAAACAATGGGCTTTCTCTTAGCAGCCACCTCGCGCTTATAAAGCCTTTATTGATCTGTTTAGAGACTCTTTGTTTATAGTTAGGTCTTTTAGGTCTTAGTGCTACTTTATACACATCTAACTAGAAAGCTAAACTACCATAAGAAAGATTAGTCGCCCTGCCATGGAGCCACATATCAAGAAAACTGACTTAGCAGGAGAAGAAAGGGGGTTTATTTCATTTATTGACTTATTGATTTGAACAATAGGAGCATAGGTTATAAAACAGATTTTAAGCTTTACACACACACACACACACACACATACACACACACACACACAGAGAGAGAGAGAGAGAGAGAGAGAGAGAGAGAGAGAGAGAGAGAGAATATTTTGGCTCCTCTATTCATCAATGACTTATAAGACTCAGCTTCTTAAATTTAAAACGGAGAAAATAATTACTACTTTGAAGGCATTCATGGGAAGGCGAAGCAAGATAATAGATATGAGGTAATTAACACAGTGTTTGGCACCAAATAATTATGATTTATTAGGTCCTAAGTATGTGACAGCTACTAAGTGCAGCCATTCACAGGCATTATCAAATCACATCCTATGTGTCATAAACTCTCATTAACTCGAAGCTCTTATTATTATTGATGGAGGTTTTTAATAGCAGGACATTTAGTCATGACTTTCTCCCAGCTTTTTTCAGATCCTTTAAAGTCCACGGGCACACTGGATTTGGGCACACTGGATTTGGATGAAACTAATTTGTTAGAGTTATGCACTTCAGAATAAGGTTTTATGGGCAGTATTGATCAAAAGAGCTGTAATCTAAAATTTGACCATGAGAAGTAAATGACAGGACAATGACACCAGCGAGTTGCCAGCCTGGGGGGACACAGTGGGAAGGTGCTTATTGCTTGCTTCCAGTCTCTCCCCGCCTTTGTTTGGACCATCCATATCTTTCTCATATAATATACTGAAGGAGTACATACAGTCATCCTTTTTTTCTGTGCTAGCTTTCCCAGAACTCTATCATCTCTTAGAAGATGGGAGATGGAGAAAAATAGGGCAAAATTAAGCTTCCCACTAGGTGGAAAAAAGGCACTGTGTTGATGTGTGCCTTCGCTGTGTAGCAGAGAAATGGAGGGAAAAAAATGACACCACTGTGGGCTGCTTTGGCATGAAAAAAACATATAACTGTCTTTGTTAGTGTAGATACATATTCCTGAAGATTGTGCCTTGGGAGAGAAGTTGACTTGTAATGAACATAAACCATAAATCATAAGCAAGATCGAATTCTTGAGGTAAGTCAGATTGGGAAATTTAAAAACATGTAAATGTTTAGCATTATCTTCATGGGAGACAGAGTAAAAAATTCCAAACTGCTACTCTGAGGGCATGTCTGGCTGGCTTCAGCTGGCTGAAGCATCTCCGGGGTCTCCTGTTATTCAATTTGGCAACTGAACATGATTCTAGCAGTGAGGAGTCATGAAGTACCTGCGGCTCCCTCAGCTCCACTTGTAATTGTTTAAAAGTGTTTCAGCATTCCTCAAATTTCTACAGTTCCTTTTGCTTCCTTTTTCGTTTTGTTTTAATAACTTATATTTTGTGGCCCCGGGCTAAGAGAAGAGCTAGTATGTAAGCACAAAGCATTTCTTAGGTGTTCTAATTCTCTGCCCAGGGTAGCATGATATGAACTGAGCCTGTGAAATTATTTTCTCTATATTAATTAAGTTATTTATTCACTTTACCTTCAGATCTCAGCCCCTCCTCCCAGCCCCCTCTCATACAGTCCATCTCCTCCCCCTTTTCCTCTGAGAAGAGGTAGGCCCCCTCTGGGTACCAACCCACTCTGGCACATTAAATCACTGCAAGACTAGGTATATTCTCTTCCACTGAGGACAAAGAAGGCAGCCCAGTTAGGGGAACATGATCCAACCAAGGTCAGGCAACAGAATCAGAGACAGTCCCTGCTCCAGTTGTTGAGGAACCCTCATGAAGGCATGAAGACTAAGCCATATATCTGCTACATACATGCGTATGAAGGGCCTAAGTTCAGCCCATGCATGCTTTTTTGGTTGGTGGTTCAGTTTCTGGGAGCCTCCAAGATTCATGTTAGTTGACTCTAATGGTCTTTCTGGGGAGTTTCTATCCCCTCTGGGTTCCTTGATTGTCGAAGACCCCCAAACTCCGACCGGCAGAGACAGGGAAAAATGACACAAACGCCAAGGAAAGTTCCAAGCAGATTTCTTCTTTATCTCTCCGAACAGCTTTTTCCTCTCCCTCTCCCAAACAGCTTTCTCTAACCCTCTCCTGGCTCCAATGAACTCCAACTACCTTCTTCAACTGCTTTCTCCAACTCTTCTCCCCCTGAACTGCTTTCAGCTTTTTCCCACAGCATTCTCCTCCCTCCCTCCCTCCTGGGGCACATCCTGTTTTTCTCAGTCCTCTGAGCTCCTTCAAAACAACATTCTCCCTCCCACCAGGGGTGCATCCTGCTTCAGTCCTCTGACCTAATCCCTCCCCCTTCTCCTGGATCTGGTCAGAGTTCAGCTAGGGCATGCAGTGATAGTCCAGTAACTCAGCAGGCAGCCAGTACAGTATCGTCCACACAGGCTCAGCAGGCTCAGATTCTTGCAGCCAGGGAACATGGGGCTTGGTACTCCTGCTCCCCACACTTGACACTTCCCCTTACTCTTCCACAAGACACCTGGAGTACTGTTTAACATTTGGCTGTGGGTCTCTGCATCTGTTTTGGTCAGCTGCTGAATGGAGCCTTACAGAGGGCAGTTATGAAAGACTCCTGTCTGCAGGCATAACAGATTAGCATTAATAGTGTCAGGGAGTGGTTTTTCCCCATGGGATAGGTTTCAAGTTTGGCCAGTCATTGGTTGGCCATTCTTTTATTTGGCCACAGAAATTCTTAGACTTCATGAAGAATTCCAGGGTAAGCTATAGATGTATTCCCTTCTCTGCTATGAGAACATCAATAGAGATAGGAGTAGTGGAGTGTGGAATGTGAAGAGCAGGGCATTTTTGTGTGCAGGGATTCTAGAATTGAATGAAAACTCGATTGGGCAGTATGACTGAATGAAACACTTAGTATTCACTTGAGAGTTGATCCCAATTCACCATTTCTGTCAATTTTCTTATTTGTTAAATGAAAGCAATAATAGAACTTCATCCAGGATGATGGTCTGAAGATTAAATAAGATGATACCAATAGTTAGTAATAATAATAGGATATATGTATATGTTTGTGTATAACAGCCTCTGAGTGCTTGTACCAGCCAATGAATAAACAAAGAGTATTTATACATGACATGAAGATCTATGTTAGTGAATTTTATACAAGAAATTGATCTTCTAACATCATCCTCCCTTTCATCTAATGAAGTGGTTCTCAACCTCCCTAATGTTGTGACCCTTTAATATAGTACCTCCTGTATTTTTGACCCCCAAAGTATAAAATTATTTTTCTTTTGTTGCTACTTCATAACTATAATTTTGCTACCGTAATGAATAATAATGTAAATATCTGAAATATAGGATATCTGATACACAACTCCTATACAAAGGTCATCCAACCTCCAAAGGGTTCAAGACCCACAGATTGAGAACCACTGCTCTAGCATCTGTTTGCTTTACTCACACACCAGATAAAACCAGAGAAAAGTGAAGCACAAGGGAAAGAGGGGGCCTAGTTCTCAGAGTGCTGGCATGGCCTGCAAAATGCCCTGGATTCTGTCTAAGCAGAGAATTAACTGGGTGTGGTGGCTCATACCCTCATTCCCAGTATTTGGGAGTTAAATTTTTAATGTTGTGCTCTACTACACACAATTAAGCAAAACAAGACACATCAAGCAAACTAACGAAATAAAGAAGAGCATGAACAGATATGAAGATATTCTGCACATGTTCAGGTACAACTCAGACACCTTCAATTACATTTAAGTAACTGGGGAAACTGTGAGTCATTTCTGATTGGGAACACATTACACAGAACTCCCTAAGCATCTACTCTGGCTTTTTGTGCTGTTATCAGACCCCCACACACTACCCATCCCCATGGACCCATCCTGACAATTCCAAATATAGCTTCCACTATGTGGCTGTATACTCAGGCCTCACCTAGCATGGCCACACTATTTACACTGGGTTTTCCTCTAGTTTCTCTGAGTCTCAGCCTGATATGTTTTTTCCCCATGACACATGTAGTTTATTTTTATATGGCTTTTTCCAACAAAATTTTAATAAAATAAGATCCTTTAGGGTTGAGAAGTTGTTTGTATTTCTGCCCTGTAAGTTCTCACAAACAATTCCTCATAAAGTAATAGAAGGTGGATATGATTAAGGTATGGATATATGGAAATTTTATGATGAGATCAATTACTTTGGGAATGGGAGAGATGGTTCAATAGCTAAGTATACTCACTGCTGTTGTATAGACCCAAGTCAGTTTCCATTCCCCATTTCTTGCAGCTCACAACGTCCTCCAGCTCCAGATCCAGGCTATATACACCCTCTTCTGGACCTTAATGGTGGAGACATGCTATCATGTGCTCATTCCCCTTCACACACATAATTAAAAGAAACAAATCTTTAAGAATACTCAATTGGCACATCAAGTAAATGCTACTAAATTAAAAAGGTATGAACATTGCCTGGGAAGTCAATAAATAAGGAACGGATGGATAGCAAGTGGTGAGGGAACAGAAGGATTAGAGCAGATGGTTGATCTTGACTTCTACTACAGTGACTTCTTCTACCTAACCTTCCTAATGCTGAGACCTTTAATGCAATTTCACATGTTGTAGTGACCTCCAACCATAACACTGTTTTTGTTGCTATACCATAACTGTAATTTTGCAACTGTTATGAATTGTAATGTAAATATCTGATATGGAGATGGTCTTAGACAACACTTGTCATATGGTCATTTGACACCACCAAAGGAACTGAGACCCCTAGTTTGAAAACTGCTGCTCCTGGAATTCATCTATGTCTGAGTCTGCAGAGGCAGTTTGTTTACTTACTTAGCTGATGTTTATTGATTTGTGTGTTGGTTCTAGAATCTCAGGAAGTTTAAATTTCAGGGTAACAAGCAGACAATGAACAAACAAACGAGTCAAAGAATAACATTAGCAGGTAATCCATGACACCTCCTGAATTTCCCACAAGAGTTAGGGAATGTAAACATTACAGCAGCAATTGGCTGTAATGCTCCAGGTGGTGTGTACAGAGAAGTCTTACATCTCATGTGGATTTAATGTGATTTGACTCTTTGTGTCTACTGATGGAAATTACAGGCGGCCATGAATCCTCTTTCCTAAGGCATCATGTTTGGCTTGATAATTCATCCTACAAATAAAATAATGAGGATAACAGGATCAGAGGAATGGAATGGATGTTGTGGGAGATTTTGCAAAAGCCTTCTTGAGATGGTTCAGTTAGCATAGACATAGATACACACATACACACACACATACACACACAGAGAAAGAGTAAGAGAGCAAGAGAGTAAGAGAGAGAGGGGGTGGAGGGAGAGAGAGAACAGGCTAATAATGAGGTTTTACAGACAGGGTGGCAGCATCAAGGGATTCCCAACAACTATGTTGTTGACTTTGTTTATTCCATGAGTGGAAACACATCAATCTTAAGCCAGAGGGATAAAATGAGATCGCGGGATTCACACTGGAGAGGCATTGGACTCAGACAGGTTCCTTGTTGAAGCGAGTGAGATGAAGAAAACTGTTGAAGATGATTGCCAGGTTCTGACCTGATCACCAGGTGGATAATGAAGACATCCATTGGGAAGACAAGCCAGGCAGAAGTGTGGGAATCATTAGCAGGTCCATTGGCCACACCAGTCATTCAGGGAAAGGAAGCCACTAATCCTCTATGTTACCTATCAGGAGTAATTCAAAGCATGATTCTGGAGACTTGAGAAAGTGGTAGATTATAGAATGCAGGTCAAAGCATTCCTAGTTTCCAAAGGCTCCCACTCCTCATCTTCAAAATAAATGTCCACTAAACATTGGCTTCATGTATCTGTTATGGCATATTACACACTGAACTTATATATCAGTTTTAACATCATCTACATAGACTATAAGGGTTAGTGGGGGATAGATAATTTACAGTTCAGTCTTAAATTCACACTATACCACTATCACAGTTGGTGCTCAAGTGAATGATCAAATAATTGCGAACCTAACATAAATAGAAGGACAAGAAATACATATCTCATATTTTCTCTATATGGCAGTATTTAGTCTTGATCCTGCAGTTATTAAGCATTCAAAAAAAGTCCATATAAAGGATCAATTGAGCTATGAAAGCCTTTCTGAAAATCTGGGTATTAGGATTTGAAGATTCTGAGGGTTGGCTTTTATAGTAAGTGGCTTTTATGTTTCAGAAGACTAGTTATGTGATGCATCAACTCAAACCTCACTCTTATTCACAGAGATCTTATGTAGGAAATGATGGTGTAGAACAAGCCATGTCTGTCTAAATAGTTGCAGCTTGTATCTGGAACTTGTCATGACTTCCTTGTTGAACTTCAGATCTTCCCAAGTATGGATAGGCAGATGGTTGAAGTCAGTGTTTTAGGTCTGGGCTGGGAGCACTGGTATCCCTTTTCACATGTCTTTTCACTGTTCTTACCCAGTTCTTTGTATCAGTAAATGAATTCTTGTCTGGTTGCTGGGTAGAGTCTCCTCTAAGCAGGGAAGCATCAAATAGCCTTGCATTCATTATCTCCATTGTGTCATTGTGTTATTATAGCACAATGATGGCTGAGGGGAGGATTCTAGCCTGGGCTTCTTTCTCATTCAAGTTCTGAGTGCCCTAGGTATATGACAGGTATGTGTGGCAGCCATGTGCATCCAAGATATAGAGTTTGTACACTCTAACAGGATGCAAGGTATCACACAGTATCTTGTTGGGGTGTAGATTCTTTTATAGCATCAGTTAGAGAAAAGAGTTATTAACCATTTCCAAAACGCTGTTAGCTGATAGTAATGTAAGCAATGCTTGGATTGCACATTGTATAAAAAGGCTTCAAAACAACGGGGGGGGGGGGAAATCATCCAGGCTGAAGGAGAGAGCCTTTGAGGGCCTTTGAGGGCCTTTGACTATTAACTGGGGCCTGATAGTTAATCCCACAGCTGTACAATAATTTAGTTTCCACATTGTCAAAAACATGCCCACCCTTTTGGTTCTGAAGGGAGCATCCTGATAGAACTTTCTCATCCATCAACTGCAATATACACTTTTGGTGTTTGTGTATTTTCATGTATTCTTTCATGCATTTAGGCCGTGCCAATAAAAATACAACTCGTTTCAAAAGAAAGGCATCTCAGTGTTTTCCCAAAGCGATGAGAAGTTTCCAATGAACTTTTGTAATGAAATTATTCTACTTAATTCCTCTTCTGCAGCTCTTCCTGCTTACAGACCCATGCCGTATTCTGACATCAGGGCGTGCTTAATAATGCCTTAAGAAGCGTTTCATTCCAGCTCTCTGATCATGCGCCTGCTTTGCTATGCTCGTTAAATATTTTAAGTGTTGAGTTTGTGAAGGCTCATAGCTGTCACAGAGGAAAGAATTTATAATGCATCCCTGGTGTGGAATTCAAATATAGTACTTACCACACAGATAATATATGGAATCTCAAATCATGCAGAGTGACTTTGTGTCTTAAGATATGCACCAGGCTCAATCAGTTGATTAAACATTATCTATAACAGATGGCAGCTGACAGAAATAACTTCCTTCCAGAATGCCTGGGATTCGTCAGAGTCAAAGTTTCTGAAGAAAAATGTAAAAATTTCCTTAATTACTGTTTAACCTATACAGTAATAATAATTTGGAGGGCTGTTATCTTTAGGAATCAGAGTTGCACCATGCTAACCTAGCCCTATGCTGAAGCAGATTGTCTTGTTTCTTTTCTTCTCCATTTTTAACACCTTATCAGTTACTTTCTGAGTGATCAGAAAACTCACTATCCAAATGCTAATTTGGAAGTTACAATGCGAGAGAGAGAAATACTGGAGTAGTAAGAACTGCACTAGATGTCAATAGATCTAGGTTCTCTTTCCTGTGTACTATGGATAGACCAGGGGTTAAAACTATTTTAAGTGGTACCAGCGAAACCACTTTATAAGCCTACATGTTACCCATCAGATATAATATCGTTATTGAATTATCGCCATGCCATAGGGGCAGATGAAGCAGGCATGACACGCATGTCACCTGTGTTTTGATTCCAGGTTATGTTCTATGTTTTTCCTGTGAGAAGGAAGAGCTGACTCTTTAGATCCCTTTACTGCCATAGCCACCGCAGATCTCTGTTCCCCTGGGAACTCTGCACAAGTCCCACCTTTGATGGCCAGAGGTTTTCAGGATTTATGCAACGCCGTTTCTCTCTCTTCCTTATCATGTTCCCTTCTAGAGTTTTCTTGAAATGAATTGTGTTTCCTCACAGTTTATATGTTGTCGCTTCACAGACAAGTGCTCCAGAAGACAAAATCCTTGGCACTTTGGAAAGGGGGCTTTTTAAGAAAGTGAGGTAATTGAGTTAAAAACAAAACAAAGTTTGGACAAAAAAATCAAGTTTTTCCTTGTCAATTTCTGTTTTCCATTGGAAGAGGAAATCTGGTCATAAAAACAGAAACCAGAGGGTGTAGCCTGGAGCAGTGACTGTATGACAACCCAATGAGAATGTGTCTGTCTTTAGGCCATGATGAGCCTCAAAGAGATCACAAACCTTAGTCTTAACACTATGAGTAATCATTTCTATTGGTAAAATTGCTCAATCTATGGTATTTAGTTTGGGTGCACTAGAAAACTAAAGTGCATATCTTCAGTATCAGCAAGCAGTTTCCTCCAAGGTTCTGTGATTCTTTATATCTGGAACAGTTATATACACATCACAGATATTTTAATATGATGACGCCATAAGACCAGGTGGAGAGTAAGTACACCCAATTCTCACACTGCATAGGAGTTATGTGTATTTTGCATAAAACCCTATCTTGAATAGATGTTTTTAAAAAAGCATTTGAGCTTTCAGTCCTCCACTTGGCTTGTCAAGCTTAGTCCTGGGACAGACTAGTCAGGAGTTAAATACACAGATCTGTGGAGTTTACATTATATAAGACTTATGAGCAGAGTGATTGACTTAAGCAGAGTAGCTCAGCAATTGCTTGAAACTAGACACACATCTTCCTATTCCAACTTTGGTCTTTCTTTCCATGACCTGCTGTCCAGGGCAACTGAGTTTTGAGAAAAAAAAAATGTCCTGGAACCACTGGGAGTTTAGGTGTTAAATTTTAGAAATGCTCCTGTTCCACACAGTTGGGCTAAATTTTTCATCTATTCATAACCTGGGGCTGGGGGAGAAAGGGGCAGCTCCAGCTTGTCCCAGCAGTGGTAGGTGTGGCTTATCAGCAGCTTGGTGGCAGTTGTGGTTGGGAGTGCAGAGAGGCCTTCTACAGGAGGCTAGACTATGGCTCTGTAGGCAAAGGCCTTCTCCATGGCTCCTACGGTGGATCCTGATGAAAAGAGGAAGTTCATATTTCTAAACTATTTATTGTCATAGCTGAAAATGAATGCATAAAACTATACCCTACTTCTCAGGGTGGGCCTGAGATTAAATACCTTTTGCAGGGAGGAACGTTTGGGAAGAGAGTATTATTGACAATGTTATGTGGGTCTCTAGGTACCTCTTTAGCATGGTGAACTCTGGTTTGAGCCTACTTGACTATCGTCAAGTCTCTTTTCCTGTTGCCTTGGTCTGAGATATTAGGGATCTCTCATCTACATGTGGAAGGGCTTGGGGTGTTGCCCTTATATGACTGATGGCCTAAAATCTCTCTCTATGGGGGTGCTACAGCAATGTGCTAGGGGCCTGGTCTCCAAGGCTTCAAGCCTTTAGCTTGACCTTACCAGGCTTCCTCTCATAATCCATGGTCCCTCAGTTCTGCAGGGTGAAAAAGCTACTTTCCCCCCCTTTTATTGGATATATTTCTTTATTTACATTTCAAATGTGTATTGCCCTTCCAGGTCTCCCCTCCAGAAGGCCCCTGTACCATCCCCCATCGCCTTGCCTCTATGAGGGTGCTCCTCCACCCATCCACCCATTCCCGCCTTCTATCCCTGGCATTCCACTACACTGTAGCATAGAATCCCCCAGGCCCAAGGGCAGTTCCTCCCACTCATGTCCAACAAGTCTGTCCTCTGCCACATATGCGGCTGGAGCCACGGGTTCCTCTGTGTGCACTATTTGGTTAGTGGGTGGTCCAGTCCTCAGAAGCTCAGGGGGATCTGGCAGGCTGACACTGTTGCTCCCCCCATGGTGCTACAAATCCCCTCAGCTCCTTCAGTTCCTTCTCCAACTCCTCCATTAGGGACCCTGCACTGAGTCCAATGGTTGGCTGAGAGTATCTGCCTCTGTAGGCTCTGGTAGAGTCTTTCAGGAGACAGCCATATCAAGCTCCTGTCAGCAAGCATTTCCCAGCATTCATAATAGTGTCTGGTTTTGGTGACTCTATATGGGATGAATCCCCAAGTGGGGCAGTCTCTGGGTTGCCTTTCCTTCAGTCTCTGCTCCACAGTTTGTCCCCATATTTCCTCCTGTGAGTATTTTGTTTCCCTTTCTAAGAAGAACTGAAACATTCACACTTTCGTCTTCCATCTTCTTGAACTTTATATGGTCTGTGAATCATATCTTGGGTATTCTGAGCTTCTGGGCTAATATCCACTAACCGGTGATTGCATATCAAGTGTGTTCTTTTGTGACTGGGTTACCTCACTCAAGATGGTATTTTTCAAGTTCCATCCATTTGCTTGCAAATTTCATGAATTCATTGTTTTTAATAGCTGAGTAGTATTCCAATTTGTAAATGTACCATATTTTCTATATCCACTCCTCTGTTGAGGGATTTCTGGATTATTTCCAGCTTCTGGCTATAATAAATATGGCAGCTATGAACATAGTGGAGCATGGGTCCTAACTACATGTTGGAGCATCTTTTGTGTATATGCCTAGGAGTGGTATAGCTGGGTCCTCAATTTTCTGAGGAATCACCAGACTGATTTCCAGAGTGCTTGTACCAGTTTGCAATTTTACCAGCAATGGAGGAGTGTTCCTCTTTCTCCGCATCCTCACCAGGATCTGCTGTTACCTGAGTTTTTTGATCTTAGCCATTCTGATTGGTGTGAAGTGAAATCTCAGGGTCATTTTGATTTCCATTTCCCTGATGTTTAGGGATGTTGAACATTGCTTTTTGGCCATTCAAGTTCTCTCAGTTGAGAATTCTCTCTTTAGCTCTGTTTCCCATTTTTTAATACGGTTATTTGGTTCTCTGGAGTCTAACTTCCTGAGTTCTTTGTATAGATTGGATATTAGCCCTCCATCAGATGTAGGATCAGTAAGGTCTTTCCCCAATCTGTTGTTTGTTGTTTTTCCCTATTGACAGTGTCCTATTCCTTTCAGAAGTTCTGCAATGTTATGAGGTCCCATTTGTTGATTCTTGATCTTAAAGCATAAGCCATTGGTGTTCTGTTCAGCAACTTTTTCCCTGTTCCTATGTTTTCGAGGCTTTTACCCCATTTCTCTTCTATTAGATTTGGTGTATCTGGTTTTATGTGGCAGTCCTTGGTCCCCTTGGACTTGAACTGTGTACAAGGAGATGAGATTGGATGGTTTTGCATTCTTCTACATGTTGACCTTCAGTGGAACCAGCACTGTTTGCTGAAAATACTGTCTTTTATCCACTAGATGGTTTTAGCTCCTGTGTCAATTATCAAGTGACCATAGATGTGTGGGTTTGTTTCTGTACCTCAGTTCTATTTCCTTGATCTACCTGCCTATCACTGTATCAACTCCAAGCAATTTTTATCACTATTATTCTGTAGTATAGCTTGATATTAGGGATGGTGATTCAGCTAGAAGTTCTTTTATTGTTGAGAATAGTTTTTGCTATACTGGGTTTTTTGTTATCACAAATGAATTTGAGAATTGCTCTTTCTAACTCTATGAATAATTGAATTGGAATTTGATGGGGATTGTATTTAATATGTAGATTACTTTCAGCAAGATGACCATTTTTTATTATACTAATCCTGCCAATCCATGAGCATGGGAGATTTTTCCATCTTCTGAGGTCTTCTTTGATTTCTTTCTTCAGGGACTTGAAATTATTTTCATACAGATCTTTCACTTGTTTGGTTAGAATCTATACAAAGAATCAAGAAAACCAGGAGGTATTTCTTTGAGAAAATCAACAAGATAGATAAACCCTTAACCAGACTAACCAGAGGGCACAGAGACACTATCCAATTTAACAAAATCAGAAAAGAAAAGGGAGACATAACAGCAGAAACAGAGGAAATTAAAAAAAACAAAACAAAACATCAGATCCTACTACAAAACCTATACTCAACAAAACTGGAAAACCTGGAAGAAATGGACAATTTTCTCGATATCAAATATCAAAGTTGAGTCAGGCTCAGGTAAACCATCTAAACAGATCCATAACCCCCAAAGAAATAGAAGCAGTCATTTAAAGTCTCCCAACCAAAAATAGTCCAGGACCAGATGGGTTTAGTGCTGAATTCTATCAGCCCTTCAAAGAAGACCTAATCCCAATAGTCCTCACTATTTCACAAAATAGAAACAGAAGGAATACTACCCAATTTGTTCTATGACACCACACTTTCGCTTATACCTACCTATACCATACGAAGACCCAACAAAGAGAATTTCAGACCAGTTTCCCTTATGAATATCAATGTAAAATTACTCCATAAAATTCTTGCAAACTGTATCCAAGAACTGATCAAAATGATCATTCACCATGATCAAGTAGGCTTCATCCCAGGGATGCAGAGATGGTTCAATATATGGAAATCAATCGATGTAATCCACTACATAAACAAACTAAAAAAAAAATCCTACATAATCACTTCATTAGATGCTGAAAAAGCATTTGACAAAATTCAGTATCTCTTCCTGTTAAAAGTCTTGGAGAGATCAGGAATTCAAGGCCCATACCTAAACACTGTAAAAATAATATACACCAAACCAGTGGCCAACATCAAACTAAATGGAGATAAACTTGAAACAATCCCACTAAAATCAGGGACTAGACAAGGCTGCCCACTATCTCCCTATCTACTCAGTATAGTACTCAAAGTTCTAGCTAGAGCAATTNGACAACAAAAGGAGNTCAANNNGNTACAAATTGNAAAGGAAGAAGTCAAAATATCACTATTTGTACGTGATATGATAGTATACTTAAGTGGGAAAGCTCATTTTATGTTGCTAATACTACACTGAGATCAGAGATGGGATGACACACCTCCTGATCCTTTTGTACATGGTAACAAAGTTAGAGGGTGATATTTGTGTCTGTCTCTAGACCTTTAGGGAAAATTAAATTCTGTAGTACATTTAAAGAGGAAGTGGGGTCATGTGGAAGGTCAGTTTTCTTCTAGTTTCTTCATAATTCTCATCTTCAAAGAGATGATCATCTGATCACACTGATCATATGGGCAAATAAAAGTTTCCAAGTAGGTGTTAAGAGGAATTACAGATAGAAATTAAGATTAGGACATTTCCCCCAAAAGGTGCACATGATATGGACAAAATCATAGAATGTGTATTTTTGTTTTTATATTTGATAATTAAAAGTCTTAAATGTCACAAAATATGTGAAATGAATATAAATGATGTGAACATTTTTCTAATGAATAAGTATTTCAGGGGACCAATCACTGGGCAAGGAGAGGCAGGATGTTCAGGTTGGGTGAGGAAGAGGGGAGGCAGGAGAAGGAGACTGGCATCTGAACAGGGGACAAGTGGACATCAAGATGTAGGGAGCAGAGATCCCTGGGTCAGGTGGCAGATCTATTGGGATCCACTACCAGAGGGTTTAACTTAGAATGGCTTACATATTAGGATGCTAGTTGCTGCACCCAGCAATTAAGTTACCTTTTAATTCTGAACTAAGTTTGAGTAGTGTTTTCCTTCATGTGACTAGTCAAATGGGTTCCAGAGAGAAAGGCATGTAGGCAAAGTGTGGGTTTGAAAGACGCGCACCCCAAAAGGCCATGGGACTTTGGAAGCATGAGGCTGGCATGGTAGTAACCTTCCAGTGGGAACGTAAAGAACTGGGTGGAGAGATTTCAGAGCTCTGGGTCAGAGAGTCTTTATGAGATGAGAACAGGCCAGTGCACTGCTGGCACAGTATGGATTGCTTTTTTTTTTTTTTTTTTAATATTCCACACTACAATATGAAATAAGTGAGCAATAAATTTCCATTTGGTGATTCATATTCATAATTAGATGATATGAATTTTTGTTCTCAAATATAGAGTCCAGAGGTATGGCTGTAAAAACCTTTGACTAAGGATGTATTTCAGGGTCTAGCATTTCTTTTTTCTAATTTGTCAGTTATCAACTCTATATTCATCTAAGTCCCCTAACTTTTTTGTCTATTCCAATACCTAACTCATGGGTAATGGTAAAAAAAATTCTATTTTCTACCCAGCAGAAGAAAATACTTCATGTGTATGCTTTCGAAATGATATATGTCATGTGATCAACAAGGGGCAGTTCGCCCCTATATGCTGTTTTCATGCTCATACTCATACCCACTCAATCTGGTAATGTTATTATCTCCATGGAGTCCTTTCACTATGTTCTTCTACACCAAATGCACAGCGTGAACTAATCTGATGTATAAATTAAGTACATAAGAAAGTTGGAAAGATTAAAGTAACAAAATCTCTCATAAAATACATGCGAATACTGGGTTGGAGAAGGTGACTCAGTGGGGCAGAACACTTACCACTCTTGCAGAGGACCCAGGTTCTGTTCCCAGCACTCACACGATCACTCACAACTCTCTGTAACTCTAGTTCCAGTGATCTGCCACCTTTTTTGGCCTCCTTAGGCACTGGACACATGTAGTACATGTACATCTATAAATGCAGATAAATGCACATACAAAAATTTTTAAAAATTGTAAAACAAATCTTAGCTGAAAATGAAGCTCATATTCATCATGTACTTATACTCCACTGTTTTTTGAAAAGACAGAGTATATAAAGTTATTTCTGGTTAATCTTGGACTCTTTCCACCTGGCTCTGTCTCCTGAGCATGGGGATCTTAGATTGTTGACATGTGCCAGGATGCCTAGCCTTGCAATCATATTTAAAAATTAAAAATTGGCAAACTGCTCTAATATATTGAGAGCTCACCTTAATTTTGTAAACCTGCTTTTTAAACTATAAACTACATCTGATTGACCTATTTTTAAAGGTGAGCTTTAAAAGTGTAGAGCATTGAAGTTATTATTTCAGTTATATTTTCCATGATTTTGGGAATATAAGATTGTTTTTTAAGCACTTAATTATGCTTCTAGACCTTGAGAACAGATCTTCTTCAAATTAATAATGTATTAATATCTTCTTGGAATGGGAATTCATTTTATAATTACAGCAGGGGAGATGAAAGTCTTTTTACCAATGATATGGGCACATGGAACTTTGGTTGTTTTACATATAAGGTTAGAAATAGGGCAATACATGGAAGTTACCAGTCCAGATAATAAAAATGTGTTCTCGCTCCTGATGGGCACATGAGTCTTAATTGATTTGTGTTCACATGTGATACTGAAATAGAGGGTATGAGACAAGTTGGTTTCCCTTCATCAAATAGAAAAGAAATCTCAGCAGAAAGAGATTGCAACAGAATAAGGTGAGGCCATGTCCAAGTTGCAAAGAGAGGAATGAAAATTCAATCAACAGAAACAAAGAGTGGACAAGGTTGAAGTCCAGTTACTGCCTGAGATCCTCTGGGAACTAACCAGAGACGAGGCTGAGGTTAAACTGTCCAAGTCACTTTCCTAGGTTAGCCCATTGAGTTGTTCCTGCCAGGTTAGCTCATTTGGGTATCAGTATAGATGGAACCCTGAAATGGCTCAAGTGTAGGTTTTGGAAAGTTAAAAGCAGGCCCATAGCACAGATACTACTCACAAATACCAAATGTTGTATTATATTCTGCAGAGGACATATAAAATCATTAGACTAGTTCAAAATGCTTTTATAGACAATCCAGGAAAAATGTCCTGATAAGCTCGTAGGATTAAATCTAAAAACAATTTCGTTTGGAGAAAATAGTAGCCCTTTGGTTTACCTTTGGCATGGAAAGGAGTTGGTTGCATCTTTGCCAGACAACTCTCCAAGCTACCTTGTCAGATGACCAAGCCAAGACCCTTAATTTAACAGGATAAAATAAAACTATATTTTTAAGTACTCGAGGTCTGTTTCCAAGATAATAGTAATGTGATCAAGAGGGCACCTACTTGAAAGGCCAAGGGTTATTTCAATAGATAGCAGTTGTATTGTAATATAGTCTTTCAGTTAAGCTTTAGTTCCGCCAAATGAAATGACTAAGTAATTGAGGTCAAGAGTAGTAGCTATACTTTTGTTTCACAAGCATGTCTGACTGTATTTACCATCTTGGCTGAGCTTGTTTGTTTGTTTGTTAATTTTTATCACTGTGCTTGAAATTAACATTTTCTTTCATTTTTTATTAGATATTTTCTTTATTTACATTTCCAATGTTATCCCCTTTCCTGGTTTCTCCTGCAAAAAACCCATATCCCATCTCCCCTCCCCCTGCTCACCAACGCACCCACTCCCAATTCCTGGGGGCTTGGCAGTCCTCTATGTGTAGTAGTCCATTATATAAATGTACCACATTTTCTGTATCCATTCCGCTATTGAGGGACATCTGGGTTCTTTCCAGTTTCTGGCTGTTATACATAAGGCTGCTATGAACATAGTGAAGCATGTGTCTTTATTACATGTTGGATCATCTTCTAGGTATATGCCCAGGAGTGGTATTTCTGGATCCTCTGGTAGTACTATGGGATTGCAAGCTTGTATAACCACTCTGGAAATCAGTTTGGTGGTTCCTCAGAAAATGGGCTGAGCTTTTAAGAAAGGATCTTGTTCTACATTCCTGGCTGGTCTGGAACTTGATATATAGATCAGAGTGGCCTTGAAATTTCAGTGATCCTCTTGCCTCTTTCTCCCAAGTCCTGAGATTTCAAGTGTGCACCATTTTATCAATACTTAGTGATAGATAATAGACTATTGATGATTGCACAGCAAAGGACAGAACGATGGGTGGAAAAGGGATAATTTCACAAACCCTCAATATGATGCAACTTATTTATGTCCTTGAGTTTAGTGTTAACGCCTTTCTTGATCAACTGACAGGGAGTCAGAACCAGTCAATGGTTTATGGAAATCTCTCTGTAGAAATAAGAAACCTTATTTCAAAGTGTGATACCAGCCAGTCAGTGGTATCTTATGTCTTTATTCCCAAAACTTTGGAGGCAAAGTCAGGTAGATCTTTGAGTTCCAGGCTAGCATGGTTTACAAAGTGAGTGCCAGGACAGCCAGGGCTACACAGAGAAACCCTGTCTCAAACAAAAACAAGAACAAAAACAAAAACAAAGACAAAGCAAACAAGCAAATAAACATTAAAAAAAAGTTAAAAGGGGGTGACACAGTTTAAATTCTGGTGTGTTTTCACAGATGTTATTTGGGTACCATGCGTATGTACGCTGAGGGACTACAATGTTATCCTGATCAAATGGAGCTTGATGCATATCTCAGTTTCAAAAATAGCAACCCTCTTCTCCTTGTTTTATGATTTGTCTTGTGATTTTAGACCAATTTCGTAAATGAACTTTTACCAATCATTGTGCGGCCGTCCCTTTTCACAGTACAGGGTCTTTGTAAACTTCCTTCACTTCTTAATTATTTCTTATGAAAGAATCTTTTAAAAATATTATTATATACCAGTGCCTTCTCTCTCTCTCTCTCTCTCTCTCTCTCTCTCTCTCTCTCTCTCTCTCTCTCTCNNNCTCCCTCCCTCCCTCCCTCCCTCTTTTACTCCCTCCCCCTCTCTCTCTAGGGTGCCATGCTCACAGAGGCCAGAAGAGGGCACTCTACCTACTGGAGTTACAGCCAGTGTGCCATTCTGGGTGCATGGGTGCTGGGAACTGAATGTGGATCCCCCGCAAGAGCAGGGCATGATTTTAACTGCTAAAAAAATCTCTCTTGTCCAAAAATGACCTTCTAAAAGGTTTTGCTTTATGCCTCATAACTTAAGTGCTCCACGTGCTACCACTTCACAACTGTCTTTGACTGCTTGTTATTGTCATTATCACCTTGAACCAGCTCTCCTACAGGACATATGAGAGAGTAAGATATCAATATGAGAACACAGCTGAAGCTTAGAGCTAGAAATTTTGGTGGGAAGGGAGCCTTTATTTCTCTATCTAATCTTTGAGTCAGGAATTGGAGATTGGAAAATGCCAGGATATGATTAAATATTTTCCAGGGAGATATGCTAAGTGCTTTTAGAAAAAAAATATGCTAAATGCTTCTGGATTTCCCTTTCTTAGATAATTTGGGACTCAGAATAACTGGCTCACACTTAGCTGTTCTAACCCTGAGTTTAGGACGAATGTCAAGTAGAATTTTCACTTGTTTGCTCAATAAACATTATACTATGTATACTCGTGGATTGGATGCTGTAGAAATATGCAGTATCAGGGCACAGAGAAGACACTTGTGAACAGGTTTACAGAAATATGGCAAGTGCAGTTCTAGCATCCTACTTGATAAAAGTGATAAGCCATGACATATTGGATAGATTGCTGTCACACCATCTAGAAGATGCTAACTAAGGCTCTGGGATATCCCTTCATACCCACCCACCTAAGCCTATTCTATTGATAACTGATGCCTGAAATCCTACCATTGGTATTGGGGAATTACTTTATAGCTTTCTGCTAATAATGGGACTCCTTTGAGCCTCTTGAGTTACAGCCTGTGGCCAGCTTGCTATCCTGTAAGGACCAGGAAGGCAGTGGACAGACCCAGACTGCAAACTACACTGTGCTAGAATCAGATCGCCCCAAAAGGGGTCACTATTCAGCTACAGTTTGTAAGAGAAGTGTTTCTTAGATACTCTTTCTTTCTTTCTCTTTGTTTCTTTCTTTGTTTCTTTGTTTCTTTCTTTGTTTCTTTCTTTGTTTCTTTCTTTGTTTCTTTGTTTCTTTGTTTCTTTCTTTCTTTCTTTCTTCCTTTCCTTTCTTTCTTTTTTTTTTTTTTTTAGAACTGGTTTTGAAGAGAGGGTATTTCAGAGACATGTGTGTCTCACCAAGGTTCTATGGGTCCACATAGACTTCTTGGGATACCTGGGGGAGGAAAGGATATGTGAATGAAACAGGTCAGTGTGCAAAACCAACTTTTATCAATTTCATGGGTTTCACTAATTCAAGACTTACTTGAGATGAGGCTGTCATTCATGCCCAGCAGAGAAGAGTGACTACAAAAAGACCTCAATTCAAGTTCTCTTTAATTAATATTAGCTGTATAATTCTCCCTGGTGAGGATGAAACAAAGCCTGTGTACCTTGTAGGATTCAACTGAGTTTAAAAAGGAAAGTGTTCAATTCAGTAAATGATAAATTAAATCCTGTGAGAATATAACAGGATTACCATCGCTGTTAGCAGCAAGCCGTTCACTGAGTCTTCTCAATTCATAGTGGTTCTCCTGCATGGGAACAGTGAATAAGATAATTTCTGCCTCAAAAAGGCTAATTACATGAGCATCATTATATGGACATATGCTCCATACTATCTCTCATATACACACACATACGCAAACCACACTCATTAGAAATGTTTTTGAAATTCTAATTTTAAGATGAATGGCAACATTTCAGCAACCATCAGTTGAGTTATGTTGTGCATTTTAATTTCTGTTACAGCCCAAACAAACCTTCCCAAGATGATGACAAAGAAATGCTCAGTCAGAAGTTATTTTAAGACGTCATAAATAACAGATCAACACCAGGAGCTGCCAGCGTTATTAACTTAAGCCCTTGGTCCGCACCAGGGAAAATGTACAGGCAATTGCAAAAAATTGAAAACTATCACTTTGAGTCAAAGGCGGTTTCTGAGAACAACTGGGGTCTTGAGTGGAGGACAATTTGGGGCTATATGTTTGAACAAATGATACCCCCATAAGCAGCAATTTTGTAAAGCACTCTTAGATGAAGATTGCTATAGGGTATATGGAAATTGCCCTAGTTCTGAGTCAACCTTGGGTTACTGGAGTTGGGAGATTCCAAGCTGTCCTCTACATATTATCTAATCACCCTGTATTTGTCCACATAGTGTATACTATTTTGATCTGTCAGAGATAAGAACAAAGCTGAATGTTCATGAGTTACTGCATAGGGCTGACACTTTTTTTTTTTTAAAGATTTATTTATTTATTATATGTAAGCACACTGTAGCTGTCTTCAGACACTCCAGAAGAGGGAGTCAGATCTTGTTATGGATGGTTGTAAGCCACCATGTGGTTGCTGGGATTTGAACTCCGGACCTTCGGAAGAGCAGTCGGATGCTCTTACCCACTGAGCCATCTCACCAGTCCCAGGGCTGACACTTTTGCAAAGGAGAAAAATCTTTCAGTTAACTTAAGACAAAGCCTACTTCACCCTTAGTACTCCTGTTGGTCCTTTTCTGTTTAAGAATATTGTTATCCTTATCCTGTGACCTGTAAAAATGGGGGAAGCAAGAAGTTAGCTACTTTATCCCTTCAAATGCTGACCTCTTTTGATTGAGTCAGTTTCGGCGGTCTCAGTGCTTCCATGCTGACTCTTACTGAGAACTAAAACTACTCTTCAGTTATAGGTATTAAGTTTGAGCTCCTCATCACTGATATACTTCCTTTGCTGTATTTACTGACCAGGAAGCAATGCACTCATAGAGGAATAGCATGGACTTTGCTCTTGGACACATTTCAGGCATGGATCTCCTATACTTCCTCTTCCAAGTGAATCTGCTAATAATATTGTATTGTTTGTGAAGGGTCTTACCTCTCTAAAACATTAGATTCTGTGTCTTCAAAGTGGTTGGTACCAGTAGCACCATTGACATGTTGGGGATGAGAGCTACCTTGCAAAAGGAACATTGTCACTTCAACCCATCCTTCCACTCCCCCAGATTGTCCCACACTGTCCTTGTAATTAAGGGCTGGCCAAACCTTTCATTAATGATCATTGGTTAAGTCTTCCTCATTACTAATCACCTTCTCCCAACATTGGTAGCTAGATGTTTTTAACTAGATTCACAGCAATGGCAGTGTTTTGTGTTTCAGGTCTACTCTGATGTCACTTCCTGTCCCTATTTTTTCTCTATTTTCTTCCTTCTTTCACAACATCTGGTCTCTTCCTTTGGGCTTTACTTGTTTTCTCAGAATTCTCTGGTGGTCACCCTAGGCTATCTGGCTCTTCTATAGACTTGGTGTTTCACAAAATCGTCCACTTCATCATAACTTACTAGTTGTTATGAATGTTGTCTATTAATCTAATCTTCAAGGTTCTTCAAAGTATGCAGAAAGTCTGAGCCACCTTTATAACTTAAAATATAATTGAAATTTTATTTCCTTTAAAAAGTGTTATTTATCTATGATATTATTGAACTAAAGCCATCTCATCTGCAAGATGCATCCAATCTCTGGCTCAGCCGTTGGCAAAAGCAGACTGGAACGCTATGCCAGCTCCCTTAGATGATTTTAATCAATTATGATTACAATACTGCAAGAAAAATGATTACAATACTGCAAGAGAAGTATATGCTTTTAACTGTTAAGCCATCTCTCCAGCTCTTTTATGAAATATCAGAACTCAAAATGTTAAACCACAAATAGATCACTTTAAGCAGACTATATTCTTTATGAGCCGGGCTGCCCTGTGTGCTTTAAGTATATGTGGTTAGCAGGAATCATAGATAGCAGCATGACTAGGTAAGAAGAACTTTATTCAGAAGATGAGATATAGACAAGGAAACTAGAAACAGCCTGGGCGGGGCTGTAGAGAATGCCAAGAGGCTTCTGCTCACACCCAGGAAGCACCTACTTAGCAGAAAGCCGAGGTGAAGATCACAGGGTGGGGAACAGCCTGTCTTAGGCTCAGTCACTTACTCCATGTGATCATTGCTACATTTCTGAAGCTTCAAAATAAAATAGAAATAGTCAAGGTTTGTGGCACATTCTTGAAGTCTCAGTAGGAAACAGAGGTAGGGTGACTAGAGGTTCAAATCAGTGGGGAGGCTTAGTGAGATGGTGCTTTTTAAAGAATGAAGAGCCAGGGATGGGTCTCCACAGGAGGTACTTGCCTAACTTCCTCAAGACCCTTCCTAGGTTATATCCCCAGTACCAGGAAATAAATCAGACCACTAAGCAGGGCTATTATATTTAGAGGTTAGTGAGAAGATTTTAGAAATTAAATGAATGGATGGTATAGAAAATAGCCTATACATAACCAAAAATATTATATATATATATATATATATATATATATATATATATATATATTAGATATTACTTTATCAAGTATCAATAATAGCAACTAGATATATTTTATCAGTAATTTTGTTACTGTGAATAGATGAAGGAGAGGTCTGCCTTAGTTTCATGGGGTTTGAAAGAAGGGCTTTGAAAGCCTCATCTGGAAGAGGGCTGATTCACTCTGGTGCAAAGATGGGACTATGATAAAATATTTTCAGGTATAGAAAAATGATTACAATACTGGGAATTGCTTTTCTATTTGCTGGAAATACAGTATTCCGAGCCACTCCACACTAATTCAATCAAAATACATGGGACATAGGTTCAGGTGTTTATGTTGTTATAAGATAGTCATTTGTATGCAAGCTAAGGTTTGACAATGAGTGATTGGGGAGGGATTCAAATGAAAATTTGATAATTAAATTCAAACCTGATTCGTGTGCTTTCAAATGCATCCAATCTCTGGCTCAGCCG
The DNA here is from genome assembly GCF_900095145.1 of Mus pahari. Taxonomy (NCBI): domain Eukaryota; kingdom Metazoa; phylum Chordata; class Mammalia; order Rodentia; family Muridae; genus Mus; species Mus pahari. Next base: position 23,827,574 of record NC_034590.1, on the reverse strand, counting down.
TTGGCAAAAGCAGACTAGAAAGCTATGCCAGCTCCCTTAGATGATTTTAATCAATTATGTAATACTTCCTGGAAGACAAGGCGTCTCCTCCAGACATCATGCTGTGTACCATGCAAGCTTACCCTACATGCATTAGACTGTAACATCTGGATGACTAACACCGCAGTTAATTATTTAAAGACATTTTCTGCCTTCTCATTCCTGTGGTGAATGGAAATTCCAAGGCAAATCCACAATCAGAACACTTACTTGCACTGTAAATAGCCAACCACTGTTTTGGTAGAGTGGGTTATAAGGAAAGATTGGTTCCTAATACTGTGAGTTGGGGTATAGTTATGAAAAATTTCACCATATGTTAGGCACTGCTTCTTTTTGAGACTGGATTCGTCTTTATTCTTTCTTATTGCTGATTGTTTGGGATGGGACATATATTTAGCAATGACTTTTAAGAGTTCACAAGCTCTATGCTGCTTTTATGTAACACTTACGTGAAGAATAGCTAATTAGGTAGTTAGTTATGACCTGCCTACAAAAAGAATAAAGAAAACAAAATAAACAAAACACTCATAACGGTGAAAAAGTTACTACTCAGGAAATCTTCCTGGACAGAATGGAAATTAGGAATAGAAATTGAAGCCTAATCTATTCTCTGGAAGATATACTTTCAAAGACAATGGCAGCTTTGCAGTATGCCTGGCTTAATTACCAGACTTGCATTCAAGAGTATGTTTGCTACTATGGTAAATTGGGAAACTGTGTACTGTCACATCTCTAGCAGAATAACCAATTCTGCACTGCGTTTCAAGGAGGGTGTGGAAGAAACAAGCCGTAAGACACTAGTTTCAATCCAGGCTGCATTTATATTATGATTTCCCTTAAGATTGACAATTTAATATATGAATCCAATAAAACAAAAATACCATTTCCACCTCCAGCTTTCCCTGTACACCCTAAAACACGTTCCTCTCCCAATTTCATGCGTGCTGCTGTTGCTCCTTTATCTTCCCTTTATCTCCTCTCCTTTTTTCTTCTCCTCCTCCTCCTCCTCCTCCTTCTTATAACCAATTATGGCTTTCCATATGTACATGGGGGTAGACCATTCCCTGGAACATGGAAAACCCACCACTGGGGACATCCTTGAAACTTTGTGCTTATCTCTCTCTTGGAGAAGTTGTCAGTTGCCATTAACTCCTCAGTATGGGGTGTGGCCTGGAGAACCCCTCACCTGTTTAAGCCAGGAATCTGGCTGTCTTCACTCTGGGCTGCAAGGCTGTGTGACGTAGCACACACACCCATGTCTATTCACTCCAAACATGAGCCCAGAACAGACCAAAGGAATGATTGCACTAAGGTCCTGTTTGGTGAACCAATGAGGTTTTTTTTTTTTTTTTTCCATCCTAATCTCTTCCAACCTTCAACACTAATTAGGAGAGAAATCTAGAGGGAAAAGAGGGTATAGACTTTTTTTAACCTACTTCCTGCTAATAGAGGTATTGGGTTTGGGGGCCAAGTCCAATTTTCTTTTTGACAAACTGCAGCAACAGCAACCGGGAGCAGCAGGGGTAACAGAAGCCTCCACGGGCCCTCTCTGGGCTCTCTCATTTATACCTCCTCCAGAGTCCCCAGAAACTATCTGCAGTTGGCAAAAATTATGTCCCTACTAGTGCTCAAGCCAAAGCACAATTACCTGCTGTGAAGCAGCCTCTTATCCCACATCTGGGATTAAAAAAAAAATATTCCCATAACATAACTAGCTATTTAGAGAAACCAAATCTCTCACTGAAGGTGAGGGGTTACTTACAAGAGCAGAGATGACTCACAAAGGCAGAAGCATCAGCAAAAAGCCTACCCCAGTACAGGGAAGACTCCCAAAAGCTGCCACCCAGTAGCTCTGGGTGACTTGCTGGCAGAATCTCTTCTCTTCAGTCCAACTGTCCAGAGTATTGCTCCAGCACTTGTCTATTTCTTCTCTAAAGAATCTCCCAGGGTTCCACTTTCCCATAAATGTGACCTGTAGTTTCCCTCCTGAGTCTTATAACTCTCTTGATCTAGTCTGGAGGGAAGATTTCAATTGGGAGGAAAGTGCTGTCTTTCTCAGGTCTCTTGCAGGCAGCCACAGTTGCTAGGAATTCATGGATGTCACAGGTGTTCCATGTGCAGAAAACAGCACCTCACAGTACTCTCTCCCATCTTCTGGCTCCAGTTTGGGTCATTTCTTGAGTTCTATCCTTTGGGGAAATTTTATAAGATATCTCATTTAAGCTGAACATGCTGTCTATATTGGCATTCCAGGAAGTTCTCTGTCTCTCCACTGACTCCTGTTCATTGTAGAAAGAAGCATCTTGACTGTGGTTGAGAGTAGCTAAGGCCTGCGGCTATGACCAAACAAACAAATAAACAAAAAAACGATGACAGGCTCTACTCTAGGGCCTGAGACCTCCACAACCATGGACTTTTGAATTAAAGTATCAGGAACGAAATTTCCTCCTGTATTCAAGTCCTCAAGTCCAAGTGGGATTGTGTATTTTTCAAACAATGAGCAACTCATATACTTGTGAGTACTTCATACCTTCTTCAAGAACCAGATGGAGTTAGCAAATGTCCAGTGAGAACCACATTGTGCTACTCAACACACTATGACCTAGCAGTCAGGGTCAATTAGACACAACATCCTTTCAAAGCCACCTTGTCTAGAAACAACCAGCTGTCACGATAGAATGTGGGACGAAGAAGGGTGGAGAACATGTGTCGAAAAGCTTATCCAGGTCAAGCAGAGGAGAGATGAATACCAGGTTTCTGTAAGAGTACCTTTAGTCTCTTTTCAAGGGTAAGAAACAGGTCCTACATTGTAGGATTTTTATCTAGCACCTTTGTGTACTGTGTACTTGCTTAAAAGGCCCATTTGTAACCCCTGGGTCAAAGAAAACCTTCTGTCCTAAACAAAGAGCTTTTATTTCAGCCTCTGCAGCCTTGGGCACAAAGTGATGAAGATGCTTCTAGGGGGGTGGGTATTTATTTGAAATATAGTTCTCTCATTTTCAAAACCATAGGTGCTTATAAAAGCAATCTCACTCTAGCAGGCAAAATGGATCCCCATAAATATCTCACAGGGCAATAATGCTTCCTTTCAGGTTGATGTTTACAGATCTCTGCAATGGCTAATCAGAATTTTGTAAGTTCTGTTGTATCCAGGGAAAAGCCAGCACACACATCCACATTTGTGCTTGGGACATCTTGCACTTTGTGAACTCAGTGAACAAGAGTGCTTTACGAAAGTAAATCAAAGCTGATGTTAAAACTCCCCAGTGAGTAACTGGACATGGTGGGGTTCATCTGGGTATCCCAGAACCCAGTACATTGAGCCTGCAGGATTGAGAGCCCCATGCCCATCTGCATTTCAAAGGAAGACATGATCTCAAAAATATCCCAAATCAAATAAAGCATAAAACCACACAACCCAACCACCAACCAACCAACCAAACAAAAACCCCTCATCAATCAGAATTTGAACATAGAGAAAGGGAGACACAAAACAAAAGGCAAAACAGAATAGTTTAGAATGAAATGTGATCAGCCCACGGATGCTCAGTCCTCAGAGAGACACTATAATGATGGAAATATGAGAATTTAAAACAAAGCATATAGGTCTAGAAAAGATAGGTTGGAAGTTAAGAACGTATACTGACTTTGCATAGGAGTCAAGTGCCATTCCCAGCCTCCATATTGGGTGGCTTACAACCACCTAGAACATTAGCTCCTGGGCATCTGACACCCTTTCTGGCCTGTATGTGTACCTGCATTCATATGTGCACAACCCTCTCTCTCTCCCACATACATGTACACATGCATAAAAAATAAATTGTAAAAACCTAAAGTATCTTTAAAATCAGAAGCACTCTAAAATAATTTTTATTAAAATGAACGTTTCCAACAAATATAACCATTTTTTTCAAGAGCTGCAATGTATGTATTAATACAGTCTTCGTGGGTGAAGGGAGATCTATGTATCTAAGGCCCTGAGCAATTCATAAAGCACACCCTGTCCCTGTCCCTGTCCCCGTCCCTGTCCCTGTCCCTGTATGGCATTCCTGTGCTTCTGTTGATTCTTCGCAAATGGCCTGAGCCTAATTCTTTAAAAGGGGTTAGCAGTTTTATAGTTTCTGCTGCTGAAACACAAGAAGAATTTCCCAAGGTGCTATTATGGCATATAACCCATGCTTGGCAGTAAAGCAATGTGCCTTGCCCAGCATTGGGAGACTAGATATCCTACTCTAAAAGCAGTTTGGTGATGGAGAAAGTGAGGAGGAGGCATGGGTTGCAGGCTCAAAAAGAAGCAGTGTTTGGGTGGTTAAATCATTAGTCCAAAATGCAAATCTAAGACTTCTCGTTGTAAATAGTGGGCAGTAGAACTCAGACAGGGTTACCTCATGAAGGCTAAAATAAAACCAAGGAAGCAAAAGAGGCAGGGACTTAACTCAGACCCTACAGCACCTGCATGTTTAACTCAGAAACTATAGTATCTCAGGCCTACCCTCTCTCATGCCTACCCTCTCTGCTATTCCAGAGGGACATTGCTGCTCAAAGTTTTGTGGTTTGCCTTTCTAAGTTTCTTTATTTCTAATATTAATATCTTATCCACATATTCTAGTGAGTCCTGGTTTCATGTATCACACACACACACACACACACACACACACACAGATCTACAATACCATGCTGAGGCTGGGTAAATCCATTTGCAGCCTCCAGTGAATATTCATGATTGCATTGTGATGAGCCAGACACTTTTGGAAGGTAAGAATAGAGAGAGAAACTGCTGACACACAGCTTCCCAAGGCTGAGGGGCAATGGGAGTCAGATCACTGCACAGACAAGCTGTGGGTGTCAGCTTTGCTACGTCTTATGCTCATAAGTCAGCAGAGGTTGCTTTGTCACCTAAGTTATTTCTTTTACAAAGTAATTATCATTAATCTTTTTTGTTTTAGGCATCTCTTTGGTGGTTCTATATCGCCTCTACAAATGTCTCAGAAATGAAAATGTCCTTTGCACACGGATGGGAGGCACATATACAGTGCTGCACTGATGGGAGAGATGTATATAGTGCTACACTGAAGGGAGAGACATACACAGTGCTGCAGTAATGGGAGAGATACATACAGTGCTGTACTCATGGGAGAGACATATACAGTGCTGCACTGATGGGAGAGACACATACAGTGTTGCAGTGAAGGGAGAGATACATCATATGATCCCAGTGAGGAAGAGACTGTGGGATATAAGAAATTTAATTACTGGAAATGAATCATAAAGATATTTTGTATATGTTTATTTATAAAACTGCTGTTCCTGGAACACTCAGTTTATATTAGTGATTAGAACTTGTTATCTTATGACTACTGAAACCATAATGAGGAATAGGAGGGAGAGTTAAGTTGCACAATTTAAGGTCATGAAGCAAATTATTAAAAAAATGAGGCAAATCACGAAGGCAAGCTGGACCATTTAGCAATTGTCTCCCTTCTGCATATGTGGATTTAACACCTCTCTAAAGGTAGAGTGGCTTCAATGTCTTGACATTAATGTGTAGACTCTCTTTTAATAAGCCTTTTATTTTTAGGCTGGCTGAATTCTCTGGGTTCTTTTCTTTATCTCTATCCTTCTCATAAAGTCAAGCCAATTATGATCTTTGAAGTGAGATTCAAGGCTTATTTCGGAAATCTGAGATAGAATTATCTACAGGTGTTCTTAAAACTTTTAATGTGTTTTCTATGAACATTATAAACAATATATGATTCCTGACAGGCCAGGTAGCACAGGCCTGTAATCAAATGCTGTATCTCTACCCCGTTTTAATTTTAATTTTGATTACACCTATTTATTTAGTATGCACATGTGTTGGCACAGTGAGCACCTGAAGGTCAGAGGGCATCAGTTCTCTTTTGGCTATATAGGTCACTGGGATTGGTTTAAGATTTCTGGGCTTTTCCCATTGGACCATCTTACTGACCCTCTTTATCTTAACTTTAAAGATTGTGCTTGCTGAACTTGGAGCTAATAGATTCAGCTAGACTGAATGATAGCAAGTCCCAGGGATCCTCCTGTCTCTATGTCCCAGCAATGGGGTTTTAGGAGTGCATTACTGCCCAGGGCCCTCTTACATGGCTGCTGGGTATCCAAACAGAGGCCATCAAGCTTGCACAGCAAGCTTTACCCATGGCTCTCTCTTCACGCTCCCACATGCAGGAATGGGGATTGGGGTAAATATCAACTTGTAAAATCCATGTAAATATTGATCCTGTCATCTATTTATTTTAGTGAAGAATGAGAGGTCAGTGAACAGCTTTATGTGGAACTTACAGTCTCTGGGTCATTAGCCAGTCCATGGGGATCATGCCCCAAATGTTAAGAATCATCATTTCTGAGTGATGATGACTTAGGCTTTGATGGAAAAAGATCAGTCATAGGCCTGTGTCATCCTAGCCAGCTTGTGAGACTTCTCTTACAAAGACAGACTCCCGTATGCCTGGGAGCTAGAATGCAAACCAGAATAAATCAGACTCAGTCTCATTCACCAGCCTGATCGGTTTAATTGTTAAAATAGAAGTTTAATTTGCCATGCTTGGATAAAAATCCAATTCTGAGGAAGCCTATGTATCAAGTGATCAATGAAGGACGGGAGAGGAAAGTTAATTTGTAGATGGTACTTGAATCCTGATGTGAGTCAGAACAACAGTACATTCTCAACTTGGCTGACTTACGGCTAGATAGCCATAAATATATGTCCAAGACTAGGCTGAACCCAAGCTTTCCCTGTGGCCCTGATGTATGGAGAAGGAATATAGCTCCTTCTCTAAACAGGAACATTTTTGGCAGAGCCAGTAGCATGGACCCAGGGCCTTGGTATCTTCTCCCTGAGGCCTTGATGCATGAAGAAGGAGGACAGCTTCTTCTCTAGAAGCAGGGATATGCTTGGCAGAACTAGTCCTGACCTGTGGCAAGGGCCAGGTAGGAGCTGTGCTTCAGATCCTGAGATCCCAATCCTTTCCACCATACAAAGCTACGGATATCAGTCCCAGGCCACTGTGCACTTAGTCTGTATGGTTCTTGAGACCGCCTGCATTCCCATTATGCAACAATGCCCAATTAGCTTCCAACTGACTTAGTCCTATCTCTCCCCCAAAGCCTGCATATAAGATGCTGTTCTTCATAATAAACTTGAAAGGCATAAGCCATCAGTTTATGCAAGTTCTCTTAACTCCAGCTTTATGTCTTCTTTATCTTCCCATTTCCTGGCCTTCCCCCTTAGGATCTTGTCACCAAAGAAGGACCTGCTGCTCAAGGTCAAGGACATACATTTAAATGTTTATGTTGTTTGAGAATTTCATATATCCATGTAATGTGTTTTGATCAAATCCATTCCCAATTCCTTCTCCTTAAGTTTCTCCCCTATCTTCACCATTTTCCATCCCAAATTCATATGCTGTGCTTTTTAGCCTCTCCCTCCCCAAGTGTATTTAGTGCTGCTTGAAGGACGGGAGAGGAAAGTTAATTTGTAGATGGTACTTGAATCCTGATGTGAGTCAGAACAACAGTACATTCTCAACTTGGCTGTCTTACAGCTAGATAGCCATAAATATATGTCCATAAATATATATTCCACCAATATATGGTGGAAAGGTAGATGGTACAGAGCCATCTTCTGGAACACAAATAACTTCTCCAGTGTCCTATCATTGAACAATTCTAGCCTTCTCCCAAAAGCCATCAGTTGCTATTAGCTCTTCAGCTAGAAGTGGGGCTTCATGAACCCTCCCCCCAAATGATCTAGGCCTTTATTTGGCTGACTTGAACTTGACTAAGTCCTGTGCTTACAGTCACATTGATTGTGAGTTCAGGAATGCTGCACATTCTTTTTTTTAAAAATTAGATAGTTTCTTCATTTACATTTCAAATGCTATCCCCTTTCCTAATTTCCTGTATGAAAGTCCCCTATACCCTCCCTCTGCCCAACCCCCTCAATCTTCCTGGCCCTGGCATTCCCCTGTACTGGGGCATATAATCTTCGTAAGACCAAAGGCATCTCTTCCCATTGATGGCCAACTAGGCCAACCTCTAATGCCGCACATTCTTATCCATTGGGTTAGTTCTCTTATAACTGAGCTAGGGAAGGCTCCGGGGACTAGGATCTTGCATTTAACCTTCACTGTGATATGTCTGTTTATTATTCTCATTCAGTAGGTGAGGGTACTGGTATTAAAAAACTGACATATAAATAGCTGTCAATTGGTCACAGAAATAGTCAATGACAGATCCATAATTTCCTTGGGTGGGTCTGTCCTCAGAGCAAAGTTCATCTTCTATGTATAGTGTTACATATATTTGCATATCTATTGCATATACTGAAGAGAGAGCCAGTCTTTTGTGCATCACTAAGGACATTAGAAACAGTGGTACTCTAGCAACATTGTCTGCAGTCATTTCACCCAGGAGAAAACTCAAGCGAGTGTGAGGGCTACCCTTAAGTTTCTTGTGAAGCAAATACAGTGTGTTGGAAATGTGGGCTTTAAAATATAACTAAATAAGCATCCTTGTATCCTCATTATGTCTAACATTATAAATATCTATAATAAAGTATTGTTAGAAGTCAGGATTACCTCCAAAACATTGCATAATGTAACAGTGAACTTTCAAATGCCTGAAGCCACTATTGGCTTCCTCATTCTATCATGTATGTAGCTAATAACACTTAAATAGGGCATCAGACAATGTGAGAGGAGACTGTGGACTAGGTAAGATCAGTATTTTCGAGAAACCACAATTCCACCAAGTTTTAAAGAAATAAAACAATGTAATTCTCATTTATTGTTTTACAGTGAGCATGTGTGTGTGTGTGTGTGTGTGTGTGTGTGTGTAGTCAGCATGAGATTAGCTTAATGCATCATTATCATTTAATGAAAGAAAAACACACACATTGCGCTTGAAGTGTATAATTTTAAAACAATTAAGGTAGAAAAAAGTGTTCTTTCTCTTTTTAATGTTTTCCTGGACCCTGATGACGTTGTCATATATAGATACCTATCCATGAACTATTATTGGAGCAGGTAGCTTTTAAGTTTTATTTTACCTTAAGGTTTTAAAATACTAACCCGTGTGCAGTTACTCTATCTCCTGATGGTGGCACTGGTCTAAGTTGTTAGAGGCAAATACGCTTCAGCATGGACTCCTAGGATGCTTTCTAAGCCTCCCCGTGTTTTTTTTTTTTTTCTCCCCTTAATTATTTCTACTCCTAGCCAGAAGTAGCTAATGAGATCAGGTCATACCTAACTCATCTCATCACATTAAATCACTCTGATAAGAGAGAGAGACTATATTTAGTTCTGTCCCTGAAGCAGTTTGTCACAGCAACTGCCTTATTTGAACCTAAGGTCTTATTTTTAGGACAATGGAATAAACCCCAAATGGGGTCTCTAGAAGTCTAAGGGCATCTCAGCATTTTAGTACGGATTCACCATTTCAAAAATATGCAGATAGAAACCATTCTCCTGGTTCTCAAAGAGCATAGTATTTCCACATCTGAAAACAACAAATGTTTGTACCACTTGTGCCACCACTTTTGTTTTGGACCATTTGGGCTTTGAAGTTCTATCCCAGGCAGATGAAAGAAAAACAAAAACTGAAGTAGATCATGCTTCAGATATAGCTGTGTTTTAAGCAACTCCTAAGTCAATGTATTTGTTCTTTAGAATGAAATACACAACCCCAGATCAGCTAATTAACTGTTTCAGAATCTCAGAAACAGCCTAGCTCTATCTTGTTTGAAGTTTCAAATCTCAGTGCAATGGACATTCTATAAGATCATGCCTCCATTCAGAGCTCTGAAATCCACTCATGGTATCTTCAAAATAAAATGTTCCTATGGGCATGAAGAGATTGCTCAGCCGTCAGGTGCTCTTAGTGTTCTCCCAGAAAGCCCGTGTTTGGATCACAGCACCCAGGTTGGGTGGCTCACAACTCCCTATAGTTAATTTCCAGGGGGATCTTTTGGCCTCTATGGGCACCTGCATTCACATATGTGCATAGGCTCATAAGCACATACACAAAAAGTAAATCTCAAAAAAATTAAAGATGTTTTAAGGAATTCTTTAGACTTCAGGAGTAATGGATAGGGAGAGTGAATGTGAAGGCACTGAAAGTCTATTACTGAAGTCTGGTTGTGCCAATTGCTGTTTGTATAATTTGAGGGTGGCTGGGGTTCACTGAGAGTTGTACTTATCATTTGTAAAGTACGCATGACTTCTTGATAGGGCTGCTGTGAAAAGTGGTTGATATGGCTTGGAGAGTATGCTTAAAACACTCAGCCCGGACCTAAGTACATTGTATGCAATCTGTGAAAGTTTGTTTGTATGACCCCATCTTAACATTTCATTGGAAAGCTTAGAAGCATGCATGTTAATAGTGAGTGTCTCAGTATAGCAAAGAAAACAACAAGCCGGTTAGGAAACTAAAAAGAATGCCCATGGTGGAGCAATATATGTGTATATGTGCACATATAAATCTAGGTAAAGTTACACAAATATATAAAATCTGTCAGTTATATTGATAATTTGTTATAATCCTGTGCCATGTATATTTCTGGATCCTATAAATATGTATGCATGTACATCCTTGCACCTTATAGGTATATATATATATATATATATATATATATATATATATATATATATATATATATGTGTGTGTGTGTGTGTGTGTGTGTTTATTGTGTACCTTTCCATAAATTCGTGTAGAATCAGAGTAATCAATATCCAAACAATTTGGTTAATCTCACCATTACCTACCTAAGCCCCAGTATTTGTCCAAAACTGTTCACCCCTTCTAACTGTCTGATATCGTCAGTGTCCATGTTCAGATTTTATTACCAGATAACTTTTCTTTTTTTATTAATTGGATATTTCATTTTTTTTACATTTCAAATGTTATCCCCTTCCCTAGTATTCCCTCTGCAACCCTCCCTATCCCATTCCCCCCTTACCCTGCTTCTATGAGGGTACTTCTCCACTCACACACCCATCCCCAAATCAATGCCCTAGCATTGCTCTACACTGGGGCATCAAGCCTTCATAGGAGCAAGGGCCTCCCCTCCCATTGATACCAGATAAGGCCCATTCAGCTCCTTCAGTCCTTCCCCTAACTCCTCCATTGGGGTCCCTCTGCTCAGTCCGATGGCTAGGCTTCGAGCATCCACATCTGTTTTGGTCAGGATATGGCAGAGCCTCTCAGGAGACAGCTATATCAGGTTCCTGTTAGCAAGCAATTCTTGGCATCAGCAATAGTGTCTGGGTTTGGTGTCTGCATATGGGATGGATCCCCAGGTGGAGCAGTCTCTGGATGGCCCTTCCTTCAGTCTCTGTTCCACTCTTTGTCCGTGTATTTCCTTTAGACAGGAGCAATTCTCGGTTGAAATTTTGGAGATGGGTGGGGGGACCCTATCCTTCAACTGGGAGGGCCATGACCAAGCTATGGATATGTTCTCCACAGGTTCTTCCTCCCCTTTGAGGGGTATTTCAGCTAATTCCATTCCTGTGGGGTCCCGGGAGGCCCTTGCTTTCCTGGCATCCAGGAATTTCTGGTTGCTACCCACAGTTCCCCATGCCCCATTGCTACACACCTCTGTTCATTTTCCTGACCAGTAACTTGTCATTTGTCCCTGCCCCTGTTTCTAGATGCTCTGATCAAGGAGTTGTATCATTTTCAAGGCCTGTCTGCCCATCTGAACTCCAGCACCTCTCTCACATTGACTCACCTTTCACCTCTGCTGCCCCTAACAGCCTAACATGAAAGTCTAGCCCTGGAATTTCCCTGTTTAAAATTTATCAGTGATATCTCATTGCCTGTGTTTGCCCAAGACACATACAAAGCTTATGAGGGGGCTCCTTAGCCCGGTTTTATGTTCACCTAACTTAATTTCAACCCACTCTTCCGGCCTCCCTCAGTGATTGGACCACTGTTTGCATAGCAGATCCTTGAAAATGATAACAAAATGACCATGTGACCAAGGGCTAATAAATGGTCAGCCTAACAAGTTTCATCCCTCCTCCCCTTCTAACTCCTTTTGAGTTGGTAGTTGCCTGTGGTCTGGTGGAAATCAATGCATTGCAAAATCAATATCCCAAGCTTCCCTCAGCCCAGTTGCATCTCTCCTACAGATATATAATACCTTTTAGACATTTTATCTCCCCTAGAACTACAGTATGTCAGACCTCAAACAATTGCAATAGCTGGTTTATCAGTACTATTTTTCAAGATAATTAAATAATTTTTAAAAATTATCTATGTTTTTACCCTTAACTATATGTACATGTCTGAGTATAGGTGTTTGCAGAATCCAGGACAGGTGCTGGATCAGCTGGAGTTCTAAGCAAGGGTCAACTGCTCAATGTGGATCCTTGAAGCCAAATTTGGATACGTTGGGAAAGCAAGAAGTGCTTCTTACCACTAAGCCATCTCTCCAGACCCTGCAATGAAATGGCATCTTATTGCCTGTCCTATATGGCTATAGACAATCCGTAGACATGTGGCTATAGTGCATTCCATTCTATAGACTTTTTTTGAAAAATTAGATAAACTTTCTATTATCAAGATTCCAGTTCACATCCTATTATCTGTCATTCATATGATTAAAATATATCTATTTGATATTCTTGGGAACAGAAAAATTATAAACATTCTGGGAACATAAAGCTGTTGTAAACACTACCAAACACTTTTCAGGACAGTGTCACCTAGAAAATGAAGATAACAACCTCTTTCAAATATTTTATGGAAGGTTTATTAAATACTGTAAGAACAGGAGTGGGTGATATTTTTCAGTTTCATGAAAATCCTAATGAGAACTTTGGCCTCATGGTATCTTGGAAGTCTATGCTGAGATATGTGGTTTAACATCTTTTGCTCAGTGTCCCTCTTTGTCGTCTCCCACATAATGGTTATTCCTGATCTTATCCCAGGATTAAAGACTTTGTAAATATGTTTTTGAAAAGAAAAGAAAAGAAAAGAAAACTCTTTCGGAAGTATTCATCCTAGGGTTCAGACCCCATCACCTGTGAGTTATATACAAGGAAGAATCCATTGCACTAATCAGTGTTTTCTTCCTAATAAAGTTATTTAAAATTTTGTTTACCATCAAAATGATGATTTTTTTACACAGAGAGTTAGAAAATAAAGCCATTAATGAAAACACTTTTACTTCTGAAACCACACCCCACTCTTTAAACTGTGTAAAATTAGCAGGCACGAAGGACACAGAAAGCAAGAATGGTCTTTTCTTATGAAATCAATGCTGTGAGACCTTGAGCAGAAGTATAGAATAATATTTAATTAACCATCTGAAATATGAATTATGCTAAGCTGTTATTCACTTAATGGCTCTAATTTTTTTTTCATTAAAATTGACATGATGCTTACAGTTACCCTGGGGACTTAAGAATACGGAAATGCAAGGACTGCATGACTATCCGGAATTAGAGCTCTCACTGAGCCCATACCCACTCTACCTTGTGATCCCAGATATCCCGATTGGTTATGGCTTCACGGCCATTCATTCAGGGGCCACCATACCCTGTTCTTGATGGTTTCATCTTCCCGTGTGCAGCTGGAAGAAGATGCCTCTCCTCTAACCAGTTTCCAGATTTAAGTCAATGGGCAGGGTGGTGTAAAAGTAAGAAAGGGGATTGACAATAGTCTTCCCAAGGTATTTGGAGCTTAGGGGCTTTCAGTCCTTGTCAATTCTGTCTGAAGGTGGACCTCAGCATCTCTAACCTGTAGGGAATAAATGGCTTTGCTGAGTCTTATGAGCATCAGTTTTAAATACGTGTCAGACCTTGTTCCCAGAAGCACACATTTGCTTGTGGCTCCCTGTGTACACTATTAACAACTGAATTCTTCATTACAAAGGGCTGCTCACCTGATTTTCATTCTCCCTGTCTGCTCATCCATAGTTGTTACTGTCTGTTGCATGCCAGGATGCTTTTAAAATGAATTACAGGACAAAGAAAATTTCCACTGAACAAAACAAATTAGCATCATTTAGACTAGCAGAACCTTCACAAATGATCCTGAATGGGGATGGGGAACATCTTTAGTGGGGACCATCTTAACAGTAAGGGATGGACACTTTCAATTCCAGACTCTATGGCAGGGAGTGAAGGATGCAGAGCTCTATGACTATGGTTGTCAGTCTAAGGCCGTGAGAGAGCATTCTCCAATTCTGCACTCAAAATGCCAGTGCGTAAGGAGTGTGTCTGCTTCCAATGTCCTCAGCATCTAATAACTCTCGTTCTGAGTAAAGGGAGCTGAGTCTGAGAAGTTCACAAAACTACATCTGCCTATTTTCACAGGCATTGAACAATCAAGAAACCAAATGATTTGAAATGCCCCCATCTGAGATACATATTTACATTTAAGGTGTATTTTTCTGTTCCCCACAGAAATCATGCTTCATGATAGCTTTTGTTCTGTTACATTAGACCAGCAGTTCCCAACCTTGTGGGTTATGATCCCTTTGAGAGGTGCATATCAGATTTCTTGCATATCAGATATTTACATTACCATTCATAACAGTAGCAAAATTATAGTTTGTCAAATAGCAATGAAACAATTTTATGGCTGGGGATCACCACAACATGAGAAACTGTATTAAAGGGTCACAGCACTGGGAAGAGAACCACTGCATTAGTCTATAAAAGTCTATATCTGCAATAAAGGCTGAAAGGGAAAGTATTAATAGGAGAAATGGACATCTTTGGTGCTGCATGAAGTTCAGGTAGCTACTGGGAAATCAGAGGAGTGGAAATGGTCAGGGACATTTTCCTAGAAAGTTCACTTCATTATTCATGATAATCAAAACCAATGTAATGGGAGTAGTGAATCCCATTTCTTATACCTCACCTACTCCAGTCACTGAGTCAGAGCAAACTGGCCATCAAAGAAAACATTAAGGGTCCAATCCTTAGAGAATCTTCGTCATCGGAGCTGGGCTGAGCCATTCATTCCACAGTTAGCCAGTGTTCTCTGACATTTGAGGCAGGTGTCTTAAAATGGATTATTGGATACTATATTTAGACTCTTTCCCAACTTCATTTGGCATGAATAGGAGTTAAAAGGTCCATCCTTTCTTATATTAGATATGGGCATTGAATGGCACCAGTCTTTAGATATGTGATAGTCTTATATTATCTATTATTGCCCATCCTTGAAAATATCAACAAAATACAAAAATCTCTTCAATGTTTTTCTTAACCTAGTAACCAGACAGCCGGCTAACATGTTCTAGTTCAGAGATTTTGGGCCCATTATACTGTTTCTCTAATATCTGTACCAATTTACATTCTTACCAGAGATATAAACAGACTCCCTTTGCTCTATATGCCCATCAGCTTTGGTTTCTTTTGTCAATCACAGCCACTTTTCTCAAGACACATGTCTCACTGTAGCTCTGACCTGATTTGCCCAACTATAAGTGATTCTGAGAGCTCCAGATCGTATGCAAAGGGAGGTGAAAGTGTGTTTCTCAATGTCTGCTTTAAGGCACAGATGCCCACTTAATGTTCATATCTAACACATTACTAGAAGTACGTTAGTAATGCATACCATATCGGCACAGGGGACGGTCCTGTGGCTTGTGAACTCACACCGATTCCACCTGAAATCCCTTGACCTTGGGCAGTCTGGAGGGAAGGCCCGCTGCAGTTTAAGCTGATGTGATAGGGCACACTTGACAGCTGTTGTGCTTTACATTTTGAGCTTTAAAAACACGTTTTTTGAGAAAGGGTCATAAACTAGTCTCCTATAGCTGAAATTAAAGGTGTATATTACACACACACACACACACACACACACACACACACAAATACACACTATACATAATTACTTCAGCAAGTAAAAGCCATCACATTTAAAAAGGAAGAGGTTAGCTCATCCACATTTTCAGATGGGATCATTTGTGCATGCAGGTAAGCAGTAGGCTCTGAGAAGGAGCAGGGAGCAGAGTCAGTACACTTTCTCACATAAAGCTCTCCCTCAAAATACATCAAGAGAACATAGAATAAAGCACTAAGGAGAAAATGTAGCCAAAACAGGGGAAAAGGTGAAGACCTGGCTATAATAATCTCTACCAAATAAATGGAAAAAAATCTGCAATGGGATATATCCTGGTTCATGAACTGGAGAGATTGATATTGTTGGAATATCTTTTAATACATTTAAGATAATCCTAATCAAAGCCCAATAGAATTTTTCACAGAAATAAAAAAGCAAGCCTAAAATTCATACAGATTCCTAAGGAGGTTGAGAAACCAAAACAACCCCAAGGGGGAAAATATCGGTTGCTCCTGATTTAAAATATTGCAAGGTTATAGCTATTAATGTAGTGTTGCGTTTGTAGGAAAACCGAATGTGTGCCAGTGGGACAGAATCAATGGCCTATAAATGGATCCATGTATAAATGGTTAAGTGATTTCCAACAAAGACAAGAACAGAAAACTAGGGAAAGACAAACATTTCAGTAAGTTTTTATTCTATTCAGTCTGTTTTTAACCAAAAATCATTTCCCTAGTAAAAGTAAACATGCTCTTTTCTACAGCTGTTTTGGCCTGTCCTCCAAGAGACTACTTAACAAAAGCCCATTCTCAGTGTGTCCACTCACCTGAACACCCTTAGACTGCCATAATCTTTTATTTTCAGCAGACCTATGGCTGCATAGCTTATGTTTTGCTTCCATACATTAACCCTACTCATTTTTTTTTTAGTTTAAACACAATAAAATTATTTATTACAGAATTCTTAAGGGCCTAGACAAACACATTTCTCTGCACCTGTTAACCAGCTTTTTTAAAATTTAAGTTTTTTTTTCATAAAATGTACTTCGATTTTTTTCATAAAATGTACTTCGACTTTTTTCATAAAATGTACTTTTTCCCTCTCCCAATAGCTTCCAGATCCTCCCACATCCCCAGCACACTAACATTATATTTTACTTCTTTCCTTTGCTCTAAAAATAAAAAAAAGAACAAGAAACACAAAATAGAAAAATATAAACAAACAAAAGATTAGCACACAAAAAGATGCAAAAAACAAGGCAAAATGAAACAAAAAGTTCAGGACAATACCATCGAGTCCATTTTGTGTTAGCCAGCTAGTTCTGGACAAGATGCCTGACACTGAGGTGTGGTTGATATATCCAGTGACATTCCGTTGTAGAAAATGAATTTTCCCTTTGCCAGGAGGTATCAATTACAAATAGCTTCTTGGTAAATGGTGGGAGAGCATGTCCATTTTTCTGCTATGGTGCTGGGACTCCATCTGGCACAAACCTGTGCAGAGCTTGTGCGTGTTGACCCAGTCTCTGTAAGTTTGTATGTGCATCATTCCTGTTGTGTCTGGAAGACACTGTTTCTTTGGAGTCACCCATCCCTTTGGGCTCTTACAAACTTTCTGCCCCCATTTCTATATAGATGGCTGAGTGTTGAGGGAAGGACTTGAATGAAGACATTCCGTTTACAACTAAGGGCTCCAAAGTCTCTCATTTTGTACACATTGTTCAGTTATGAATCTCTTTTGTTAATTCTCATTTACTGCAATAAGATTATCTGATGTGGGCTGATCAAGGCACTGATCCTTATTAGCTGTGTAATTGGTAAAGATGTTTTCTTAGGAAAGTCCCCAGGCTGGAACTTTTCTAAGCAACAGTACTTATAACCCTTGTTATAAGTGTTATAAGTCAACAGAAGCAGATAATACAGTAGCAACTAACTTTACAAAATGGCAACAGTCCTCAGTTCTAGCTTTGGATTTATGTAAGATCTGGTCCTGAGCCCTTGACTTAGTTCATTATCTAACTGACATGGGCTTTGGAAGTATTGCTTTTATTTCTTCCACAATGACAGTTCAGGACATTGTAGGTCCTGTTTCTCAGGAACTAAGAAGAGAGAAATGTCTGTTTTGAAAATATCTACCATAAGACCTTCAGTGCCTGCATGGATTGGTTCATTTGTCAGGAATGACCTGTTGAGTACAGTATGCTACTTCACCATGAGAATTCAGTTTTTCCACAGAAGGATTTAAAGGATAAAGGGTGACAGTCAAGGCAGCCTTGATTCAGCCACAGAAAAGTTTACGCTTGATATTCAATCACCTTGATCAAAAATAATCTAGTGCTTGTAGAGAGGGAATGCATATTTCTATATTACTAAGGCTGTTTGCTTCTATTGTCTTCTGCTTCATATATTGCAGATATTTTTGTTACCCAGCATGTTACAGACATTCTAGTTTGTCATGTGTATGTAGCTATGAGAATAAGCTTGCCAATGCTCTGTCAATCTATTTCTCCAGCTTCCCATTTTCCCTCTGTAAGAGTTCACCCTCATTTCTTGTCTCTCCTCTCTTTTTAATCTTAGACTTAAGAATGAGCTGAGGGCAGCTGCCAACATGGTGAGCTGCAAGTCAGAGACAAGAAGCAGCAAGGAAGAAGACCTCAGCTGGACCAAGTCTGTGTCACCTCCTTTGTGCTTGAAGCGTATTATTGTAGAAGCCGGGAAATATTTGAAAAATACTACCCTAGCTGAAAATATAACTTTTGGGAAACACTTAATGAATCTTAAATACTAGGTTTTTTTCTGCTTTGCTTGCTGTTCTTGTGATCCACAAACACCATATTAAAAACCAACTTAGATCGGGAAAGGGTTATTTCATGTTACAGGATTTAGTCCATCACCAAAGGAAGTGAAGCCAGGAACTGGAGCGGGAGCCTGAAGACAGAATTAGAAACAGAGGCTGTGGAGGAATGCTGTTAATGGTTTGTTCCCTCTATGTTTCTCAGTTACCTTTCTTATACAGCCCAGGACTACCTGCTTACAAGTGGTACCTCCCACAGTGAGCTGGGATCTCATTTCTCAATTGGAATTTTTTAAAATGCCCAGAGATATGCCCACAAACAAATCTGATGGAAGCTATTTTTAAATTAGACTCCCTTTTCTCAGGTGTATCAAGCTGACAACCAAAATTATGTAATTCTTCCCCCCTACCTTGGTCAGTAGGAGCTTAAGAATTAATTCTGTGCTCCTAACATCTTAAACTTTTTTTCTAACATGATTTTTTTTTTATTTCTTCAATTGTACAGTTCATCTGGTTTTAAAATAATCATCATTTTCATTGTCCTGTGCCTGCGGTACACATTCAAGTGCCTACACTTTCAGGGTGAATCTTCTTATTTAGAAATAACCCTCTCCTTGGGTCACAGATTTGGTGACTTGTTTGGACACTGTAACGTGATAGAAACTATGTTACAGACATTTTAGGTTAAGTATTCAGAAAGAATGTCCCAACTCCTTCTCAGATCTCTTAGGTAATAAGTGGAACCTGCCTAGCTGCCATGTTAAAAGCCTAGGTAGCTGGCAACTCAATTAGTGGAAGCAAAAGATCTGGGCAATGTCCCTGGGACAGAAACTTGGCCAGGTCTGGCTGTCCCATCAATCCTCAAGTGCCAGGTGTGTCAGTAATGAAATACTATAGAAGGTCCAAACTTCACAGGAAGACATCCAGGGAATTAAAAGTCAGAGCCTTAGACTTATGCTTCAGTCATGTCACAGTCCAAGTCATCTTATTAAAGGGCAATGACAGGGCACCCAAGTTTCAATATCAAATTCAGATACAAAGATTTTGAGCAGAATCAAAAAGGTGTTGCATTACACTGTTATGACCTAAAGTGGTTAGGTTAGCTAGATAGTAGAGGACAGCTGACACATGAGTTAGGTACAAGGGGCCATTGTCAATAAGCATATCACAAGTACCTGAATAATACCATTCATTATAATAAACAGCAGGAAGAATTTTATTTTGCACGTAAAAGTGTGTAGAGTGTGTGAAGATACATATGAGTGCTCACATGTGAATACATGTGCACGCAAGTACACATGCATGTGTTTTATTCCTGTGGATGTATGTAGGCTTGAAGTTAGTATCGTGTGTTTTTCTCAGTCACTCTCCTTTTTTTTTTTTTTAACTGATCTAGGGTCTCTTGCTGAGCTAGTGTTTTGCCAGTCCAACTTGCCCAATCTAGCTACTTGGCTTGCCCAAAGTATTCCTTTTCTCCTCCTTCCAAGGGATTTCACTGCATCAGTCTGTCATTACATGGGTAGGGTGGATCTGAACACTGATCCTAATGCTTACAGGACAAGTGCCAGTCCTCACTGGGATTTTTTTTTTCTTAATTACTTAACATTGTAGTTTAACTTTTAATTTTCCTTCTTTTTACAATTGAATCCACAAAACTTAAATTGGAATAAAGATTACTCTTCTAAATTCCCCAAAGTTATTGATAATAAATAAAATTTTCACAGAACGGGTCAAGTGAGTAGTTTGAATTATGCAGGAGTGATTAGGTGCCCTGTGACACTGTGTGCCTGTCCAGAACTTAGCAACCCTGCCTGAGTCATGATAGTTATCTAAAAATGGCCACATTCACTGGGTAGCACCACCAACAGCTGATTGACAAATCACAGGTCTCCACGAGGTGACTTTTCCTTCTTAATGACATTTTGAGTGTAGAGAAGATTCTTCACAGATGGTTAATTAGGGTTTTACGGTGGAGATACTGCATTTGGGGAGTTTATGCAAGTGGCTTTTCTGAGACACAGAAATGAAGAAGAGCTAAGCTGCACTCTGCAGAAAACCTGGACTCCATCTCTCGACCATTACACTGATGAAATATTTCAATAAATCACAGTCTTTTGCTGTCCTTGGGTGTTTTGCAGTATCAGCGGGTGCCACTGTATAATGTGCATTGATTTCTGCTTGCAATTTAATGGCAAGAAAAGCTGTTTAATCATTTGACTCTTGACTGCTTAATAAAGAATCTGTCTCATTTAATAAGTTTATTTTCAATAAGACTACCATCCCTTCCATAGTTCTGTATTCCTCTTTATTCCTTTCACTGGGGGAGGGGTAGTGAACAGGTCTTTCAGGGAGATGATGCAGTGGGTATTCCTCCTCAGCTTGTCTTTATCCTCATTGTGACTTGCAAGACTGCCCCATCATCCAGCAGCGAATACCCCAGAATCATCTGCTATATAAATTTCAGTGCCTTTGCGTGCCTCAGAAATTAGTGTTAAATAAACTAAATTGTGGAACTCCCCCCCCCACCCCCTGCTTCAAACTAAAGGCTGTGGTGTAATTACAGGAGGCAAGCACCCTGTTGATATAATTTTCCACCCAATCACATCTCATTAGCATTCAATTTTGCTAAAGCCACATGACATAAAAGTCACTAATAACCTGATGCATTTTGTAGGGTATTGGCAAAAAATAAAATCAGATGAAACCGCATGAAAGTTCTATGACCTACGGGAGGCTTGCTAACAGGATTAAAAATGTCAAGAGTGCTGGGAGGGAGCCATCTGAGAAAAGTCACCCTCAGTGTTAGAAGACTCAATTGGCCTGCCTCATTTGAGGATTCAGGATGCTGCTTGGGAGCTTGGGAAGGGAGGAGAGAGAGAGAGAGAGAGAGAGAGAGAGAGAGAGAGAGAGAGAGAGAGAGCTTCCATTTGGCTAAGGAGGTGTGAACTAACAAATACCTTTTCCAGGAAATGTCCTCTCAACTTGTTGAGGTAAAATGAATGACACCACCAACCAGGAAATCTTTACCCAACTTCCCACCAACTCTACTTTCTGCATTGTCTAAAACTGGCTTAAACCTTCTGCTGTGTTTCTGAGTGTTAACTCAAGGTTGGCCTGTGATAGGACTAAGTCTAGAGGTCTTAGATCCATCTCAGGTTTAGAGGGAGGGAGATTCCCCTGAATGTCCCCAGCAGCATCTGACACTTGACTCCAGCAAAGGCCCTATGTGTTCTTGTTCACTGCCCTGTCTTAAGTGACAAAAATATATAAATACTGGACCAGCATCAGGTGCCTGGTCCCCTCCTCTAGAAAACTCTTTCAATAGCCATGCAATACTAAAAGCCCCTGCCTGACGGGGCTCCATAAGTAAACACAACATTTGAGTGCTAGGTGGAACTAGGACTCTGAGAGGGAGAAGATGGGTTTTATCTGTAATCTCTGATCATATGAGACAGTTTTATTGATAAATATAACCAGTCTTGACATCTCTATATTTCAAGGGAAATCAGTTGTGTGGGTCTGGGCAGTGATACCTGTTAAAACTAGAAACAGAATTAGAAAATACACATGCAGGGCTGCACTGTCCAGCTGCATCCCATGCATCAGCCACTGTCCAGCTGTATCATATGCATCAGCCACTGTCCTGCTGCATCCCATGCATCAGCCACTGTCCAGCTGCATCCCATGCATTAGCCACTGTCCAGCTGCATCGCATGCATCAGCTACTGTCCAGCTGCATCACATGCATCAGCCACTGTTCTGCTGGGCTTTTAACCAGTAATGCACGCTGCATGGGCCTCAAGTCAGCCTTGGGATCCAGGACCAGTTGTTTGCTGAATGGGCTTTGGTAGTTTTCTATAACACTTGTATGCATTTCTCAAGGGCTTACTATAGAAATATGTAGATGAAACACAAGCCACAGTTCAGAAAACTCCTCCACCCATAGTCTATGCTGCGCTGAAAGCCATCCCTTGAGAGGTGATGGTGTACTAAGGATTAGGTGCTGAGCTTCTCTTAGGATAAAGATACATTTACATTGTGTCCTCAAGGGTCTGTATTGTATCAGGAATTGCAGACACATCCACAGAGATCTTGTCCAATTCAGTCCTTCCTAGATGTCCAATGCAGTGTTTGGAGGAGATACATAATCCTATCCTGATCATAACTCTTAGTGGCTGAAGAGAGAAAGGCCAGCCAGGATGAAATGCAATATAAACACCCAGTGGGTTTTTGTGTGTGTATGTTTGGGGTGTGTGTGTGTGTGTGTGTGTGTGTGTGTGTGTGTGTGTGTGTGTGTTAGAGTTAGAGTCAAACCCAGAGCTTCTCACCTGCTAAGCATACATTCTTCTAATATAGTCATTCCCTGGGTCCATCTGTTTAGGCAGAATGAGACAAGATCCCTGAGCACCCAGAAATCATTCTTTTTTGTCCTTCATATTTCTTCTTCTTAGGGGATATAAGATTTTTTAATTGGTAATTTTAGTTGAGGGTCCAATAAATGCCAGGTAGTATGCTGAGAGATTTATATGTTATCTTTCTTTAGTCTCACAAATATTCTATGAGGCACTTTTCAGAATCTTGCTCTCTTATTTTTATGAGGCTACTGCAGCTGAAAAATATTAAGTAGCTTCCCAAGTGATCTATCATGTATGTGGTAGAACAGAAACTGGTCTGATTCCCGAATCTGTGATCGTATCCTCCTGGAATTCTTCCTGTTTAGGGAGTCTTTAACATCAGAGTCTTACACTGGCTTTTTATGATTCTTGGATAGGGCTGAACTGCTCTGAACTTGAAAATAAGTGTTTTAAGACATGGACACTCAGTCCAAGCAACCTAATGCTTTCCTTTTTCATTAGCATCATGTGTCTGCAATCATGAAGTGCTTGAATGCTGCAAAGTGGAAGGCTTGGTGCTATCTTGTGGGAAGTAAATCTGTGCTGCCAACTGAATCTGCGAGACGCAGTGTTTTCTGAGAGGTTTTGAAATTCATCTCTTGGTTATGGCTTCAATGGGGAGTTAATAGAAGTCTAGAAAACACATTTTGTGTTTCTCTGTCATGTATTTACCACCTGGCAAGTTGGCTGCAGCACAGAACTGCCAAATAAATGTGAAGAGGAAAGGGTTAATTGTATGGTATGGGAGAGCCAGAGTGTGAGTCAGGTGGGCTATGGGAGATCCTGCCCAGTACAGGAGTTGCTGTGGGGGCCTGATTTTTGGATATTGAGGCTTATGCTTCATCATTCAGGACTTTAGCGATTGTCCCTTAGTGCCGGGGAAGGCTCATGCTCACCAAGGCAGGCCATACACATAAGTGTGGTGCATTGTGGAAATGCAATCTCTCCCATAGACTGGGCCAAGGTTGCCAGACTATTCTCCAAAGCACTTGGGGGTTTCAAAGGATGAGGCATTCAGAGCACTGACCTCACACTGCCACCCACCACATTGGAAACCATCATTCTAAGCACCCTTAGCAGGTATCGGGAGATCTTATGCACTTTCTAACACTCCCTGTTTAAGGATTTGCACATAAAGAAAGACTTAGCTATGTACCAGCTATATACTGTATTTGAAAAAGTCGTTGCACCAGGAAGAAAAAGTACAGAAGGAAAAACGTACAGAAGAGGAAAGAGCAACTTGTCCTGTGGATTTGCTCTCCATCAAAGGGGATAAAACCCACAGACACACAGATGACTGGAGCCGTATGCTGAGTAAAGCAATTGCCAGAAGGAATCAGACACGTTTGTTGAATCTCTGCTAAGCACATTAATGGTGCCTCGTTTAGTCTGTACAGCAGCTGAGGGAAGGAGATGGCTATCAGACTCACTTTTCTGCAGAGGAAATGAGGGCTCAAGAAGTCTACCAGCTAATCAATGGCTGAGCCAGACTTCAAAATCAGCCCCCAACCCTGAGAAGAAGAGAAAATGAAAGGCTTTGCTGCTGTTTCCATGCTCTGGGTGGTTTCATTGAAAACCAGGTTGTGCAACCAGAATTTAGAGAAAGGTGATAAGGATTGCTCTCTTGAAGACAAAGTAGCCTTTAATGAAGGATTTAATTGCAGTTGGGATTTTGAATCTTAAATATCATTTTGAAAAGGACAAACAAAGGAATCAGGGCAATGGGTAAAAGTAGTTGAAACCCACTATCAGCCCAAGCCAACTTTATTATTTTGCTAATCCTCTCACCTAAGGCCAGAGGGGATTGTGTAGCTTCCATATCTATAAAACTGTGACACTGGACAAATTCCTCTGTGGGTGTTTCCTTCTAGAGGAAAGAATTCAGTAAAGAGCAAAAGAGTGTTTATGCAGAAGTATATTGTACAAAGCAAAGCAAAAGAGAGTGGCTGTAGCTGACCAATCTGGAATGGGGGTGGGGTGGGGGCAGGCTTCTTTTTGTGGGTTTGCAAGAAAAAAAAATTCAGTGAATATTTCTGGGATGGTGGAATATTCATGGGGTTAAAATTATTCTTTTTTCTTCCAAAACCATGATGAGTTAGACCTCACATTAAGATATTTCTTCCCAGTCGGGCAGTGGTGGCACACGCCTTTAATCCCAGCACTTGGGAGGCAGAGGCAGGCAGATTTCTGAGTTTGAGGCCAGCCTGGTCTACAGAGTGGGTTCCAGGACAGCCAGAGCTACACACACAGAGAAACCTTGTCTTGAAAAAATAAACAAACAAAACAAACAAAGATTTTTTTTCCCACGATCTTCTTATAAAGCCCCAAAGGAAGGTGAAAAACATTTTGCATCACATTCATTTTGAGACAGGATATTATTCTGTAACCCTAACTGGCCTCATACTTCCTATGAAGCTCAGGCCAGGCCTAAACTCATAACAATTCTACTGCCTCAACTATCCAAGTGCTGGCTTTGCAGGCTCTAGCCATCATGGTGTTCTTAGTTTCTACTACAGTGAAGCAATTCTAACTGGAGGTCGTTTAACCACAATGGACCATTCTTACTACCAAAAGACACAGCTACCAAAATACAGTGGACATAGCTTTAGTTTCCTCTCATCTAAATCCCTTACCTACCCAGAGAAACAGCTATCTGTTACCTACTATCAAGTTTTCTTGATTCCTGGTGTCTAAGTCTATCGACTTATTCTCAAAATGATGATGGAGAAGGAGGAGGAAGTGGGAGAAATCGAAGCGAAAGAAAGAAAATAAGGAAGCCTTCACGTATTTCATTCTCTTTTTGTAGAATGGTTTCTTTGAGATGATAACCTTCTTGGAGATGATCAACAATCCACTATGACCTAGCCATTTGACATTTTTTTTTTTTTGCCATTTATAACAGAAGTGGTGCATTGTAGGAAGACTATTCAAGATTCTCTTTAACAGAATTAGATTAAATTAAAATTAAATTAAATCATTAGAGAATGAACAGATGGCTGGAGCTACTTTAAAATAAGAATTTTATGTCAGCATAACACTCACAGAATTATCTCTTGAGTAATCTCCAAAGACCTCCCCAGGCTGCAAACATCAAATGGTTTCCCTCTTCAGAGTCAATGGTAATGGTCTTTCCCGTTGTCCTGGTGTTTTTGTTGTTGTTGTTGTTGGTGGTGGTGGTGGTTTTTATTTTGACTATTTCAACTGTCTCAGTCTTTGCCTTTTTTGGGACACACTTAGATTTGAACTCTCCCACTGCAGCTCACTAGCTGTGTGATCCTCTGAAGGATGTTTGAGCTCTTAGAGCCTGAATACCTTCATAAACAAAATGATAAAGAGACACTACCAGGTAAACCACATGCTGTTCTGCACAGTGTTGTTGAATGCTACGTTCGAAGGAAAATCTTAGAAAACTTACCTTTGATAAAGAATAATTAATTAATAATCCTGTGTTCAGGCCTATATGACATTCTAATTTCTAATGTACTATGTGAGCACCCAGCTCTTTATGGAATAAATGCAGAGGCAAAGTCGTAACATTATGGGTGAGCTATAGCTAGGGACTTGGTTTGTTTGTGTGTGAGCTGTTTGGGGCCAATAAGAAGCTTACTGAGAGCTCTCAGACCAGGCTTCTTATGGTCCCCAGGCTTATGTAGAAGATAGGTTGACAGGTGTAAACAGATGTCAGCTCTGAGCCTTGAGAATCAGGGTTGGATAACTCCATGCTTTAGAAGCCTGAGCTTATGTCTATGGGTATCTAGAATGAAGCCTTGTGCTGTTCTGAACTTTAATCACTGGTGGTCCGGAGCCTTTAGTCGTGAGTGGCTGCAGCAGGCAGCGCTTGAGTGGCACTCTAACATTGAGACCCTCTCTTTTTACAGTGGATAAAGGTATGTCTTACAGACCTACGATGTCAAGTTTTGTCAGCCTAAAGGGCTGGAATCCATGACATCTCCCTGGTACTCTTCTAGTAAACGCTGGCGGTTTCTGTCTTCAGCTTTTCTTACTATTTATCAGGTTTGCTTTTTTTTTTTTTTTTTTTTTCTATTCACAACCCATCATTTCTAGGACTTGGTATCTTCCTTTCTACTGTCATTTAAAATATAGTTACATGGCTTTTCCCATTCTTCCCTCTAAACTTTACCATGTACCAATCCATTCTGCTCTCTTAAAATCATGGCCTATAGCAACTTTTTCTTTAAATTCTTTACATGTACATACACACACACACACACACACACACACACACACACACACACACACACGTGCGCACGTGCGTGTGCACGCACGCGCGCACACACACACACACACACACACACACACACACACCTACCTAAATATAGAAATTCAATTCAATCTGGTCACCACCATATTCTGAGGCCTTTCTCCAGGATCACAGTGACTGGAGTTTGGGTCCCAGCACTCAGGGGCTTTATGTGTACTCTATCTCAAGGAAGCAGAAACAACAGTATAATGTTGATTGTATGTATGTAATGCCAGGGCTGACCATTTATTATTAAGTAAGCAGCTGGAGGTCTAGTCCCTGGGGAAAACTTGTTTCTCTTGTTCTCAGCAATAATGGGATATAGAACTAAACAGAGAATTCATAGCAAAGGAATCTCGAATGACTGAAAAATCACTTAAAGAAGTGTTCAAAGTCCTTAGTGATCAGGGAAATGCAAATCAAAATGACCCTTACACCAATCAGGATGGCTAAGATAAAAAAAACACAGGTAACAGCACATGTTAGTGAGGATATGGAGAAAGAGGAACATTTCTCCACTGATGATGGGATTGCAGACTAGTACCACTCTGGAAATCAATCAAGAGTTTCCTCAGAAAATTGGAAATAGATCTACCTGGAGACCCAGCTATACCAACCACTCTTGGGCATATACCCAACAGATGCCCCATCATGCCATAGGGAGCACATGTTCCACTATGTTTACAGAGGCTTTATTTATGATAGCCGGGAACTGGAAACAACCCAGATGTCCCACAACAGAAAAATGGATACAGAAAATGCAGTTCATTTACATAATGGAATACTACTCAGCTACTAAGAACAAGGGCATCCTGAGTTTCGCAGGCAAATGGATATCATCCTGAGTGAGATAACTCAGATCCAAAAGGTCATGCATGGTATATACTTACAAATAAGTGGATATCAGCTAAAAACAAAAAAAAAAACAAAAAAACAAAAAACAAACAAACAAACAAAAAAACCCCAGAATACCCAGGATACAAGGTATAAAACTCAAGAAGGATAACAAGCCAAAGGGCCCAAGTGAGGATGCCTCAATCCCAGTTTAGATGGAAAAGAAAGCAGTCATGGGGTGGGGGACAGAGGGTAACAGGGAGCGGAAAAGAGGAATATGATCAGGTATTCAGGGTGGGGTGGGAGAAACAGGACTGAAGCTCTGAGGGCCAGGAGAAAGAATGGAAACAGGGAACACCAGGAGGTAGGAGGTAGGGGGAACACTTTAAAATGTACCAGAGACCTAGGAGGTAAGAAACTGTCAGTACTAAAAGATCTTAGATGAAATGTACAACAGTGGGGAAAGAAAACTTGTAGAGTCTATCTCCATTAGAAAGACAGGATATCAAGTGGAGGGATGGGATTGACATCCCTCAGTCAAAAATTCTGACCCAGAATTGTTCCTAACTAAAAGAACTACAGGGACAAAAATTAAGAGCCAGGCAAAGGAGGTCCAGTGACAGGCCCAACTTGGGATCCAGCTCAATAGGAGGCTCCAAGGCCTGACATTATTACTGATGTTATGGTATGCTTACAGACAGGACCCCCTGAGAGGTCCAACAAGCAGCTGAAAGTGTCAGTTGCAGGTACTTACACTCAACCAATGGACAGAAGCCCAGGAGCCCTGTGGTTGAATTAGGGAAAAGCTGAAAGAAGCTGAGGAGGAAGGCGAACCCATAGGAAGGCCAGCAGTCTCAACTAACCTAGATCCCAGAGGTCTCTCAGACATTGACCAACCAGGTATCATACACCAGCTGATATGAGCCCCCTAACACATACAGCAGAGGACTGCCTGGTCTGGTCTCAGTGAGAGAAGATGCACCTAACCATCAAGAGACTTGAAGCCTCAGGGAGAGGGGAGGTCTCCTGGGGTGGGATGGCAGGGTTGGGGACATCCTCTTGAAGAGGGGTTAGTGGGTGAGGTATAGGATGAGGAACAGTCAGAGAGAATACTGGGAGAGAGATAACAACTGGACTGTAAAAAGGATTACATAATAAAAATAATAATAATAATGAAAATAAAAAGTTGCCTACAGCTCTTTGTCTAGTGCTGTTGCCACATGCTATCTCCTCCTTCCATGTTAGCGTGTCTACTGATGTTGTCCATGTTAAGGTCTTATTTAGGTAGCCATGCTGTTGAGACCTCAGGCATGTAGCTTCAGACATTTCTAGGAGACACAATCGTACAGCAGAATTCCTGTTCTTATGACTTTTAAGTTTTATTTTTGTAATTTAAGTCTGTTTGTGCATGCACGTGTGTGTGTATGTGTGTGTGTGTGTGTGTGTGTGTGTGTGTGTGTGTGTGTGTGTGNGAGAGAGAGAGAGAGAGAGAGAGAGAGAGAGAGAGAGAGAGAGAGAGAGAGAGAGAGAGTACATGTAAACCTAGGAGTGTGTGCAGAGTACA
Organism: Mus pahari; assembly: GCF_900095145.1. Taxonomy (NCBI): domain Eukaryota; kingdom Metazoa; phylum Chordata; class Mammalia; order Rodentia; family Muridae; genus Mus; species Mus pahari. The sequence continues at coordinate 23,797,852 of NC_034590.1, read as the reverse complement.
GAATGGGTGTCTGGTGATCTATTTTATCATTGTTCACCTAGTCTGTTGAGACAATCTTTCCCTGTAGACTGTAGGCCACAAGTCCCATGGACTCTGTTGTTTCTGCTCCCTTGAGAATACAGATAAAGCACCTGGGTGCTAGGACCCAAACTCCAGTCACTGTGGTTCTAGAGCAAGTGCTCATAACGTCTGAGCCATCTCTTCAGCCCACTTCTCTGCTTTCCTGATGCTATTGCCACAGTCACTGTTCTGTTGAGGTTTGGTCTTTTGTTATCTATTGCAATGCTAAGTGAGGGCCTTCAGGACCCAAACTCTTCTCAGGTTGTCCCAGAGAAGAAAGAGTTCACACTTTGATCTTGCCCCAAATTATTTTTGAGTGGTAAATAAAGATGCCAACAGCCTATAGCCAGGGCAGAAGAGACATAGGTGGGGTTTAGGGGTGGGGGGCTTGGGATAAGAGGAGATCATGAGGAGAAGAAAGTGAATGGAGGAGAGAGAAGCCACCAGGGGTTAAAAGGAGGAAGTAGAATTGGCCACTGCTTAGGAGTCAAGAGAACGTGGCCCTGAGGGCTGCTCAATTAGAGTTAAGACCAGCCCAGATGAAACATAATAAGTAATAATTTAGTATTATCTATAGGAAAGCAGATTCTAGTAGCATAAAGGGTAAGCAGCTGCCCAGCTTTTATACTGTTTACGGCTTATTGTAAATATAAAGGTGTGTGTGTGTGTGTGTGTGTGTGTGTGTGTGTGTGTGTGTTTTATCCATGAACTAAATGATCAAAGGTGGTGTAGAACCCCTGGGACAGGATTAAATCATTTCTACAAATACTGCTTAGCTGCCAATTCTGCCATTTTTTTTTCTTTGTGTAATCAGTCTAGTTGTCTTCCAATGATAAAGATCCAAACTAGAGAAGCCAAGATGCCAGGAAAAGAGTTGTCCTTGAGCCACCTATTGCAACATCGTGGGGTAGTGCATTAGGAGGGAATCTCCCAGCTGACTTGAACAGTGAGCTGAACAGCCTACTTCTGATGCTGGGGGGAGTGAGATGCAGGCTCTGGCAAAGTTTTCACCAATCACAGCACATGCCTTCTTGGAAATAGAGTATTGTTTTTTGCACCAATCACAGGCCCTCTGCTGGGCCATCAGGGCAAGTGTTCCTCATCTGGAGGTGGGAAGATAGTCACATGTTAATCAGGGTCATCTAGAGTTCATGGGGGTTTTCTTGCTTATGATGCTGCAGAGCCAGCTGTCGTGTTTGGAACGTGTTCCTGCTGTGGATGTCTGGTGCTCTGCAGCTGCTACGATATCCTCAGTATGACTATAAAGTGAGCAGAACAGCCGGGCTGCAGGAGGTCAGGCCAGGTGGTTCCCAGCAGAGGCACTACCCAGCTGATAGTTCCCTATTCTAGGCTGCCCAGCATTACATAAACACCAATCAAATGGCCCTATTTCTGACTTTAGTCACTCACAGAAGAATTAAGAGCACATTCATAATAAAGACTCAACACCGAAACAAGAATTCTAATAGCATTTGACAATACTTGAGCGTATTTAACAGTACTGAGCATTGTCTAACTCCTGCCTTGTGCCTACAGAGAAAAGGACCCTCTGATCTAGTCTATCTAGAAGTAATTTCTTCTGTTGCCTAGAGCACTTAACTCCCAATTGCATAGCTCAGAATTCTGCTTTTTAATTTCTTTGATGATGTTTTTTTTCTTCACACAAACCTTATGTTAAGCCATCAAAGCAGGACGGATGTACAACTCCAAGGTGACTAGATAACACTGATGAGCACCAAAGATTCCTGTCCAAGAATTCATCTTAAGTGAAGACTGAAGCAGAGATCGAAATCCAGTCTCTTCATCGCTAGCCTTGGGCACTGTCTGTCATATTGGGAGAGCTTTTTTGAGGGGGATATTCAAATGCTTCCAGGAAACATTCCCTTCATTTAGATACTGAATGTATGCTCACAGGCTTGAACCTGATGTGGTTACACATGAGATCGAGTATTAGTTATCAATTCCATCAATTCCATCTGTCTGTCTGTATGTCTGTCTGTCTGTCTCTCTCTCTCTCTCTCTCTCTCTCTCTCTCTCTCACACACACACACACACACACACAGCCTGAGTTAGGATGCATTTACTATATTCTGCACACACCATCCTGGCTTTCAACAATATCTGCTCCTTGATGTCGTAGTGTGATTTCTCATCCAGGGCATTGGGGAAATTAACCAAGGTTGCCTTTGGCGCTGACCACTGATAGCGTGCACTGTCTGGGAGTCACATTTACACTCATTCCTTTGAGGTCTAAGCTGCCTGCTCCTTCTCATTCCTCTCAGTCTAGGTAAAGAGATGATTCGATGCAAAACTCAAATGATCTTTATCAAAAGGCTTTCAGTGTTTCCTGTCCCTCTCTACACTTCCTCTATTACCCTGACCTCCCATCCCCCATCCTTCCTGTTCTATTATGTCCTTCTCTGCCTAACTACCTCTGTATTCTACCTTCCATCATTTGAAAGAGTCCCTCCCCTCCCATAACTGCTTACTAACTCCCTAATTTCTATGAGTATTCCAAATACAACACATAGCTGGTATCCACAAAGGAAAGAGAACATCTATGTTTGTCTTTCTGAGTCTGAGTTAACTCACTTAGGATGACTGTGGTTCCGTATGTTTAGCTTTGAATTTTCTAAGTCCATTTTTGTAGTAAGTGAATAATATTCCATCGTGTAGAGTACCACATTTTTATTATGCATTTGTTAGTTGATGGACATCTAGGCTGTTTCCTCTTCCTGGAGAGCAGCAATAGATGTAGATAACCAGGTATCTTTGTAATAAGATAGTCCTTTGGGTATATGCCCAAGAGTGATATAGCTTGATCTTGTCGTCTATCCATTTCTAGCTTTGTGAGAAACCTCCACAATGATTTTCATAGTGACTGTACCAGTTTGCACTCCTAACCACAGTGAATAAGGACTCTCCTTACACTACTCATAATCACAGTAGCATCTGCTGTCATTTGTCTTTTGTTTGTTTATTTGTTTTGTTTTGTTTTTCATTTTGGCCATTTTGAATAAGGTAAAATACTATCTTGAAGTGGTTTTAATTTAATTTTGCCTCATGGCTGAGGCTCTATGGAAACTATCACTGTAGAATCTTTCTGAAATATCCATAAACAAGAACAGGTTAAATGGAGACACCATATAACAGGGGACATTATTTCAACTAGATACCCCATGCTAGCAAATGAAAACCAGAATACCATGAATAAGTGATCCCTTTGAGTTGTTGTGGGCCTATGGAATGCTGCAGACCTCCCAAAATTACAGGTTATTTATAGTGTTCCTGTTTACCATCCAGAATATTATAGTGAGACCCGACTCTCAAGATAACCACTTGAGCCATAGAATATGGAGAAATGAAGATGGCATGCACCTTGAAGTGCATCCCTCCTGGGTAGCTTTCATAGTCATGGAATGCAGTGTACAGGCTCCTGGAGGAGAAAAGCAATCATGAGCCTGACCCAGCTGGGAACTCTGTGGCCTACAATAATGATTGGGTGGACAAGATATTCTCACTGACGCAGTGGTGGCACAAATGCTACAGGAATAACCAATCACTTTCTGATTGGCTCTAAGGCTCACTCCATAAAATGGAACCCATACTTGGCACTGTTAGCAGGGCCAGGAACCTGTCGCTAGATAGCTCTTAGACTGTAGATGGTGAACTCAACATTACTATCCAGCTAAATGCCAAATAAACTTAATATTAAACTGGCTCATGATGACTTTTGGCTATACCCATAGATCTTCCAACCGTCCTCAGAGAATCCTTGGAAGAGGATTCTTTTCTTGCAGTAGATCAGTGGTTCGCAGCCTTTCTAATACTGTGACCTTTAACACAGTTCTTCATGTTGGGTTGATCTCAACCATAAAATTATTTTGTTGCTACTTCGTAACTGTAATTTTGACACTGTCGTGAATTTTAAGGTAAATACCTGATATGTAGGATATCTTATATGCCACCCTCAAAAGGGTCACAACCCACAGGTTGAGAATCTATACAATAGATGGCAATCATCAAAAAGACCTTTAATTGATCAACAGGGAGAACATAAGAAACTTGGCAATCTCAATACTAAACAAGATATATATCTTGTTTAGTATTGATATATATATATATATATATATATATATATATATATATATATCACTTCAAAGGCTCAGAGAGATGAGAAGTGGGAAGACTGTAAGAGGTAGAGGTGGTGGATAACTTCAAGGGAACTGTTTTCTGGATATAAAAATGTTAGTTTCACATATGAACCCACAAAAATTTTAACAACAAGGGAAGACCTGCAAAAGTTCATATCACACACAGTCCCAGAATGAGATGAGTGGTGAGATGAGCATAAATCACACTTCTAGATGGGAATCTATTGGCATTTGATAACTACTGAGGAAGGGAAGGTTAGTTTTCTTTAATAATGTGACCCCTGATAGGATGATCATACTCCAGGTCATTCCCTACTCCCAAGACAACTGGGAAACACAAGCAACACTTTGTTTTGTTTCTAAGAAGAACACATGAAGTTTGGTGGATAAGGAAGGAAAGGAAGTCCTGGGAGGAGTTAGAGAACTAGATATGTTCAAATTACGTTTTATTAAATTCTCAGTTTATTACATATTATTTAAAAGAAAGAAGTGTTGTCTTGTGTTTTCTATTTTACATGTAGTGATAGATTATACATTATAAAAAAGTGCAAATTATTAAAATGTAGAACCACAATATGCAGAAATCCATCAACATAATCCACTACATAAACAAATTCAAAGAAAAAAAACACATGATCATTTCATTGGATGTTGAAAAAACATTTAACAAAATTCAACATCCCTTTATGTTAAAAGTCTTGGAAAGATCAGGAATTCAAGGCCCATACCTAAACATAATTAAAGCAATATACAGCAAACCAGTAGCCAACATCAAACTAAATNGAGAGAAACTTAAAGCAATCTGACTAAAATCAGGGACTCGTCAACGCTGCCCACTCTCTCCCTATCTATTCATTGTAGTACTCAAAGTTCTAGCTAGAGGAATTAGACAACAAAAGGAGGTAAAAGGAATACAAATTGAAAAGGAAAAACTCAAAATATCATTATTTGCAGATGATATGGTAGTATACAATAATGACCACAAAAATTCCACCAGAGAACCACTAAAGCTGACAAACAACTTCAGCAAAGTGAATGGATATAATATAAATTCAAATAAATCAGTAGCCTTCCTCTACCCAAAGGATAAACAGACTGAGAAAGAAATTATGGAAACAGCACCTTTCACAATAATCACAAATAACATTACATACCTTGGTGTGACTCTAACAAAGCAAGTGAAAGATCTATATGACAAGAACTTCAAGTCTCTGAAGAAAGAAATCAAAGATCTCAGAAGATGGAAAGATCTCCCATGCTCATAGATTGGCATGATTAATATAGTAAAAATGGCCATCTTGCCAAAAGCAATCTACAAATTCAGTGCAATCCCCATCAAAATTCAAACTCAATTCTTCATAGAGGTAGAAAGAGCAATTTGCAAGTTCATGTGGAATAACAAAAAACGTAGGACAGGGAAACCTATTCTCAATAATAAAAGAACTTCTGGAGGAATCGCCATCTCTGACCACGGACTCTGTAGTAACAGAGTAATAGTGATTAAAAAAAAAAAAAACTGTATGGTATTGGTACAGTGACAGGTAAGAAGATCAATGGAATAGAATTGAATTCCCAGAAATGAACCCAGACACCAACAGTCACTTGATATTTGACAAAGGAGCTAAAACCATCCATTGGAAAAAAGGACAGCAATTTTAACAAATGGTGCTGGTTCAACTGGAGGTCAGTATGTAGAAGAATGCAAATCGACCCATTCTTATCTCCTCTACAAATTTCAAGTCCAAGTGGATCAAAAACCTCCACATAAAACCACATACACTGAAACTTAGAAGAGAAAGTGGGGAAGAGCTTCAAACACATGGGCAAAGTGGAAAGTTTTCTGAGCAGAACATCAGTGGCTTATGCTCTAAGATCGATAATTGACAAATGGGACCTTATAAATTTGCAAAGCTTCTGTAAGGCAAAGGACACTGTCAATAGGAAAAAACAGCAACCAACAGATTGGGAAAAGATCTTTACCAACCCTACATCTGATAGACAGCTAATATCCAATATAAACAAAGAACTCAAGAAGTTAGACTCCAGAGAACCAAATAACCCTATCAAAAAATGTGGTACAGAGCTAAACAAAGAGTTTTCAACTAAGGAATACTGAATGGGTAAGAAGCACCTAAAGAAATGTTCAACATCCTTAGTCATCAGAGAATTGCAAATCAAAACAACCCTGAGTTTCTACCTCACACCAATCAAAATGGCCAAGACCAAAAACTCATGTGACAACATACACTGGTGAGGATGTGGAGAAAGAGGAACACTCCTCCATTGCTGGTGGGATTGCAAGCTGGTACAACCACTCTGGAAATAATTCTCGAGGTTCCTCAGAAAATTGCACATAGCATTACCTGAGGACCCAGCTATACCACTCCTGGGTATATATCCAAAAGATTCCCCAACATATAATAAGAACACATGTTCCACTATGTTCATAGCAGCCTTATTTATAGTAGCCAGAAGCTGGAAAAAAACCAGATGTCCTTCAACAGAGGAATGGATACAGAAATTGTGGTACATTTATACAATGGATTACTACTCAGCTACTAAAAGCAATGAATTCATGAAATTCTGAGGCAAATGGATGGAACTAGAAAATATCATCCTGAGTGAAGTAACCCAATCACAAAAGAACACAGATGATATGCACTCACTGATCAGTGGCTATTAGCCCAGAAGCTCGGAATACCCAAGATATAATTCACAGATCACATGAAGCTCAAGAAGAAGGAAGACCAAAGTGTACTTGTTTGGGTTCTTCTTAGATAGAGGAATAAAATACTGGTGGGAGCAAATATGGAGACAAAGTGTAGAGCAGAGACTGTAGGAAAGGCCTACCAGAGACTGCCTCACCTGGAAATCCATCCCATATACTTTCACCAAACACAGACACTACCGTATATGCCAAGAAGTGCTTGCTGAAAGGAGCCTTCTATAGCTATCTCGTGAGGGGCTCTGCCAGAGTCTTCCAAATATAGCGGCTGATGTTAGCAGCCAACCACTGGACTGAGCATGGGGTCCCCTGTGGAGGAGTTAGAAAAAGGACTGAAGAAGCTGAAGGGGTTTGCAACCCCATAGGAAGAACAACAGTATCAACCAACCAGAACCCCCACCAGAGCTCCCAGAGACTAAACCACCAACCAAAGAGTACACATGGAGTGACCCATGGCTCCAGCAGCATATGTAGCAGAGGATGGCGTTGTTGGGTGTAGGAGGCCACAGCCCCTCCCCTGGGCTACCCGAAGCCGCATCTTATAGATGGCACCTGTTGGCTATGAAGCTTGTGGTAAACAGGTCCATATTTGGTGGTGATATGTTCCCGCTCTTCTGGTTGGCTGAGGCTGCTTGCCTGGTGAAGTGACATGGCCTGCCGCGATTGGTTGGCGTGAATGATATAAAAGGGCTTGTAGCCCAGGGCTCGGGGGAGAAGATTGTTCAAGGTTCCTGAATAAACTGGTGGTTGCGTCTTTCTTGCTGGTCGAGAGGACACAACAGTTGGGCATCAGTGGGAGGAGAGGCCCTTGGTCCTGTAAAGTCCTGATTCCCCAGTGTAGGGGAATTGGAGGGCATGGGGGAGGGAGTGGGTGGGTTACCGAGGGAACATCCTCATAGAAGCAGGGGGAGAAGGGATGTAATAGGGGACTTGGGGGAGAAGGAACCGAAAAAGGGGGTAACATTTGGAATATAAAGAAAATATCCACAAAAAAATATAGAAGCAGTTATTGCGAGTTTGAGACTTTGAGAGGTGGAATTGGATACTTTTTATATCCTTTGGTGACAGGTACTATTGCTTATGTGAACACATTACTGTGGTTCTGAGTTGAGATGGGGAAAGTGGGTGTGGCTTCTGAAATGATCACATGTATTTGGAAGGGGCAGAGTAGACAAACATTCTCTCTGATCCAGCAAGTCTGGTGTTATACAGTTCATTTAGTGTAATGTTCTAACTTTAGCATCTTGATACCTTGCACCCTGGGATGCAGTTAGCAGAACTAATTGGAGAACAGCATTGACCATAGTGACTCCCGGAGACATTTGTGATTTGGGAGAACCACTTGACATGCTGTGGTTTCATGGATTATTTTGGATTGACATGACTTCGTTTGGAAAATAGAAACTTAACTCATGAATATTTTTTTTCCTTACAGATTACATGTTTTTAGAGTAGAGCAGAATTGTTTTAAGAGAACAAATTTGGGGTTGGGGATTTATCTCAGTGGTAGAGCGCTTGCCTAGCAAGTGCAAGGTCCTGGGTTCAGTCCTTAGCTCTGAAACAAAAAACAAAAACAAAAACAAAAAACCCAAGGCAACTAACAAGAGAACAGATATCTTCACAGCACAGGAGAACTTGAAGGCCTTTCTTCTGACAGGAAGGACTATTTCACACCTCCATAAACAGAGACTATGAAGTTTTTTGCGTTCCTTGGGTTAAATGTTCTTGTCACACAGTAACCTTTAAAATGTGGGCCTATTTATTTCAATCAGCTTTTTAAAAATGTTCCTTGTTCCACATTAGCCTTTTGAAAGTTGGAAATCAATTTATTCTTTAAATACTAAAGCATTAGAAATGGAAGCTGAGAAATTACAGCTTAAAGGAAAGAGCTAATGTGAAGGGTGGAACTGAAACAAAAGCTATGTGCCTTGCTCTATCCCCCACTCACTCAGCCATGACACAGAACCATTATAACTGATGGGGATAGTGGGCGAGTCTAGTGGTATGGTGCCTTAAAATATCTACTCCATATTTAAATCCTCGTGATGTCATTACTCTTTCTAATGCACGTTAACAGAACGTTTCCTCAGGGATAGGTTAGGCTTCCACTTAGGAACTTGCTCAGAGTGGAGGTTGAGTGATAAACCTGGAATTCTCATTGAAATATAGGGATAGGGCTTTTGACTGCCAAACATGAGCTGAAACCCCCCATCAGAAGCCATGTGGGTCAACCCCCTTCAGTGCTTCACTTGCTCCACAAGCTGCTCTTGAGTTACTCTCATTAGGAACAGTCCAGATTAAGCTATTAAACCTTGTTTGGAAGTTATAAACCGGTCTAGAAAATTGTGAACTAGCAAGCTAGTTGCTCTGGGAACATCTCAGCAAACCTCAGCAGGCTGGCTTTTCTGAAACCTAAATATGTAGATCTCTAGCTTCTATGTATTTCCACTATGATTGCTTGGCCACCTTACCCAGAAATGTACTCTTTGATCTAGATGAGTTATACAAGCTTAGAAAGACATTATCAGAATCCAGAGGAAATTACACTGTTTTATAGAGATCCTTAGCCAAGCGTGGCTGGAAAAGGGGAGAAAGACTTTGAAGGTATGTTTTCCAAAAGGTGAGCATGCCCTTCTTAAAATTTCTACACAGTCCTTTCCCTGCCTAGAGGTCCTAAGCTTACATCTCTGAGGTGTATGCGTCTAGAGGGCTTTTCTGCTCGGTGTTATCTTTCCCACAGCCTGCAGTCGACTTCCAGGGTCTTTTGCTCTGTGTGGATATCCTTCACCATCACCCTGTCGCAGGTCACTTTGCTTCTTACTTTCCCCAGTAAGTAAATTCCTTCTGTCTCCTTTGATTTCATTTTGCAGTGTACATTTTTATTATTTCCTTTCTGTCCAGAAGAATTTTTTAATCTGCTTTCTGCTCTTGAGCACCATCCAGGGGGCTTTCCCTATAGAAGAGATGAAAGCTCTGTGTGTGACACAGAAAAGAGAGTTTAGAATGTCCATATCCCTTTCCTGGTGACAGCACAGGATCCTCCAGGTAGAAAATGACTCTAAATGGGAACAAATGCATCATTTACAAGGCACATGCTTACTTCGGTGTTCTCCAGCGTTCCAGTGTTTGGCTTTTTCTAAATATGATGCTTAATCTGCACAATAAACATTCAATTAAAGTTCATTTCTCTGCATCTTGTACTGTCACAACAAATTAAAAGCAGCCAGGCATTGTTTCTGCCTTTCATAGACAATTAACAATATAACTAAATAGGCAATCTGTCTTTTAATTTTTTCATATGTCCTTTTTTCCCATTAGATGGAGGGCAAAATCCAGAGCCTAATACATGAGAGGGAAGCAGTCAACTACTGAGCTATAACCCCATCTTTCTACTTTTTAAAAATTGGGACAGAGTCTCACTAAGCTTCCCAGGCTAGCTATAAACTCACTTTCCAGTAAAGCCAGTCCTCCAGTCCTTGAACTAGAGCCTATATTCCAAGCTCCTGAGTAACTGGTATTATAAGTCTATACCACAAGGCCTTGCAAGAACTTGACACTGTAATAATAATAATAATAATAATAATAATAATAATAATAATAATAATAATAATATTGTGAGCAGTAGCAGCAGCAGTATACTAGTTACCTTTCTGTTGCTGTGATAAAATTCAATGACCAAGGCAGTTTATAGATGGGGGTTGATGGGCTGATGTTTCTAGAGGGATAAGAGTCCAATGTGGTGAAAGTGGAGGGCAGTAAAAGGTAACCATGATGTCTGAAGCAGTAAGCTAAAAGCTCCCATCTTGATCTGTAAAGTAGAGAATGTAAACTATAAGTGGTGTGAGATTTTTAATCTCAAATCCCATTCCCAGCACATACATCCTCTTATGATACTGCACATGCTAATCCTCCTCAAATAGTGTCACCAGCTGGGGAGCAAATATATGAATCATTGGGGGACATTTCTCATTCAAGCCACTATAAGTGGTATCAGACTATATATGTTAATATGTCATAAAGGTCTTCATTGTTCCCTCAAAGCCAATATGATTATCTCAATAGTATGGATTCTGCTTCACAGGTTATTTCACATGGAGATGTATCAAGTGCTATGAATATTCTGAGCTGGAAAGGAGACACGTTTACATTATCCTCCAGTTAGCACCATGGACAGATGGGTGGTATTAGGATAAGGAGGTATTCTCTATGCTTCTCATGTAAAAAGTACATGGTTTACTGGTGGGCCAGTGGGGAGTCTGAGGTGGGATAAGGGAAGTTCTTTCTTTGGTGGCCCAGCCATTGGTGACATCATGTAGCTGTGTCTTTAAATGGCCCAAGGGGGCTCTTGCTGGAGCCTTAAACATACTTGTAACATTGTGTGCTTATTGAATTGACTGAATACTTGCAGGGCGTTTTGGAACTTACACAGAATTATTTTACACAATGTACAAGTTGAATAAGGGCACTGGTTAGTGTTTCTTCAAGACTGTGCTTTGTGGTAGGGAACTGCTGTGTGTTTTCATATTCAGAGTTAAGCCCAATTGTCTACAGTGTTCTACTCCTCAGGGGACTGCTCTTTAAGAACAATTATGAAGGTACATGGCTCAACTTCAAGCCCTTCTTGCCTACTACTGAAACTTCTGTATAGAGATTTTGCTTGCCTATTTTCCTCTTCAATTTTCAAATCCTAATCTGGACACACATAGTGCATGGTTGTCTCAGGTTACAACATGCATGATAGCACCAGATGTTTTTCTACTGGTAGTGGGTTTCAATGCATGCAATACAATCTTTTGACGATCAAATCACATGTCAACTTTACTCATTTTCTGACATCCACTTTTTATTTAATGTATAATGTATAATAAAGCATATTTACTAACATGGGGGAATATCTGTTGATATGTTTTAACCTGGAAATAATGGATAAGTCTGAGCCAAATGTTTTATTTGGGTTGGAGAATTTATCAATTAGTTCAGGACTTAACATGGTTAAGTCTCTGTATTTTACAGAAGCCTTGAGGTCCCCTCATAAAAAGCTTCTGTAAGGCAAAAGACACTGTCAACAAGACAAAAAGGTCACCAACAGATTGGGAAAGGATTTTTACCAATCCTAAATCTGATAGAGGACTAATATCCAATATATACAAAGAGCTCAAGAAGCTGGACTCCAGAAATTCAAGTAACCCCATTTAAAAATGGGGTACAGAACTAAAGAATTCTCAACTGGGGAATATTGAATGGCTGAGAAACACCTGAAAAAATGTTCAACATCCTTAATCATCAGGGAAATGCAAATCAAAACAACCTTGAGATTCCATCTCACACCAGTCA
>NC_034590.1:23771936-23784689 GCF_900095145.1 Mus pahari | reverse complement strand
AGCTAGAGAAAGTACCCAAGGAGCTGAAGGGGTCTGCAACCCTATAGGTGGAACAACAATAAGAACTAACCAGTACCCCCTGAGATTGTGTCTCTAGCTGCATATGTAGCAGAAGATGGTCTATTCGGCCATCATTGGGAAGAGAGGCCCCTTGGTTTTGCAAACTATATATGCCCCTGTACTATAGTACAGGGAATGCTAGGGCCAAGAAGTGGGAGTGGGTGGGTAGGGGAGCAGGGGTAGGGGCAGGGTAAAGGGAACTTTCGGGATAGCATTTGAAGTGTAAATAAATAAAATATCTAATAAAAATAAGACAAAAGGAAAAAAAAGAGAAATGCATGCTTTGGAAGATGGTGTGGCCTCCCCAAGGTCACAGAGGAAGCATGGGTCTATAGGTTTGGGTGTTTTGCAACTAGAGTGAGTGTGAATATACAAGTATGTATGCCTTTAAACAGTAGCTTATAAATTTGTATCAAGTAATTTGATAGAAACTGCCTTTCCTGCATTCTGCTGTGTAGTGGCACATCTGGCACACACACACATGTGTAATTAACCTTTTATTTGTATAAAATCTTAGGGAACGCATTTGTTAGTTTTTGCAAATCCTAGGCATTGTTCAATGATGCTAGATTAAAAATTAATTGGCCTATGACCCAGTTATATAGTTCTTGTGTATATTTTAAAATAAATTATTAAATTTAGAATTATATCATGTTCCCTCTCCCTTTCCTCCCTCCAGCCCCTCCCTCCTTTGGGATCATTCCCCTTTGACCCTCCATTCTTGTTTTTATTTTAAAGTTATTGCTACATACATATAAATGTGTATGCACAAATGTATCTAAATGCATCCTACTGAGTCTGCTTTTTGACATTTGTGTGTATTTTGTTTCAGGACTGACCACTCCTCATTGAATAACCAGTAAGATGACTCATCCTTGGACAAGGCAAATACTCCTTCTCTAAGCAGTCAATAGTTGCTTGTGTCCTTGATCTAGGAATGGACCTTCGTGAAATTCATCTTTCAGGTCTTGCTAATGCAGCCATTTCTAGGATAAACTGTTTTACAGCAGACACCTGGTCCTCTGGCTCTTACATCCTTTCTGCTTCTTCTTTTTTTCTTTTTTTTTTTGTTAGATATTTTCTTCATTTACATTTCAAATGCTATTCCCAAAGCCCCCTACACACTCCCCCCACCCTGCTCCCCAGCCCACCCACTCCCACTTCCTGGCCCTGGCATTCTCCTGTACTAGGGCATATGATCTTTGCTAGACCAAGGGCTTTTCCTCCCATTGATGGCCATCTAGGCCATCCTCTGCTACATGTGAAACTAAAGGCACAGTTTTGGAGAGTACTGGTTAGTTTATATTGTTGTTCCACCTATAGGGTTGCAGACCCCTTTAGCTCCTTGGGTACTTTCTCTAGCTCCTTCATTAGGGGCTCTGTGTCCCATCCAATAGATGACTGTGAACATGCACTTCTGTATTTGCCAGGCACTGGCATAGCCTCACAAGTGACAGCTATATCGGGGTCCTGTCAGCAAAATCTTGCTGGCATGTGCAATAGTGTCTGCATTTGGTGCCTGATTATGGGATAGATCCCCTGGTGGGGCAGTCTCTGGATGATCCTTCCTTCTTTCTTAGCTCCGAACTTTGTCTCTGCAACTCCTTCCATGGGTATTTTTTCCCCCATTCTAAGAAGGAGCGAAGTCTCCACACTTTGGTCTTCCTTCTTGAGTTTAATGTGTTTTGCAAATTGTATCTTGGGTATTCTAAGTTTCTGGGCTAATATCTGCTTATCAGCAAGTGCATATCAAGTGACTTCTTTTGTGATTGGGATACCTCACTAAGGATGATATCCTCCAGANNCATCCATTTGCTTAAGAATTTCATAAATTCATTGTTTTTAATAGCTGAATAGTACTCCATTACGTAAATGTACCACATTTTCTGTATCCATTCCTCTGTTGAGGGACATCTGGGTTCTTTCCAGCTTCTTCTTTCACGATGTTCACTGAGTTGCAGATGCCAGCAGCTGTGATGTAGATGGGTTTGGGATCCTCATGATTTGTTAATATCTGGATAGTATCCAGTTCTGTTTTTCTGTAATGGTTTTTATTTCTTGTAAAAAGAGGCTTATTTGATAAAGGGAGGTAGCTATACTTCCTTGTGGATATAAAGATAAATTTAGAATATAGTAAGGAATTATGCTCATCTACCATAACAGTGGTAGTAGATACTCTTATAATGTCTGGGAAGTTGGTTAAATGTCCAGTACCAAACTTGATTTCCCCCCACTTGAATGAGACTTAATTTTAATTAGACAGCTGGTGATTGTCACTGACATGTGAATGCTATTTATTACATCTTTATTATATCTTGCCATGCTTGTAGTTCAAGGACAGGTATTGGCTCTGGGTAGGACTGTTTAGTGGCTTCCCTCTCTTGACAGCTTGTATAGTAATTGCCCAAACCATAGAGGTTAGACTGCTAAAAATATGCTTTCAGGTAAAATTCAGATTAAATTATCCTAGTCCTTTCTCCTAACTGTCAGCAATAGGGCTCCACACTCTACTCCTAAGAAACAGCCAAGGGTTTCATTCACAATATATATTGTTTTGGGAGTCACATGGACTACCCTGACTCACTATTTAAAAGGAGGTTTCTTATGCCTGATACTAAGGCTGTTACAGTTCTTGCGGGGACCGTTGCCCATAGTGACAACTTTCATTTTTTTAAATACACAGAAATATAATAAGAATATGTTTTCATTTTAATCCCACGTGTGAGATAGAACACTGCTTCAGATTGTCCTCAGCAGCTCACTATGATTTGCATGATTTGCCTCATGCTCTAGCAGGGGCGTGATTATGCCAGCTGAAGTTAGTTTCTGCGATTGTGTGATACTTGGAATTCTGGGGAATTTTTCAGAGGGTCTATAAAGGCTAGGCCTCTGAGAGTCAGGGTTAGTTGCTGTTAGTCACAGTTTGTTAAGTAGTCATGCTCAAAGAAGAAATTAGATATCCTGACAATGAAGATCAATCTTGACCCAAGGAATTCAACACCTCCCAATCCGCAGGAAGTAGTCCAACGACAATGCCATCCTGTTTCCTTTCTATCTTTTTCTCCCTCTCCTATCCAGTGTTAGGGAGTTGAAATTATTCGAACAGGGTGGAGAAGGGTGAATGAAAGGAGAACCCACAAAGTAGCAAGAAATGGTTTACAGTTGCCAGGGCAATTACTTACATGTATTGCATATAATTTTAGGGAAATATAAAATAGTATGATTCCTTCAGACCTTTTCAAACATCTTTGAAGCTTGTCCATCATCTTTCCTTTTGAATTGATGGAATTCCTCCTTTCTCCCTGGTTGGACCCTCCTCCCTCCTATTTAGTTTTCCACTTGGTATCACGTTGTACAAAATAACTTTCCTTAAGGATACACCACCTACCCCCATCTATGGCCTCTTTATACTTTTCTGGTTTCTTTGATTACTCCACCCGAGGACCCAGAACTCGGCACTGCAGCTGAGAGAGAAAATGTGGTATTTTTCCTTTCTGGGTCTGGAGTACTTTACTCAATCTGTTCTTTTCTATTTCCATTCATTTACCTGAAAATTTCATCTTTAGAGCTGAGTAATATTCCGCAGTGTGTATTGTACCATGTTTTCATTATCCTTTCATCTGTTGAGGGACGTTTAGTGCTGTTTCCCTTTCCTGGCTATTGTGAATTGAAATGCCCATTGATCAGCAAGTGTCTGTGAGCTGGGAAGTCCAATACTTTGGGCTTGTGGCAAGGAGCTTTGCAGTTGGTTCATGTGGCAGTTTTATTTTTACATTTTTGATAGTTTTTTTTTTCTCTCTGATTTTATAGAGTGGCTACATCCGTTTCCAATCCCACCAACTGTGAATGAGAGTCCCTCTTTCTTCATAATTGGATATTGATCTTAGTCATTCTGAGTGGAGTAAGGTGAGCTGTCAGAGTTGTTTTAACTTGTATTCTCCTAATTGCTAAGGAGGATGAATGCTTTTTGAGGTATTTCTTAGACATTTTGATTTCTTCTATTTAGAACTTTCTGTTTAGATCCCTAGATTTTAAAAATTGGGTTGTTTCCTTCACTTTGATTTTAAGCTCTTTATTTATTCTGAATATTAATCCTCTATCAGATGAATAGCTGGCTAAGATTCTGCCTCTTTCTGTAAGTTAACTCACTCCATTGACCATTTCTCTAACTTTAGAGAAGCTTTTGAGCTTTATGAGATATCCATTGTCAATTAATTCATTGCATCTTAATTCTATGGCAAATGGAATCTTGTTCAAAAAAAATTTTCACAACTATTTTAGAGACACCCTACTAATTAGGATCACAGTCTACCATGCCCAGGTAGCTCATCCAAGCTCAGTGCATAACAGAGGACTTTTTTTT
Organism: Mus pahari; assembly: GCF_900095145.1. NCBI lineage: Eukaryota > Metazoa > Chordata > Mammalia > Rodentia > Muridae > Mus > Mus pahari. The sequence goes on along the minus strand of NC_034590.1, from coordinate 23,780,266 downwards.
TTTTTTTATACCACCAGGCATTTCCCTTCTCTGCCTTTGTCTGAGGGTCCCTTCTTCCCACACCCTCTACCTGAGGAAGGTCACATAGCCTTTAGAAAACATACAAATTCAACTTCCTCTTTCCCAGTAAAGAACCTGGCCAGCAAGTACCCGGAATTCCTGGAATTGAGGCACACAAATGAGGCATTCTTAGTACTTTAAACTCCACCCAATGATTTCATTCACCCTGAAAACTCCTTTCTATTCTCCAAAAGTTCACATGTAGCCCCTTTCCACCCCAAATAAAGTATATTCACACAAGATAAGATCATCTCAGAGACAGCTGCATCATTGATGATCCCTTGGAGATGGTACCTCTTCTGTACTCTGCAATTCACTCTCACTCCCAATTTGACTGGGTTGCTGTAGACCCCACCCAGTACACCCTGAGAGGGAGGAAGCATAGGACTTGGAACCACAGTTAGACCCTGACACACATACAGCATCCTGTATCTTGTGGGTGCTGACTATGTTTTCTGAAGAAACTTTATATTGAATTCCTATACTATGAAGACAAGTTTATATGCCTACCTTCAGTGTACAAGAGTTCCCTTTTGTCTATATCCTTGCCAATAGTTTTGATCCTCTGCTTTCCTAATGTTGCCAATCTGATTGCCATTAGATGGAATGCCAATATCATTTTAAGTTGCATTTTCCTAATGACTTGTGAGGTTAAATGTTTGTGTGTATGTATGTGAGTATTCATTAGCCACTCTATTTCACTTTTTCAAACATGTTTGTTCATTTCATTAGACCAATATTGATTTATATATGTATAAGTATTATATCTAAATATATATGCGTGTGCATGTGTGTATGCATACATATGACATGAAAGCCAAAATGGCACTGTCCAGGGGAATAAAGGAAGAGAGAGGTGGCATAGGAAAGAATATACTGAACATATAATATTTACATGTATGAAAATGTTCTTATGTAACAGTACTCTGTAATAAGTTATATTAAAATATATACATTGAAAAAATAAAACAAAAATTCAATGCCTGTAAACTCAGTATCACTCTTCAAGTGATGTTTGTGGCACCATATCAGAATTTTAACAGAGAGCCACACTGGGTATTGAGTGGAAGGAGAAATAAGGAAGCAATACTCATAAGCAAGCCTGGTATATTCTAGTAATTTTGTATGAAGGCCATAATAAGACACAGATGTCCCTGAGGAAGTAGAACAATTTTATCAGTTGTTTTAAAATCTCTGAGATTAACGGACACATGCAAATACATATGTGTATGTTTAAATGATTTAAATGCCACTATGTGTGTGTGTGTGTGTGTGTGTGTGTGTCCATATGTTCTTTGGCACTTGATCTGTTTCTCTGCAGAAGGCTCAATAATTCAGGTAAAATCATGTCTGCATTCATTATCCATGGTGAGATTAACAAAAATTGAGGACAGGATAGATGAAGAAAAAGGAATAGGACAGGAAGAAGCCCCAAGATATGTGGGAGAACACCAGGGATTTCACATGGCCATCAGCTATCAACTCACCTACACTCCTGAACAATTGGATTTTGCAAGGAGCTTAACATTTTCTGTACTTCAGATTGCAAGTTAGTGAACCAGTGTGAAGGCTTTTTAGGTGAGGGCATTGGCACTGTAGAAGAGTAAGTGGCTTTCTGCAGCTTACAGGGGACACCTATTCACACACCTCTGCATCCCTTCTCCTGCCTCTCATGTCACAGGAACCCACTTAGCCTGCCTCACTTACCCTCTTCTTTCTAAGGCAGACATGCATTCTTGCTGTAACGACTAGCTTCCAAGTTTCCGTGTCCCAAGGCTGGTTTCTCCGTTTCTCAGTCCAGTTGCTTGTTTTGAAGAGTGCGTTCTTCAAATGGGAGCAGAGGAAAATGGGAGTTTAGAATATTTTACTATTTAGTGCATGTCTTTATTTTCCTAGTTAGTGGACTATCTATATAGTCACATAGTTGTATAAGGAAACCTTCGTAGAATTAAAGCCTAGATCCAGATAGATTTATCTAAAGAAGCTAATTAACCTGCTTTAATGGTCATCAGCTAGTGATATTAAATCACAAAATTGAAATGAAGATAAAAATGATGTAATTTTATTATCTAGTATACACTAGGCACTTGGCGTTCATATATCCTGTTTCCCATCCCTCATTTCATCAAAACATATTTTTAGCTGTGAGAGATCCAACAGATGTGGGGACATGACAAATAATTAGATGAATTTTATAAGAATTAGAATTTTTTTTCTAACATATGGGAATGTTGAAAAATTGCCTACGCTGTTTCTGAGACAGCCTTAAACAAAACAAGACAAAACACAACCCTTCTGATTGGAAAGCAGTTTTAATCCGAGGAAGCCAAAGTAACAGGTGAAGTTGGGTTGAGGTTTTTCCTCATTAGCTCTGTGCTACCAATCACACATGGGGGAGGTCTTGCCAGTTGAATCATCTTATCGGCAGTGTGCACAGTCTGTCTTTCTGTCTTTGAAGTAGGGAAACACTTTAATCAGGCTGAGGAGTTTACTGAAAGGAATTTGCCTATAAAGGAACCTCTTGGTTTCTGACCATGCTGTGAGATTGTTTCATGTTCTGGACTCACCATGTGCGAACGGCTGTTTATTTATTTTGCATACTTGGGGTGGGGTGGGGGCTTTGAGCCTTAGCAATCTTGCTGAGCAGCCAGACGATAGCATTTCACAACCCCATGAACAGTTTAGTGTTACTTAGGAGTTACCAGTGCCAGTGAATGGTTTGCAAATTGTGACATGACCACAGTTGCTTCAGTGTTCACCTTTTGATATTGTACACACTTTGAGCATGAAAATAAAATGCATTATGATTACTTATTATTATTAAACATTTCATACTCTGTATTTTTATCACATTATTTCTTCTCCTCCAACTCTTTCCAGAGCCTACACACACACCTGCCCACACAACTGCATGTTCTCAAAAAGAAAAAAAATTTAAAAAATGAAAATCAAAACTGATAAACTAAAAACGAAAGGAAACCAATAAGACAAAAGAAGTATATACAAAAAAAACCCCAGCAAGGTCAGTTTTGTGTGGCTAACTCATCTTGGGCACCTGGCCTGCCCTGAAATGTGGTTAATATATTCAGTGAGGCTCCATTGAAAAGCCGAATCTGATTTTCCCTTTCCCACCAGCTATCAATTACAAACAACTTCTTTGTTAGGGGAGAGATCTTTGTGTCTACTTTCCCTTCTTAGAATAGGATCATGAGCCAAGTCTTATATATTGTTTCCAAGTTATACCAGGGCATAGAGAGACTTCTCTGTGAATTATCTTAGATAAAAGAGAGAGGGGTCTCTGAGAAGAATGTTTCATTTGTGCTAGAAAATAACAACAAAGGTTACCTTGAAGAATTATACAAAGGTTAGAAGTGCTATTTCTCCTTGGTACTTGAATTGTCTTTTCTGTTCCTATCTGTGACCTGTCTCTCACGTAAGGAGTGCACCTTCCTCTGGCAGCAATATGATCTTGGTCTGTAGATCTTCATTTTTGCATAATAAATATTTCAGCTCATACTAGAACTTTAATCAGAAATAAATCTCACTTTACTTGGCAATCCTTCCACTTGGAACATTTGCATGCTTTGTCATTGTGCAAATGATTGCTGAAACCAAAGTAAATTTTATTTGGTTTAATCGGTAAAGGAACTGATTAGAAGATGTGAGGTATCCTAAACTAAAGGGAAGGATGAAAGAAGGATGTCAACCGAAGGCCAAAGGAGCAAATAGATGGCCAGAGCAACAGCTGCACTGGGGTCCTCTGTGCTGTGATTTTTTTGGATCCGCTTAACTTGGGTGCCACTGAAGAAGCCAATCACCAAATGCTGGAACTGTCTCTGTTCTTCCTGCACCAGTGTGACACACCCTCCCTGTTAAACAAACTCCTGAGAGCTTTTCTTCTATAAGACTCTGTGATAGCTTCGAAGTAGAGAAGACATGTACATACACAACATCTTCCAGCCTCTGTAAGAGAGAGGTGAGGTCTGCCTCCTGCCACAGCTGAAACCATTTCTGTTAGTTAAAGTACTATGCCCTGATGATAAAACACTCAGCAGAAGTCCATCAAATTCCACTCGAAGCAACACTTGGATAAACCTTATACTTCATCTGTACAGGAAGACAATTCTGGAAATCAAAAGAAAAGAAGTAAAATTGCGTTGAGGCATCCGGAGGGGAGGAAATGAGTAATGTATTTCCTGGGGGACTCTGTGTGCTCCTGTCTCTCACATTTAGAGCTGAAGACAGGAGCATAGCAGAAACACCAGTGGGTGCAGACAGAGGCCAGGAAGAACCTGCTCTATCTAAACAGAGAACTCAGAAATAGATGGAGGATGTTAAACAGATCACCTCGGACCTTGGACTTCCAGAATCAATCAATAGACATGGCTGCTCCTTCTCTAAGTGGCTGTGCCAAAGGAGACCTACTGGGGAGTCAAGATTTCCTGTCAGGAACAGACCAGCCCTCACTTGTGTAGAAAAGAGCCTTCAGAGTTCCAGAATGTGTAGACTTAGTTTCCCATATGCAAAGAACCAAAAGTGCAGAGCAGCTTTGAAATGTTTTCTTTTAGACTTTAAATTTCTATTTGATGAGTGTTTGGCCTGCAGTATGTACGTACATTCATGATATTCATGCTCAGTGCCTTCAGATGGCAGAAATGGAGTAAGATCTCTCGCAACTGACTTTATTGATGGTTACGAGCTAGCCTTGGGGCAACAACTACTTGTAACTACTGAGCCACCTCCCCAGCTCGCTGGAGATAATATTAGTGCATCATAGACAAAATAAAAATGAGTCACAAACTAAGTCACCTGTCTTCAATAAACATATTAGAAGAAATCATCATCTATCCATACATAAAACAAAAAGCTATATAACCATGAAGCATATGATGAAGTGTTTTGGACCTACAAGGATGTCTAGAGTTCTAGATTCACTACCAAAATATGACTCATAAAAGGAAAATTTGGCAAGCTAGAAGCTACAGAACAACAGAAAATATTTAAAATTTTTATATCTGGCACAATGGGGATATATGGAGAAGATCTAAAATGTGGTCATTTAAACAAAATATTGTCCACGAGTAGACAAATGTCCTAAGGATGTGTTTCACACATAGGCACACACATACACCACAGGCAACACCAACAACCAAAAGCAACCTCCCCAAAAAATCCCACTAAAGTGGAATAGACAAAAGATGCTGATTGCATGTTACTCATGGGCCAGAGATGCTGAAATCAAAGAGGAAGGTAACAGTATCAGAAGCTGAGGAGTTCAGAGGAATGGCTTTTTATTCGTCAACGGAATGTTATAGATGATAGGGCAAGAAGGAGAAGTGAGTTTTTAAATTTTTAAAGATGTATTTTATATATATATGTGTGTGTGTGTGTGTGTGTGTGTGTGTGTGTGTGTGTGTAGGGTATGCAGGAACTAGAGGAGGATGCTAGATCCCCTGGAGTTAGGGCTAAGGAGGGTTGTGAGCTGCCTGGCTAAGGTGCTTAGAACAAAACTCCTTAACCCATATCACCTTCCTCAAGGCGCTTTCTGTAAATGCAACCGCACTGTGGCTTAGGACAGAGCCTATGAATCTAAATTTGCAGGGGACACAGTTAAGTCCATAACATTGGGTCATTCATAGGTTCTTTTGTGTGTGAATATAAAATTGTACAGCCCACTGCAAAACAGTTTTCAGTGTCACAAAAAAATGCAAATACTAGAGGATCCAGGTACGGTACCCTTGGGCATATATCTCAAAGAAATGAAAATTTATGCTCACACAAAAACCTCACATGAATTTTTATACCATCCTTTAAAAATGTATAATGGCCTGAAACTAGAAACAGATCAAATATCCTTTAATGGGTGAATGGTTAAACAAACCTGTACATCATACCCTGGACTGAAAAGGGACTAAAAAGCATTGATGTAGACACGGACCTAAATGCATCTCCAGAGAATTAGCTAAGAACAAAACCCATCAAATCCCAAAGAGACCACACTCTGTGGGCTCATTTGTATAACATTATTGAAATGATGAAATTACAAAAATGGATCAGTAGTTTCTAGGGCCCAAGGAAGGGCGGAAGCCTGGAGGGACATGGATGTGGCTATGAAAATGTCAAATAAATGAGACAGTGAGGGGGCATGCCTCTCCCTGGATACTGAACAGAAGAGGGGGCATGCCTCCCTCTCCTCGACCACAGGCAATGACAAGCATTGCTACAGTACGGTTGTAATGTGTTTTAAACATACAATGTTAAGATCGTGTTCTGTAGGTAACTATGGTAGGGATTCCAGAATAAGCAACAGTGAGAGAGATGTGGCGATTTGCTTCTCTCATTAGCAGCTGTTGCACTCTTCCTTGCTACTCTGTCTGCCTTCAACAGAAAGAATGCCAGTTAAGTAATCAACTAGATTTTCCCGATCACAGCAGCCACCATCTTGAACATTCGACCGACAGTGACTGTGAGACAACTTCAGGAGGATGGCAGCTGACTGCCCTAGCTTCTAGAGAGCGACCCTTCCCGGGACTGTTCACAATAGTTCATACCAGACATTACAAGGCTCTGTTCCAAACAGTTTGTACCAGACCTTTTGATATCACAAGGCTCAAGAGGCAAAGCAGTCTGCTGACCCACAGCTGATTTAATAGCTAGAGAGAAGCCAGGGCAGGCAGCAGGGGTGGAGCAAGGAAGCACACGCTAAAGGAGGATGATAGGCCATGTATGGAACCAGAGAAGGGAAACTGTAGGCACTGATTGTCAGAAACATTTTGGAAGGTTCTAGCGAGCTGACAGGTCTTCAAAGTTCAGCTTCTTTATTACTGCCAAGGCCTGAGGAATCTGAGCTGGTGGTGCCAACACTTGCAAGAGAACTGCAACACTAGAGGGCGCTATCTGAATGCTGCTTCCACTTGTCCTCATACAGCAAAGCGCCCCGCCCCCACCGCTGCAACAACCCCACCACCTTTCACCGACCACCCTGTAAGCTCTCATTGTCCTTGGCTGCATGTCAGATCCTCACCATGAAAGAGAGATAAGTCAAAGCTGCACCACACTAAAGTTCTGCAGATGTGAGCCACTGGGGAAAACTAGATACACACACAGCTCATGGAATGCCTCTGTTTTATTTCTAAGAACTGGGTGTTAAGCTATTATTATCTTAATATGAAAGGTGTAATAAAAAAAAAGACAGTGTTTTCCATTAAGCCACTGAGGATTCTTAGAGGGGTGGGAGGAAAGGTGGAAGAAACAGACAAATCCAGTAATCCTATTAACAGGTTTCCGTGCATGAAGAGCTGACCATGAGCAAGCAAGGGGAAATATGCTTAGTGTAACACTGCCCCTTACAAGCCAGGGGTGTTGAGTTCACACGAGATTGCAGTGAGTCAGCCCAGTGTAACTGTGGAAAAAACACTCAACCTGCCTACGGAAGAATGTTCAGTAGTTTGAGGAGGGCAGGCTCCTACATCTGATCTCCCAAAAAGGAAACATGACCGGTGAAGACAGGTGAAAACAAACTGAGTGTGGAGGTACTTGGAGGTGAGGTAGGAGGGTCAGGGTTCAAGGTCATCACTAGGTACATAGAGAGCCTGAAAGCTAGACTGAGCTACTGAGATGCTGCCTTAAAAGAATATAAAGCAAGGTTTAGAAACAGACCGCTAATTCCCAGTTTATTGTCCAAGGAGCATAAAGAGGAACAAGCCAAGAAGAGCTGCTAAAGCAGAAAAACAGAAGTCTGAAGCTTGCATGTGGCAGGGCTCTTTCTCTTCCTCCTCTCATCTCAGTTTGGCAGAAACTTCGTTGTTATGGGGATTCTCCGTTTCCTTCTTCTCAACAGCCAGCGTCCATGTCTTCACAGGAGGGAATTGAAGTGTTCATCACTTCCCATAGTAATGTGAGTGTATGAAAGATGTTCACAGACAGAGCAGACCCTGTCCCGACACATCTGCTGCACCAGAACTTTGCAATAGTGTGCTCTAAAGCTCTTCGTAGGGAAACCAGCCTTCCAGAGATAAAGAAAACCTGGGAAAATCGCACGGTCAGTAAGGTGCCCTCCGTGTGCACACACTCCTATAAGCAGCACATGGGCACATGTGGTACACACACACTAGCAGAGGAGAAAGAAATATAAAAAAGAAGGAAAAAAGTGGAAAGGCCAACAGTACCATGAAATCCGCTTAACTGAGGGTGAGCTGAATCACCATACAATGTGGAAAAACAAAACAAACAAAATAAAACCTAAAAAAAAAAAAAAAAAAAAAAAAAAA
>NC_034590.1:23729694-23771864 GCF_900095145.1 Mus pahari | reverse complement strand
CTGAGGGTGAGCTGAATCACCATACAATGTGGAAAATAAAATAAAATAAAAAAAAAAAAAAAAAAAAAAAAAAAAAAAAAAAAAAATGAAGAACAGCCAAGTGAACTACTGGGACCATCAAAAACCTCAAACAGCGGCCTCTAAAACTGCCTTTGCTTGGGCTCAAAGTCAATTGACTCAGAACAAGCAGTTATTTATAACCCAAAGGGACTTCCAAAATCCAGGAGTACTGCACTCTGTGGACAATTCATAATACTTAACAATTGTCTGCAAGAAAGGAAAGTGACCGTGAAAGTCATTCCCAGGACAATTGGAATAGCTGTGCCCTGGTCCCAAGGCTACACCCTCTTAGGGCTAAAGAACAATATAAGGAGAGAGACTTTGAAAGCGTCTCTCAGCTTGTTGCTAAGCAAAACTACCAAAAGGCAACCATGCCAAGAGTTAAGGGAATAGATACACATCCCCCTCATGCAGCTGCTGTAATGTATAATTAAATATAATATATGATATATTGGTATGAGTAGTGTACCAAGCCATATAAAGTATGATTTTCTTATTATTTAGGGGTTATGAGGTTAAGTCTTAAAATTTACTATGTATGAATTGAGAACAGTATCAACCCAAACTAAGACTGTGTGCAAATTCCACAAGGAACTTTGTTACTTCGTATGATAATTACAATATCAAATAAAAATGTGTTGAACAGTAGCAAGAGGTAACACTAGCAGAACTTATGGTCATATCAAGGTAAGAACAAGAGCAAGCATCCAGGCTGCCTGTGAGAAAATCTCTGAGTCCCCCTGATGTGGTCGCTAAGGGGAGGTGGGTGAGATTTTCAGGAATAATGTAAACTTAGTTGTGATAGGAAAAGTGAGTGTGTGTGGAAGGTGGACTCCATTCTAAACCTATAGCTTTATAATCCAGGGTGGGCATGAGGTATGATGATGAAATGGCCAGAAGCTGGAAAGAACCCAGATGCCCCTCAACAGAGGAATGGATGCAGAAAATGTGGTTCATTTACACAATGGAGTACTACTCCGCTATTAAAACAACAACTTCATGAAATTCACAGACAAATGGATGGATCTACAAAGTATCATCCTAAGGGATGTCACAAAAGATGTCACAGATAAGTGGATACTAGGCAAAGAGTATGGAATACCCACGATACAACTCACGGACCACATGAAACTCAAGAGGAAGGAATATCAAAGAGTGGATGCTTCAGTCCTACTTAGAAGGGGGAACAAAACAGTCAAGGGAAGTAGAGGGTGGGAGGAACTGGGAGGAAAAGAAGAGGGGGAGGGGAAAAGAGCAGAATCAGGTAAGGGAGGAGATGGAGGAGATGTACAGAGGGTCAGGAAATTAAGCAAAGGTATATAGCAATGGAGGATGGGGAACTGGGAGTAGCAATCAGAAAGTCCCAGATGCCAGGAAAGCAAGAGCCTCCCAGGATCCAAAGGGGATGACATTAACAGAAATACCCCACAAAGAGGAGGGAGAACCTGTAGAGACCATATCCAGAGGTTAGGCATGCCCCCCACCCCTGTTGAGGGAGGGGCCACCTACCCAGCTCCACAATTTTAACCCAGAATTGTTTCTGTCTAAAGGAAATACAGGGACAAAGAGTGGAACAGAGACTGAAGGAAAAGCCATCCAGAGATTGCCCCACCTGGGGATCCATCCCACATGCAGACACCAAACCCAGATGATATTGCTGATGCCAAGAAGAGCTTGCTGACCGGAGCCTGATAGAGCTGTCTCCTGAGAGGCTTTGCCATACCCTGACCAATACAGATGTGGATGCTCGAAGCCAACCATCAGACTGAGCACAGGGCCCCCAATGGAGGAGTTAGAGGAAGGACTGAAGGAACTGAAGGGGCCTTATCTGGCATCAATGGGAGGGGAGGCCCTTGGTCCTGGGAAGGCTTATTGCCCCAGTATAGGGGAATACTAGGGTGGTTGAGGAAGGAGTGGGTGAGTGGGTGGGGGAGCACCCTCATAGAAGTAGGGTAAGGGGGGATGGGTTAGGAGGTTTGTAGAAGGGAAAACGGGAAAGGGGATAGCATTTGAAATGTAAATAAGTAAATATACAATTTTAAAAAAGAAGAAAGAAAATAGAGAGATTTACACCCTCAGAGCTCCCCCTGCTGGATCCAGGAACTGGGCGGGGTCTCAGAGACTCCTCCCACCATCATCACTACAGAAGCATTATTCTAGCATTCTCTCTTGTTGTACTTTTTATAACGAAGTTTTTGCCACTTTCACCTCCTCAGTAGTCTGCTATCTCCTTTCCCCCTCCCCTCCCCCTCCTCCTGGCCCACTTCTGTCAGCAAGTCCCCACTCCCACCCATCACTGTCAATTCTACTTAATGTGTGCATCCCCCAAGTTTAGCAAGAGTCACTTCCCTGCATGTGGCTGAGAGATTATTAATGGATCAAGTTATGTGTAGATACATCACTAAAGAAAGTGATACCCCTTGCCCTAAGAGGCCATAAGAAGGTTAGATCAAAACATAGTCTTCCTTGTAACGACAAAGTTCATTTGGACCAGTCACTAACTTTCAAGGTTCACCTTGATCTTTATTGCTTTCACCCTTGAGAACATTTGGCATTGCAGGTATAGAAAGATAAACAAGCATATCTGCCAATATTCAGAAACCCCCCCCCTAGGAATAATCGATTTTGCTTCATCATTTCTTTTTGTTGTTATTTTGCCGTTTTCTCTTCAGACTCATATTTGAGTTTGATATACACAGACTTCTTTCCAACAAGCTGATATGTATAAAAATCCTACTTCGTTGCACTTCTAACTCCATCTGTTGAGCTAAAAGCCACCTGCTTCGGGTCCTTATGCTACACTCACGCTCACATGAGCAGGTGCGTCTCTTGCTGTAGGCAACATCCTTATCCCAGGACGACGTGAGAAGTGTAAGGTCACCTTTCTATTTATCTGACTCCAGCGGGGAAACTTTTCCTGTTCAATCTCACAGTCGAGTGCAGCCTGAGTCTGACCCCTGGTCTCCCTCCATGGAGCCCTCCTTACAATTTGACACACCACAGAGCAGTCAGACACACAAACAGTTAACATTTTCACCCAGTCTAAGGTGCAAGGGATCCTTTCCCTGTATTTCTACCTTATGGGACACCCACACTCCTTCTGTCTCCTCAGTTCCAACCTTCTGGGTCTATCTATCTCTTTTCAAGGTTTTATTTTGAGCATTGATTTTTTACTCCATTCATATTTTTGCAAAGCTAAATAAGTAATAGTGGGAAAATTTTAGTTAGCTTCTTATTGCTTCATCTAAAATTACCTATAGAGCTAAAAGCTATGTCTTCTAGTTGCAGACGTGATCTGAAGGAAAGTAACATGGTTAAACACAATGAGATACTCTAGTCTTTAATTTTTTGGTCTCTCCACACTATTGGACTGTATAGCCTTTTATTAAAAAAGACAATGGTTCTGATATCCTACAGCGGACTGCTGAGCAACCCTCCTCAAACAATTCATTGTGATTACAAACACTGGTAATATATATAGCCTGTATGTATATCTGTGTAGCATGTGCATCCCTGGTGCCTGAGGAGCCTAGAAAAGGGCATAGGTCCCATGGGACTGGAGTTCAGAAAAATTGTGAGTCCACGTATCCCAGCTCTTCAGCAAGAGAAGCTAGTACTCTTAGCCACGGAACCACTTCTCAGCCCTTAAGTGACTCCATTTTGAAAGGGAATTTGAATGTTCCATTCAGGAGACAGTAGTAACATTCGTTTCTTCTATTTTACCCAAGTAGCTCTCAAGACAAGGCTCCACAGGGCTCCTGTCAGTGGCACAGAGAGCTTCTCTCAGCCATCCGGAGCTTGACCATGACGCTGCTAAGATTATCTTTAGCTCACTTTCATAAATACGTTTTACTTGGTTTGAATTAGCATACAAAATAACAGAATTCTCTATGCCATTTTCATATGTACTTATTTGGGTTGATACTCACCCAGGTTCATATACAGTAAATTGTAAGCTAGCCTTGACTATGTGAGATTATCTTACAACTTCCTGAAAAACAATAAAGTGGTTTCTTATATAGTACAGTACCTGAATACCTGAATAATTAAATAAACAGTGTTTTATATTCTGTGTTCTATTTATTATATATTATGTTACATTATAAGATATGCATGGAGCCTGGCTTGGTGATGATTTCCCATAATTCTAGCACTTGGGAGGCAGAGCAGGAGGGTCAGAAAGTCTAGCCTGGATTCATAGGCAATGCTATCATAATCAACCAGTCAGTCAATTAGTCAATAGACATAGATGTGGAAATGACTCAAATGTCGGAGTCAGAGACTGAAGCTCTGCAGCCTAGGGCCAAGGGAAAGCTGAAGAGGAAAGGAAGAGCCCTCCCTCAGAGCGTCAGAGGCCATGTGATCCCAACAGCACCTCCATTAATCCCAGGCACTTCCACTCTATTAACCACCAGTTTGAAGCAACTTGTAGTTTGTGTTTATCATAGCCAAGACTGCCACTGGCCATTACGTGAGTGGCAGCAATATGGGGAGAGGCTAGGGTGAAGTGAGTGTACTCTGTTTTGTTAATTATGTCCCTGACCGTCAAGAAAACCATGCCTTAGAAGCTATTTACCTGCCACAAAGGAAGTTTTTCTTCTCTCTGGAGATTGATGCTGCTTATTTATGCAGTTAAGAAAGAACTAAAATCTGAATCCAGCCTGAAGGGGGAAAATGGAAGGACCTAAGGAAGTCGAAGCATAATGTCTGGATGTGAGGTCTGGATTATTTAATAAAATGCAGGGTCCTCCCTCCTCCTCCTCCGTCTGAATTATTTCTAACAAACAGCAATGTGATTCTCTTCTGTACACCTTTCTGGTATTCACAAACAGAGCTGGACTTTCCATACATATTCATGGGAAATTTTTCCTTTGTACACATTCAAAACCCTTGCTTGATGGTCTGGAGTTAGATTTCTGGTATCGCTCAATGTCAAGGGCATGGCAGCCTTTGAGTAGAGGATTCTGCTATCTGCAGAAACACAGCTGCAGATGCACGCTTTGCAGTTTCAGAGCAAAAGGCCTGCATTTGATAGATCCCTGTTTGTTGGCATACACACTACTCTACATACCAGTCTTTATAGCTATGTTATCCGGAAGCCTGTAGAGTAGACATATCTGTGGATACACATGTTACTGGCTGTAGATATACACACACAGGCTCCATCTCCAAATCGCCGGAAGTTCAGGCAGGGATTACATAAGTGACACTTCTATTACACTGATTGACATTTCATTATCTAAATGTCCAGCCTCCTTTTTGCTTTGGGATAATTAGTTGTCAGTTCCCCAGAGCAATTACATTGTCTGTGTCACTGCATTTCTTCAGGGGGCAGGGAGGGTGATTTAAAAATAAAGTCATACGGAGGAGAAAGGAAAACGATGAAAATGCTGTAATCTCACAGTGAGAGAGCATCAGAAAGCAAACAAGGAACAAATAACTCAGCCCCACTCATGTTTACTAACGACAGAAAAGAAAGGCGCACATGCCAAGGTCTCACTGTGACAGAAAAGGGTTAAGGGGTTAAGGAGCCATTTTTATCCCATGAGTCAATGTTGCTATTGTATAAATAGGTAATCTATGTCGCTATGCTGTGATGCATGTGTCAAAGTGTGATTATCGCCTCTAACCTTACACGTTCAGAGTAGATTATTTCATTTGTTTATCTATTTTGTATCTCTTACAAATTCACAGGTACCTGAATGCATGTGTCCCCACAATTTGTGTATGTGTATGTCTCTGTGCGTTTGTTTATGTGTATGCACCCACCACAAAAATCTTTATTCTTAGCAACATAATCCACATAGAAGCTATTATTTTTTCTGTGGAATCTGACCTGTTATTGAATTTTTCTACAGGCTTAAATTCTCTCTGTAGTGAGCTACATAAAGAATAAGCATTAGGAAAATAGAAAGGAAGACACAAACCGTCGGCTCGTACTAAAGACATATGAAAGCACTCAGCATCAAGTTTAAAAGGAGATAGTTTATACTGGAATTTATGTAAACCAGCAGTAGCTGCAGGTGTGATCTGGACAATAGGGGACAGGGAAAAACTAACCCAAGAGACAAGCCCCTTCCTGAGCTAAGAATGTAAATCCATGACCTACAGCCAGGACCCAGGTGGAGTTGAGTGACTCCCTAAAAGGATACCACTGTAGAATGGAGCCAAGTGGGTCTCTGAGATTATCAGGATTCTCCCCCATAGACCTCTAGGCATCAATAACCTTGTAGCTAAGAGTAACTTTACTCTCAAAGCTGGCACAGCTCCCTATGTAGTTTCTTTTCCTTGCTTACTGAAGTCCTGATGGAGGACAGATACAGCAGCTAAGTATGCCAATAAAGCTTTGTGAAGTTATGCCAGTGCCTGGCAAACACAGAAGTGGATGCTCACCGTCAGCTATTGGATGGAACACAGGGCCCCCAATGGAGGAGCTAGAGAAAGTACCCAAGGAGCTGAAGGGGGCTGCAACCCTGTAGGTGCAACAACAATATGAACTTACCAGTACCCCCTGAGCTTGTGTCTCTAGCTGCATATGTAGCAGAAGATGGCCTAATCGGCCATCATTGGGAAGAGAGGCCCCTTGGTCTTGCAAACTTTATATGACCCAGCACAAGGGAAGGCCTGGGCCAAGTAGTGGGAGTGGGTGGGTAGGAGAGCAGGGGCGGGGAATGGTGGTATAGGGAAATTTCGGGATAGCATTTGAAATGTAAATAAAGAAAATAATAATTAAAAAAATTAAAAAAAAATAAAGACACATTATCAAGCTTCTTATAAAAAAAAAAAAAAATGGACCGACTGTCCAACTGTCTGTGCACAACGGAATGTCAGAGAGCGCAGATGGCTGGTTCAGGGTTACTTTTCCAAAGGGCCCAGTCCTGCAAGGAGCCACGAGACTGAGATTCAGTCACTTCTGGGAAGTCTGAGCAAGGTTGCTTAATATCCTTCAGTAGGTTTGGCCAGATCGTGTGCTGGCAGACATGCAGAAGTGAGGTGTCGAAGTAAATCTCCACCCAAATCTGCCCCATCAATGAAAACACAGCACAGTGACTATGATTACATGCTGTGTGCCTAGATTGGGCAGATGTACCACTATACTGCCATCTTCCTCAGCTTATGAGACCCCTTAGAACTTGGAGTTCCTCCAGGCCATGTGCTTCTCTGCTTTTCTTCTTCCTCTGCATCCTCTCCCTCCTCCATTTTCTCCTTCTTCTCTCTACCTTAACCTTCTGCTCCACCTTTCCTTCTTATTTGCCCAATCATCAGCTCTCCTTTATTTTGCAAATTAAGGTGGGAAGCAGGTATAATCACCTGAGTGCTGACTCATTCCTTGTTTGCAACCCCTCACAGGAGAACAGATTTAACATCAAATATAATTAGCCCCACGGCTATCCACAACAGTGAGGTGCTTCTTCAAGCCCAGCACTACAGAAGCAGAGGCATAAGGATAAGGTTCAGAGTCAGCTTAGCCTCATGATGAATTTGAGGTCAACTTGGACTTTTTAGGATCTTGTCTCAAAATACATGAACAAACAAACAAAGACAACCCACACTAACACCACACACACACACACACACACACACACACAGAGAGACAGACAGACAGACAGACAGACAGACAGACAGAGACAGAGAGAAAGTGACCTTCTCAAAGCCACAAAATATTTTATTTTTTCAAATTTACCTGTCAGCCCATGATTGAATGAGAACGAAAGTGTAGGTAGAAATGACTAGAGCTTTTCCTCTTAAATATATTTTTGAGGACAAACTAATGATAAATCAGTAGGATTATAATACTTGTTTCAGTGCCTTTTTTAAAGCATGAAGAATATCACTATCAAAGTTGAATTGATGGCCCTTCTATTCCAGAGAAAATCCTAGATATTAGGACTCTGAGAATTGCATGTTTCCCATGTTCACTTGCTGTCTGTTATTCATACAACACATCCCATTTCTACATGTAGATAATCCAGTTATTAATGCCACATGGAATACTAGAGAGACAGCAACACTTAGCTACCCATTTGATGTCAAACATTTTGCTTAAGTATGGGTCTAGTTCTTCATTGTGAAAATTGTTAATAAAGTCTCAGAATGATTGGCCTTTTTGTTTGTTTAGTTATTTTCATAAATTTTGTGTGCGTGTGTCAGGATATGAGTGTCTGTGGACATCAGAAGGAGTTGTATCTCTGCAACTGGAACTACAGGAGTTTGGGAGCCTCTGAATATGGATGGGCTCTGGGGAATGAACTCTGGTCCTTTGGAAGGGCAGCTAGTGCTCTTAGCCACTGAGTAAGCTCTCTAGCCCTGTTTTCCCTCCCTGTAGTCATTTTCTACATGTGTAAGAAGTATGTGTGTAGCTCAGCTCCTCCTGGACCCCTGCATGCCCCTCCCATTTCCTCTTTGCTTATTTTTAATTAATTAATTAAGTAATTAATTAACTTTTATAGCCTACTGAGCCTTTTTAGTACTACCCATATGTCCATGGGTGTAGTAGCAAGCATGATTTTGAGACAAGGTCTCACTAAGTAGTAATGGCTGGCCTGGAACATTTTTTTATGTAAGCCACACTGGTCTCAGAGTCTTTGACAATTCTCCTGCCTTTACCTCCCACATGGTGAGACTGCAGAAATATGCTATTATTCCTGAATTAACCTTTTATTTTTACCTCTAAAAAAGTCAGTGTGTACAGGTCATATTACATAGCTCTTTAATTTATTTTTGTGTGTATGAATGCTTTGCTTCTATGTATGTTTGTGTACCATGTACATTCATGGTGCCTATGGAGGTCAGAAGAAGGTCTCAGATCCCCTTGGACTGGATTTGCAGGGAGATATGAACCATCATATGGGTGCTGGGGATGTAATAATAACAACAAGTACTCTTAACCCCTGAGCCAACTGTCCAGCCCCAATGCTGTACATGTTTTGATTGGTAATCATTGAATACCATTTAATAGGTAGGTAAGAGGCCCCTCCAATACATTTGCAACAACACAAAGGCAATGTCAGTTGGGTAAGGAAAGGGTCCCTTGTCTTCAGTTCATAATCTCAAGCCATTTCCTTAATGTCATTGAGGCTCACTGAAAAAACAAAATTCAATCAATACACATCTCTCAGAACTGTTGGTAGAAACTGAGTGAAGTGATATTTGGTAATGTTATAAAGTATGCTAAATAATTGCTAATTGCTATCTCTTGCTGTGACATGTTTGAATATCAGGCAATTAAAATATGATTTATATGATTAAATGTGGGAGTGAATATGCGGACCCACTATGAGGTAGTCACTAGAGTAACCAGGAGACCTGTAGAGACAGGCTTTTCTCCAAAAGGACAGGTCTCACAGTTTCAAGCATAGGTCTTAGGGCAGTCTAATATGCAGCCCAGAGGAGGACCTGGCATCTCAGTCCTCCTTCTGAAGGCTCTGGATTTTGGTTCGTTTTTTTTCTGAAAACAGTTAATTAATCTGATGCTATTTTTATTTTACTTTTTTGTACTTCTCTGTGTGTATGCACATGAAAATGTATAAGTGTGTGTGTGTGTGTGTGTGTGTGTGTGTGTGTGTATGTGTGTGTGTTTGCAGATGTGGAGGCCCAATGTTGATGTTGAGAATCATCTTCCATTGATCTTTACCTCATTCATTGAGCCAGGATCTCTTAACAAACCAGAGCTCCCTGACTCCAGAATTACAGGGGATAATCATGCCCACTCAGCGTTTACCTGGGCTCCTGGTGATCTGGTTGGTCATCAAGTACTCTCTTTAGCAGCTAACCCATTTCTCCAGACTCTAGTGCTATTTTATATATTGTAGGCACCTGATAAACATTCACATTCAAGGATGAAACCTGTAACTTGAAAGACAATATGACTAGAAGCAAACTGTCATTATTTTATCCCGTTTGCTAGAAAACTTAAGGGGCATATATGCACATATGTGCATTTCTCTGAAAATATTTTATGTTTGTGTCATATCATGACTGTGCCACAGGCAAAAGGATCAGGAGATTTACAGTTCATCTTTGCCTGAGAAAACCAACCACGTTTTTCCTGCTTTACAAATGACTGCTATCATTGGTCTAAAAATAACGAAAGCTCCCTAAGTTATACATGTTTAATTGATTTTTCTAGTGCTTCTTTTAATAATATACATTCACACACACACATGCATATGCACACATACACAAAAGCATGCATACAACCACATATGTGTATCCCCACACACAAAAAAAATAGAAAAAAGTAAAATAAAAATGGCATCAGATGAATTAGCTGTTTTCAGAAAAAAAAGGGGGGTGGAAAGCAAAATTACAGTTTCCAGAAGGAAGGTCAAGGTGCCAGGTCCTCATCTGTGCTATGTATTAGACCAGCCTATATTATTAAAATGGCCCCTACAATATATGTGCCAATTTGTGCAAACACATGCATGCATGCACACACACACACACACACACACACACACACACACACACACATCAAACAAAAACAAAAACAAAAAACAACAAAAAGAACCAAACCAAACCAAAAACCAAACCAAACCCAAAAAAAAAAAAAAAAAACCCCAAGAAACAAACAAAAAACCCACAAAGACCAACAACAACAACAACAACAACAACAAAACCTCTTTTACTGCACTAAGCATAGATTCCCCCCTTGGCCACTTACAACATCATTTTCCTGTATGAGGAGAACCTGGCTTCTCAATAAAGTTACATGGTAACTGGAAGCCAGTTCCTTCAATAATGTAAATTATTCCTATGAAAGGAAGAACAATATCAGGATGGATGGAGTTTTAGTTATTTTCTTCAATTTGCCCCAGTGAGATCTTAGATCCCACAAAACCGATGGCAGAAGGAATCTAGAATAAAGGAAACCTATGGACTCAACTCTTCCATGTTTCGTCAGTACAGAGGGGAAGGAGATCAAACTTTACAGATTTATTAAAAGTGTAAAGGTCTGTAAGTCAGGCTGAAAAGATGTGTATGAATTATCCTCACCCAGAAGCTCAATGACAGGGTCCTCTGTGCATGTTATTAACTAGGAAACATCCAACAATAATGCGCAATTGCCTTAGAAACATCCTGGCATGGCTTGGACGTGCCTGGCTCCGATTCATAGCCCATCATTTAAAAAAGATACATCATTTAAAGGATAAACATAAAATGTGAGCTCTATGGACCAATGAAATGACTCTCATCAAAACTGTAATTGTGTCTTAAATCTGAACCAAATAGCCCAGAGGGAGCCAGGGCTGAATTGAGAGAAGAGAAGATTCTGAATCAACTCCTATTCTCTGCTTTCCACCTGATTCTTCTTCCCTCTGGGGAAATATGGGCTGTGATAAGGAGCACAATGGGCCTGTAATGTGGGCTGCCTGGTCATTTCCCTTTAATCCAATTAGAGCCCCATTCAAAGCCTGGGTCAGAGCTGTCTATTGCAGCCATTTTTCCTTAGCCAATTTATGTTCAAATCCATCAACACCATGTAGAGTGCACTACTGCGCAGGAATGACCCATATTTTCTCTCTTAGCCTCTTAGGAGCATCACACATCAACACATTAGTATAACCACCATGGTCCTAGTAGGGTAAATTCTCCATGCATCTTTGTATTTCCTTTTGTATTGCCTTTGTATTTTCTTTTTTGTTAAATTTTTTTTGTATCGTTTCCTGTTTAATTACAGAAGAAGGGCTGCTTAGCTATGTAGTACTGAAAAACAAAGACATTTTGGGGTTCTACTTATATACTCTGATATTAAATGAAATTCCAGTCAGTAACAAATGGGAGCGTGATATTCGCCAATACACTATCGTTTGACCCCTTTCCTTCTCTTTGAAGATGATTCGAACCCTTGGGAACAATTCATCCCTGTCAATCTGCATTAAAGGTGCCTGACATGGGGTGTCTAAGAGTGTGCTTTGATGGGTATTAGATAAGGAGGGCTCTGACTCTTAACCAGCTTTTTGGCACTGGGTAAGTTACCTGTTTTTGTTTTGTTTGTTTGTTTTTTGTTTGTTTGTTTTTGTTTGTTTTTGTTTGTTTTTGACTACTGAGTGATTTAGATAAAATCATTAATTTTGCAGTGTTTACCTGAAGGCACAACTCAGAAAGGAAGGGAGGGCTAGTTGGTTTATATTTAAATAAGGACACAAAAGCTGTCAGAGATTTGGAAGACCCCTTCTAGCCTTGTGTTGTTCCATAGGAGAGGCACTTAGCAATTGCCATCTTAGCAATCCCCTAATGTCACCTCCGTTTGTGAAGTACTTTGAACTCCTGAGGCAGAAAGCAAAGGAAGCCCACAGACAGGAGAACCAGCAAGCACTTTTATTCACCACTTAAGGCAGCTGCCTCCCTCACCCAGGTAGTACAGAGGCTCCAGAGAAGCAACAGAGGGAGAGAAACTTACTGTGAAAGAGAAAAAGTTCCAAGTGGTAAGGATGAAAAGAAGCAGGCTATCCCTAGGCAGGCCATCTGCTAATTGCCTCACTGAGTGGATTTCACTTCTTCAGTTGGCCCTAATTTAAATGAAGTGAAAACTAAGGGAGGTGTCGGTTAGCCATCAGGAGCTGGCCATATGTAGTCGTCTCAGGGATCCTTGTCAAAGATCCATCAGGTACTTATCACATGCAGTGCTCTCAGGGATCCTTGTCAATTAGCCATCTGGGGCTGGTCACATACAGTCATCTCAGCAGCTTCTTGCTTGGCTTGGCTTGCTGGAGTTGGCTGCTGAAGATACTAGCTCAACTCGAGGATGTGATGGACTGACTGCTCTAGGGAGGTGTTGGTCTTTCTGGGCTGAGTGATACAAGTTATGTGGAGGAGGACTCTAATTTCTACGTAACGTGGTCATCATTCAATTCATTCATACCATTATCAATGCTTTTATTTGGATTCTAAAGTACCAATGTAAATAGAACCAATGAAAATGCCCCCCCCCCCCGCCCTGCCAACAACCACCATTACTGATGTTCTCTGAGATTAGTTTACAATCCAAAGCCTCTATAATTACACAAAACCCTGACTTATCTTATTTGGGCCTCATTGGAAAGTTTTTCTCTCTCATTCATTCTCTCTCTCTCTCTCTCTCTCTCTCTCTCTCTCTCTCTCTCTCTTTCTTTTCCTTCATTTCTTTCTTTCTATCATGGAAAACATAGGGGTAGAACAACATGTTTACTTTGCACATTCTTCTCATCAAGGTTGGAAAGGAAATCTTCTTGAGTCAACTCATTTGACAAATTGCCTACTTGCAGAGGAACTGAGACCTATCACATTCTTCCAGTGTCTTTAACTGATTCCCTATCTTCTTACCTCTTCCTGCATCTATCCCTCATTTTCTTTCTTCTTCAACTCATTTCCTTTATAAGCCTAACAAGTATGTTCTCATGCCCTGGTTAGTCCGTCACACAGTAGTGTGTTGAGAAAAGCAAACAAGTTTAAGGTTGATTTTAAGGATGAGACATCCATAATGATCATACCAGTAGTAGAGCAGATTATCTCTCAGCATAAAAGAGAATGGAACAGCTCATTAGCACACTAAGATTATAAACTAATAAAACTTCAAAGGCAACCATATGGAGTTTCTGAATATTGCCCAACAATACATCAAGTACAAGGGCATCTATGCAAGAACCATCATTTCTTTTTAATGGGAAGAGTGAGATGTGATGGTGGCTGGGCCAAGATGTCCTCCATCCTTCACCTGATTCCCTTTAGCTTTAAGATATACAAGTTCAAACACAGGCCCTCTGCTTTGGGTATCATTGACAAGATATTGTTGCTGCTGCAATACAGGTGTCTCAGATATCTGTCCTCCAAAGTCCATGTTACAAAACTTTCAACTGAGGCGTTACAGTCAGGTGTATTGGGACCATCTCTACACCAGATTTCTATTAACAAAACAGATAACCCTTTAGTCCTTGACCTAAACTTATCCATAGAGCAGAAAGTCCATGTTAGGATATTCAAGCTGAGGGGTCAAGATGGCTGCAGTGATCCCTACTGGGGTGAAGCAGGGGTTTTCCCCCAGGAATAAAAGGTACTACTTCATCTTTAGTTCTGAGTGCCAAATCCCACTGCGAGGGACAGACTCTGTTTGGAACCAAGCATGAGAATACATCACAGAGACACTACTGCAGCTACAGAGATTATCTTGGCAGTTACTGAAGAAGCAGCTATGAGATCCATTCCAGTATAAGTAAGTACACATGGAGGAATAGCCAGAAGTTTATCAGCAAAATAGATGTCTGTGAAGAGACCCTTTGAAATTGTCTTCATCCGTGAGATGTAAAAGATGCACCGCACACCAAGCTACATCTGCTCAGAAGCACTTAGAGAAGGATCTGCTGCAACTTGAGGTCATCCTCAAACAGGAATATAGGAAAGCTAGCAAGAGAGGGCTATCTACTGGGTGACAAAGCTGAAACGCCACATCTAACTAGACACTAGCTGAACCATGTAACTCTCTGATTCATCAACCCGTAGGAAGTCAGACTTTAAATTAGTCACCCGCTCCCAAGCGTTTGGAAAGACGAAGGGCATGGGCCAAAGCCTCATCCTCAGGAATAACTGAACAGGAAACAATTACACCATGTGTTCCTAATTGGGACAGCAATGAAGCTGCAAATTCCTGAACTGTATGGCAATCTCTAAGTCCCTGCACTTCTCAGGGTAGTAAGGGAAAGTTGACCAGATTCATATGTGATAACATATATTGACCTGGATACAGAGTTCAGAAAACCAGGCTAAAAGAAATAAGCAGGACTGGGACGATGGTTCAGTCAGTAAACTGTCTGCTCTATACACACAAGGATCTACCCGAGTTTGGAAATACAGCACATACAAAACCCCCAGAAACAGCAGCACATGTATAACCAAAGAACTGTGGATGGTGGAGACATGATGGGGATGACTGGGCAGGCAGACCACCCTACAGATCTGTTCCAGGTTCAGTGAGCGACTCTGAAAGAAATAAGATGGGAAGTGATTGATGGAGAAACCAGATGTCAACCCCTGCTCTCCACATGCATGTGCAAGCGCACACATTCACCCATGCAATGCACACTCACAGAGGCACCAGCACACACCTGTACACACACCCAGATAAATTCTTGTATGTAATATATAATATGCTAGAGATGGGGAATGAGGGAGGGAGAAAGAGAGAAAGATAGAAAGAGAGAGAGAGAGAGAGAGAGACAGAGACAGAGACAGAGACAGAGACAGAGACAGAGACAGAGACACAGAGAGAGACAGAGAAAGAGGTTATGATGGGAGGTATAAAATTCTACAGACAGCCAAGATGATCTATTGCACAAAACTAATTCTGCTAAAACAAACAGTGAAGTGACCATACAAATAGAAACTTATCCCAGAGGCAGGGTAACTCAGTTCACAGTTTCATGCCTGGCATATTGCCTGGCTCATGGAAATTCTCAGCTCAAGAGTCATATTGATCAGGCCCTCACTGTTCAAAACCTAAATTACTGTGATATATATATATATATATATATATTTGCAAGCTGGTTTTCTCTTCATACCTCAGTTTCCCATCAATGATGATGGAGCATCTTCCTGTCAACAAGCAGTGGAGATCAAAAATGCTGCTCAGGTAAAGACTGGGATGTGATCTGTGTTCTCCACAGTCAGTCATTCTCTTTGGTCTGGTGTCCCCTCTGCTGCTTATAACACCTGAGAGCTATTGGAGTTCATCTATAACAAAGTGCTGTGTAATGGGTCAGGAATTAATGTTTCAGACATCTACATCTCTAAGGTGGTTTAGTCAATGAGGTTATGGGTGCAATGTAGGGGATATGCTCAATGTTTCGATGTTGCCATAGTGAAATCAGAACAAGAAAGTGTGCATTTGGGTCAAAAGAAGAGGGCAGCATCAGGATGGAGAGGAGGGCCAAGGAAGCTTACAAATGCCAAAGTCAAGTTGCACTGATGTTGCTGTCTGGCTTGCTGTAAACCCTCTGTGTTCTCAACCTGACAGGTCAGAAGAGATGTGGGAAATGGATGACATTCAGTTCCACAAATCACATCTCTCTGATTTCCCTCAAACCCTACACTCCATTGGGTGTTGCTAGGCACACTAATCCCATGATTTACTTTTGATTGTGAGCAGATGGGAAGGCACGCTCTGCCACCAGGCCTGTCCAGAACACTGTAGGATTATTGGGCTCAACATTGCTTCTGAACCAAATGCTAGATCAGCTTCCCCCCTCCATGATTCCATTTGCTGGCATTAATGCCTAAATCCTCCCCAAGAGCTTCCTGTCCACATCGCATATCTCAGTAACAAATAAACATAAACGAATTACAACAGAAAATGCAGAGAGACAGAAATTTACCAATCTTTCTTATGAAAGACTTGGGAAGTCTTAGAGTAATTTTCTTCTTTTGGTAGAAATTTGTCTCCTTGGCTTTAGTAAACATCATAATAAATATAGATCTCCTCAGAGCACATTTTTATTTAACAATATTTTTTTGCCACAGAGATTAACAGTAGCTATGTCATTTGAGTAAAGTTAATAAAAAAAATGGCATGCTTGTTTTCTCTCTTCAAAACAAATTAGCTATTCCGCTTTTACTTCTAATTGAAGCTTTGGGTTTCATAGAAGGAATTTTGCCTGATAATTTTAAGATTTTAGGCAGACAAGTAGTTTTCTCTTTACATTAGACACATTAACTGTAATGACTCTAACATTAACAAAATAAGAACGTCAGCTTGAGTGACATCACAAACACCTCTCCCATACCCCACAGTGACCTGGACTCTTGAACTCTTTGTGTCTGTCTGTCCCTTCCTTTTTTTGTCCTCTTTTAACCATTTCCAAATACATCTGCAACACTGTGTTATTTCAACCCACAGTTAAGCACATATCTTTATTTTTCTTACAGAAACTCCTTGCATTGCCACCAAGCCTGATTCCCTCTGATACACACTCCCTGACACACTGTTTTCTTGGTTACTTCTTCTGGGGGTGCTCCAGCAAAGTCCAATATTACAAATTGATGTTGTAAGTCTAAGCCTGTTAGATGTCAGAAAAACATCTAACTGCTTCTTGTTGGACCATGCTATCCATTCTTTGTGAAATAAGTAAGTCAGTTGACCCAAAAGATGTTCCCTAATAAGATGAGCCTCTTCAGTTGTTCAGTATTTGTCTCCTATAAAATACCAGATTCAAACCCAGCCCCTTTTAAAGATAGCTCACAGTTGTACCTAAATACCCAGGTTTATATCAAATTCTTGACCAACTCCCTTCTGCTGTGAATCTTTGTCATCAATTTTAAATGGTGACAACTGTGTCTTCCTGCTAACCTTTGCCCCGCATGGGCATTTTGTGTGGCATCTCCTGACACAAAAGATCTCACCAGGTTCCCTGTTTACAAACAGAGGCTGTCAAAACATTTTCGAATCCCACCATTTTGTATAAAGCAAGTACATTTTTAAAATAAAGAATAGCATTGTTCATAGAGTAGTGTGAAAATGCAATCCCACTAAGAAAATGTTTAATTTTCATTTCCATAGAAAGGATTTGGGGTCTGTTTTAGTTAGGTGTGTTGTTAATATAATAACATGCTTGATAGAAGCAGCTAAAGTAAGAATGGATTCCTTTTGAATCATAGTTTGTGAATATGGCCCATCTTGGTAGGTAGGGGTTGGGAGAGGAGAATGTGTCACCTGCTTACATCCATCCACAATCAGGAAGCAGGGAGGGATGGACCACAGTGCTCAGCTTGTTTTCTCCTTTGCCTGCAGTTCAAGAGCCCAGCAGATGCAATGGGGTCACTCTTATTTACAGTGGGTCTTTCTACCCCGATTAACCAAGTCCCAAATCAACTATCTATGTGCCCAGAGGTTTGTTTAGATGATGACTCTATATATCATTCATGTGAGGTTAAAGATTAGCCATCATAAGGCCTGGTACTTTAATATAAAGGATTATCCAGAAAGGTGCTTTCCCTCTCATCTCATTACTTTAATTTTTTTAAAAAATGTATACAGTGAAGTATTTGCCTAGCTTGTATTTGCTTCCCTTTCTCTTTCCCTTCTCTTCAGTTCTAGGGAATCAAGCCTTCGGCTGTGTACATGCCAGGCACTGACTCCACCCCTGAGCCTCATCCTAGGATTTTCTTTTTAGAGTGCTTGGACTCAGTTGTCCTTGTGTCTTTTCATTCGATAGAAGTCAGTTTGTAAAGGGCAGGATCCTGTTAACACAAACCACAAGTCTGTCTGAGCCCCCTCTTATCTTTCTGGCAGGGGCATTCTACTGGACAGATTATATCTGTTTCCACCTCCTCAACGCTCTACCTCGGAAGCTCATTTGCAGACTCATAAGAGCCTGGACTCAGTAATACTAGTATATTAATTTTAACAAGTTGATCTCAAAATTCCTTTCCCTTTAAAAGCATGAAGCTAAAATTTTGCATTTCTTTTTTATTATTATAACGACCAATAGAAACCAGTAGCATAGATCGGCACCCTCTGGGATCCTTCCACAGAAGCATGCACTGGCTGGCTGTCCACCCTTCTTCCCTTCCTGCCTGTTCTCCTGTGTGGCATGCCCTCCCGCATTCCTTCCAATCCCTGGTAATCCCTCTGACCTTTATTTTTTAGTTGCAGCTTCTAATTTATAAAGTTTTTCTGGTTGGGTTATTCTCTGTCTTTTCTGATACCAATATCACAACTTTTTAGATTTTACTGCTAAACCTTTGCCTATCATTCTATTTTTAATTTTGCTGAATTGTGTGGTTTTCAGTTGCATATATTTAGCAGTTATTTATTAATTGTTAGTCAGTCTAAACACCTTTGTTATTTTTCTAATACAGTTAATTACATTCATATTTATTAATAGGATATTAGAAATTCTAATTTACACTATCTGGTTATTGCATGCACACATGTACATGGGCATAATACACACATGATCTCTCACACACACACATACACACATACACACTCACACACTCACACTACTCACATTTCTGCATTGTTTTATTTCAGAATTTTTCAGAAGATTTCTTTTGATAGCTTTTTCTGTAATTTTTGGATGATTTACCTTTCTGTTCTTGTGGTCCTTATGATTCTAATACTTTCATTATGTCTTATCAACAGTATTGTCTCTTTTTAGACAACATTTTTGGGTACCTACAATGAATAATAATGGAGATAGCTGCAGTTTTCATTTTATTCTTCTTCTCTTCCCTCTCCACCATTGCTTAATTTTAATAACAGATACCAGCTCAAGGACACCTTTGCCTTAAACACACTCAACTGTTTTCCACTTCATTTGTCCTGTAATCTAATAATGCCCAGGAGGTCTTCAGCAAGCTTGTCCTCAAACACTCTCTCTCACCTACCTTTTCTATTGACACCATTCATGTTGCCACAGTGTGTGCCACTTGTAAGCGATCTTGCCACTTTTACTATCTTTATTATCCCTATTCAAAATTCACTACCCAAAAATATCACATGCCTCATTGTCCACTTACTCCTGGCTGCATGAACCTCAGTCTCCAGTGCTTTTCTCAGTGGAGGTTCATGGGGCCAATATTTTCTATATCCTCAAGGTGAAATGTTTGGCAGAGATTAAAAAAACAATTCTTTTACTGACATGTCACTGAAAGTTCTAGACTATGCATTTGCTAATCCCAACCGTAAGGTATGATTCACATGGTTAAACTGAGATAGGTCCCTTCAAGGAACCCCAGCGTTGACTGTGTAGCAATGACACCTGTAGAGATTTGAATATGAATTAGCCCATGGGAAGTGACACTATTCGGAAGTGTGGCCTTATTGAAATAGGTGTAGCCTCGTTAGATGAAGATCATCATTGTGTAGGCAGGCTTTCAGAGTTCCTAGTGCTCAAACTCTGCCCAATATGGAAGAGGGTTGCTGTTGTGAGAAATATTAAAAAAAAAAAAAAAAAAAATGACCCGCCAACTCTCAGCGGGGCCAGGTCACGCTCCGTGTTCCTGCCACCACCACCACCTCTTAAGACCTAAGTCCTATGCCAGGTGATGGCACTTGCTCTGTCTCTGGGCCGCCAACTCACCAGCCCTGCGAGACCACATGGCTCCCACCGGGCCAACTCTCCATGGGCCTGCGAGTTTCTCTTGCTTTCATGAAATGCCCCACACACCCTTGGTTAGCCATCTCAATACCTTGATTTTACCCAGTAAAATCAATACTCTTAATGCTTAATTATCCAATCAAATTTATGTATCAATAATAACACAATTTACAAGATGCTAATACAATAATTTCAGAGCCAAATGATAATGATAACGCTTTAACCCAGTTATTCTTCTTCTTTTTTTTTTTTAAATGCAAAAGCAAGACATTTATTTTCCAGCGTGTTGGGGGTCAACCTTCAATCAGTCCCTCCAGGCAAGTGATGAGAAGGCAGCCTAAAATGTTTTTTTAAACCAAATCTTTAAGTGATCTATCAAACTTTGTGCTTCTCAGATTTCTCAGCTAATAAGGCATAGAAGCGATCTGAAGGGAGCTGGTTACTATAGAAGGTTGTTAGTCTGTATGCAGTGGTTCTCCTGTCTTCCCCATCATCCAGGCTCTGCCAGGGACTTTGTCTGCTGTGCTTTCAAATACTCATTCCGACCACACCCTTGCTTCTCCTTTTTTTTTTTTTTTTTCTGTTTTCACTGATAGTTATTGGTGATGCTAGTCATCCTTTATATTTCTTTTTTTTAAACTTTTTAAATTAGATATTTTCTTTATTTACATTTCAAATGCTATCCCGAAAGTTCCTTTTTGCTAACGCCACTTCAGTGCCCATTCTGGTTCTCTCTCCTCCTGAGACCTCTCTCTCTCTCTCTCTCTCTCTCTCTCTCTCTCTCTCTCTCCCTCTCCTTGCTCCACCTCCAATATGCTGCCTAATCACAAGCCTCCCATTGCCCTACTGTAATTGGACAGGGAAAATCCTGCAACAGGTCTCCTCATGGCTGCATGCAAAAAAAATAGGCTTCTCCTGGCAGCCTTTAGATCAAGATATAGAACTCTCAGCTCCTCCAGCACCATATCTGCCTGAATGTTGCCTTGCTTCCTGGCATGATGATAATGGACTGAACTTCTGAAACTGTCAGCCAGCCCCAATTACTTGTTGTCTTTTAGAAGAGTTTCTGTGGTCATGGTGTTTCTTCACAGCAATAAAGCTCCAAGGCACTATCTTACAGAAGAAATCTGAGTTCCGCCAAGTTGTTTTTACTTTTAGATTACATGCTAACTTGTAGTTTTGAATACCATATTTCAAATTCTTGAGGATCAATCTTTGTCTTAACATGCAGCACTGTTGACAGCCCACTGGTTGTATTAAGAGTTTCCCTAACACACAGAGATTGATGTGAGGGCTGGAGAAGGGTCACTGTGTTTATGAGAAACTACTAGGCCATGTTACACTTTGAAATGCTTATAATTTGCCTTCGTTCTCTGTTCCATTCCCTTGCCAGGCATCTCTCTTTCATCCGTCCTATGGGCATGCTTCTCTTAAGGTGCAACTCACACCATACGCCTTCCTTAGCATGCTGATATCCCTTCTCTCATTGAAAATGTACATGATTTATCTAGGATGTTATTATCATCTAACAGTGTGCTACCATGGGTATGAGAAGAGTATTATAGGGATGAACAGGCGGCACATGACTATAATCCCTATAGTCAGGAAGTAAGGGCAGGAGTAAAGTCAGGGTGAGGCTAGCCTGTGCTGAATGAGTTCCTGTCTGAAAACACAAAACAAAACTAAAAACAGGGAAAATTGTGTTATTTCCTGTGCAATCTCTGATACTGTTCGTTCAATACTCCAGAAGACTCTAAAGCCCCACTTGGTCTAGAACAGATCACTGTGATTAATGAAGGATTCCTGCTAATGAATAAAGGACTAAAGTTTACCATTCTGCCTGTGTGGTTTCTATATCGGTTCAAGGTGATGCTGTGCTGTTCACATAATTGTTTCACGATTGTCAATCTCTTGCAACTGCTACCGTGTAGGTACTAGGAACAGAACCTGGCTCTTCTGCAAGAACAGCAAACTCTTAACACTGGGCAATCTATGCAGCCCCAACCTTGTTCTTTTTTTATTTTTACACATTCTTTACGATGGACATATGTTAGATTACTGCTTTTTTTTAAATAATAAGCAATAAGCGAATACTAGGAGTATTTAATGTAGATTTCCATTTATTGAATATTTTTAGAAAGTAAACATTTTTCTGTTATGAAATAACCTATCTTGAGGATATAGCAGATATCATCTGCATTTAATTTCCTTAGCTAAATAGCTTGGGTTATAAGTTCTACAGGTACAAAGACAAAAAGCATGTTTGTTTTATCACTTAATTTTAATAATGGGAATAAACATATTAATATATGTATCATGATTTAGTAATTATGTATAAAGAATTTCCACAGTTGCTTTGGGAAAAATCAGTGAGCTCCGATTTAGAAGAGAAGATCAGAAAAGTTTTTCTGGAGAGAATAATGTTTGAACTGCAACTTCAGGAATGAGGTAGAAGTGGAAAAAAAATAGTGTATTGATGAAAGAGAGATTTACAAAGAACACAGGTGGTGAGGGTTCCTGCACAGAGAACACTGTGATGCTAAATCTTAGCTGTCAACCTGGTAGCCTTTACAATCATCTAGAAACATACCTCTGAGCATACCTACTAGGGTACCCAAGAGATGTTTTATCAAGGAGGAAAACACCATCCTGAATGTGGTTTTTTTGGCTCCATCTCAAAGGCTTGTCTAGAGCAGACTTTTTCTGTTCCCTACAGTCCTCTTAGTATAGAAAATTCTGTCTCCTTTCTTAAAGGCCTATTGAGCATAATTCCACCAGACAATACTACCTATCTTTGCTAATGTTTATAGTAGAAGTTATTTTAGATAAGAGTCCATGACTTCACCATGTGGAAATTCATCATGAATTGACAGAGTAGGAGGCAGAAGAAGCTAATGTGTAGCTGGTGGTGGGTAGGTGATTTTGAGAACCTCATACAATGAGGAATCTTTTTTGTTTGGTTGTTTCTTCAACAATATCAAGTGAGATCATGTTGTGTATGTGGTCTCATATTTTGAGAATTTGTGGCTGAGGTCATTAAACTGTCTTACAAGAGAGAGGATATTGAAACCAAATGAGACATAATTATGACGTGACCCAGGTAGGTTCAGAGAACACAAAGGGACTTCTCTTTTATGGAGATCCTTTGTTGGTGTCACAAAGAAACTCTTTATGGGATCTTAATCAGAGAGCAACACCTAGCTGTGGGACAATGATGAAAGACTGCTACTTTAACATGACAGTTCTGTGTCTATTAAAGACGATGCTTTATTACTAATAATGGCATCCTGACATTCGTGTAAGCAGTCCGTCACCTTTGCCTCATTGCTTTGGCTGACTCCTGAACAGAGCCTTCATTGATCATTGTAAATATGGTACCCTGTCACTATCGTATTATCTTGTTTTATTGTCTTCATGATACATCATATCTGAATTTATCGCACTCATTAATCCATGCTTACCCTTCCAGTATATCATCTATTTCAGTTTATATTCAATTTAAGCCACTTCAATTATAGTCACATGTGTATCATCCGATAGTTCCTTTGGATAAAGACCAGAAAACGAGAATATTAAATGCTCACTGAATAACTCTGTCACCTGAGTCAAGAATAATACCTGATGTTTAATAGTTACTTAATGCACTTTTGTTGGATGATATTTCCTCTGGGAAGTGAAGGATAAGGTTACCGATGGGAACAGGAATATATGTGTGTGTGGCTAGATGGTTCCATTTGCATGCAGCATCCTGCGTCTCAGGTTGTTACCCAGATTTATTCAGCAGTGTCTGGTCACTATGATTCAGGCAGGAAGAGCCAATGAATCATTGACCAAGTGCTGGCACTTTATGATATTAACTATAGTGCTAGTGAAATAAAATACAGCTTTACTATTTGGGGAAGCCATATTAAAAAAAGAATAAACCAAAGAATGAGTAAGGAGAAATGAATGTGCAAGAGTAATACTGATAATAAACATTTATAGGATATTTTTGTTCAAAGCAGTACGTTTTAATTTTAAACAAGTACATAAATGAAAAGTAACCTACAAGTCTTGCAATATAGATACTATTTTCCTATCTTGTGACTGAAGAAATTACTACTTAGGGAATATGGCTCTCTAAGACATAAAACTATTGGTAAAGCAGAACTGGATATTTTAAATCTTTTGAATGTTTGCTTAAGTGCCATCCCTTGTCTGACCCCCTGACTTTAATCATCACAATATGGTACCTCATCGCCATTGTGTTTTCTTGAAGGAAGAAATGTTCAAATATTTTTGTTGGAAAATGCACATTATTAGCACGTATTCAGGACACTTAGAAAAAGCCTTAACTTAGGTGGAATAGCACCCTGCATTTCATATTACTGAGTAATGCAAAATAAACCCATTAAAGGAATAACATGTATTTTGAAAATTCATGTTTATATCCATGCATGAGCATTTTTTTAGGATGACATACCAACCCCAGGCAGCTGGATGTCTTAGGGAATGTATGAACTCAGAGGAAGGAAATGAGAATCCTGTCCTAGTACTCTCTGAAAACCAGTTTTGTCATTCAAAATGTAGGAAGGGTAAGGAAGCTACAGCTTGGTCTGGAACATACTGTGAATAACCCTGTCCCTGGAATTACATTCCCTTACAGGAACAACAGAGACCATACCTACCTAACTTGAAGGAGACAGGGGAGTAAAATTCCCTGGGGATCTAAAAGGAGGAAGAGAAATAGTAGTGAGTAATCCTTGTGTATCGTACAAAGACTTGAAGTGTGGGGGAGAGAAGAAAAAAGGAAAGAGAAAGGGAGAGAGAGGGA
Source organism: Mus pahari (assembly GCF_900095145.1). Taxonomy (NCBI): domain Eukaryota; kingdom Metazoa; phylum Chordata; class Mammalia; order Rodentia; family Muridae; genus Mus; species Mus pahari. The sequence continues at coordinate 23,746,919 of NC_034590.1, read as the reverse complement.
GAGAGAGGCAAAGACACAGAGGTGGAGAGATAGAGAGATGGAGAGATAGAGACAGAGACTCAAACTTAAATAAAACAAAAGCATTTCACAAAGAATACATTTAAATGGTTCCACTCAAAATGGTATTGCTCGTTATTCTCAGAAGTGAGTTTCATTGGTGGTGTGAATTCGCCCAATCCTTAAGGAACCAAAGAACAAGGGAGCCCAGTGTTCAGAACCGTTTCCAGTATAAGCAAAGGCAAAGGGTATAGACACTTAAAGTTTTTAGTTGCCCTGTGCTGACTACTAAGAACTGGTGAGCAGGTATCGTCTATAGAAAGATGCCCCTTGGAAGCCTTGCTGAGAGAAAGGTAGGACAGCCATGCTGAACCCACATCACTGATTAGTTAGACTGGCTGCCAGAAAACTCTAGGCATCTCCCTTGTCTCCATCTCCCTAGCATGTCCTACTCTGTTTTCACACATGGGTTCTGTGTATCTAAACTTAGGTAGGATTACAAAGACATATATGACAGTATGAACTGTAGTCTTAGAGTATAATTAGATATTAAAATTGTTTCACAATGAATGAAATCGTTTGAATCCACTAAGTTCTCCAGTCTAAATAATGACAACCAATATCTTCCCATAGACAACTTACTTTAGGAACTGATCTAATTATTCAGTTTATTTGACAGTAAACTTGAAATAAGAGTTAGGCTTAAGTTAACACAACAGAATAATGTTTCCTCTTTTGAAATTTAGTAACAAGTCTCAATTCTATTACTCATATTACTGTATGATCACAAATATAAAGGTAGGATGATTACAGTGACAAACATCTGTAATCTCAATGCTGGGGAAAGAGAGGCAGGAGCCAAGGCCAACCTTGACTCAATACAGTGACATTGAGACTAGCCTGGGATACATGAAATGCTGTCCAACTACAAGAAGGAAAAATGCAAATGCAAAACAGAAGAATGTTTGACCAACTACCCATAAATGAAAAAAAGTAACTATTTTATAGATATCTTTCATTACTCCATTTTCCTTATTCATATATTCCAGACAAGAATATGGAATTATGGGAAATTACACATCTCCAAGGACAAATGAATATCAGGGTATATAATTAGAAAGACACTTAAAAAATTTTTTTCAAACTGTAAAGCTAATCAAAACAAAGACAAGTAAAACATATTTCTGCCTTCAAGGGGCTTGGAACCTAATGAAATGCTTAAAAACAATGTTGCGGTTCACATTCATGTGTATATTTCAACACTCTGTTTATTTGACTTGAGAGAAGGCCCAGGAGGAGGAGGATCCCTGCATCATTTTCTAAATCTAGCATTATAGATTTAGAAATCTAAATTTAATTAAATCTAAATCCCTTTGCTTTCCACTTCTCCCTGAATTCCCGTGAGTGAGGAACAAGAGTTCAGTTGCCCTCACACTCTTCAACACCTCATGTTACCACTGTTTCTCACGATTGTATCAATTCACCATCAAAGGTCCCAAGGGGAGCTCAACAAAGCAATATTCTGGACCCTCAACACTGAGTGATGTTTCTCATTTCCCAAATCAATATATCATCTGCTAATTTATCTCAGGGCTTCCCATTTTCCTTAATCAGTTTGCTGCCATTGTGCCACTGTGCATTAGCATCTCCTGTGGGGATCTGGTTTTTCTTCTGCTCTATCAACTTTCCCTCTTGTCTTGACTGCCACTGATCTGTCCTCACAGCAGTAGGTATATAGCACACTCCACCAGCCACTGGATTCCCAATGCATCTACAATCCAATTCTTTGTCCTTCAAAATCCAGCCCCTGCCTCCCTCTTTCCTCTCTGTTGACTTCACTCTAACTGCTCTTCCTCCCTTTCAATAGTCTGAATACTTCACCCTTCTCAGGCTCTGAGCAGATGGTATTTGCTAGTCTTGGAGCTGAGCTTTGCTACAATAATGTGGCATGTTTAGAAAAATCCTTTTCCTAATACTCTTTCTAAAGGAGTCCTTTTTTCATAACTTCATTCTCCCTTGTTTCCTTAATAATTATTATCATAATTAGAAACACTAGTCTAAAGAAATGTTCAACATCCTTAGTCATCAGGAAAGTGCAAAGCAAAACTAATTTGATATTTCATGTTATACCTGTCAATAAAACAAAGGACAGCTCATAGTGGCAGGAATGTGGTAAGAGGACAACCCTCATCCATTGTTGGTGGGATGCAATCCTATCCAACTACTACCAAAACCAGTATGGCAGTTCCTCAGGAAGATGGCAATTGATCTATCTCAAGACCTAGCTATACTATTCTTGGGCATATACCCAAAGTATACTTCATCTTACCACAGCAACACTTGATCAAACATCTTCAGTGCTGCTCTACTCATAATAGCCAGAAATTGGATCCAACATAGATGTCCCTCAGGAGACGGAGTAATACAGATAATCTGGTACATTTATACAATGGAATGTTACTCAATCATTAAAAAGAAAATGAAATCGTGAAAATCAAAGTTAGATGGATAGAAACAGAATGAAAATTATCCTGATATAACACAGACCCAAGAAGACAACTATATTATGCACTTGTGAATGCTAGCTGTTAAGTCAATGACAAGAGCTAGTCTCCATAGAAACAAAGAGACTAGATACAGAGTAAGAAACTAGGTGGAGGTGACAGGTCTCCCTAAGAAGGGGATATAGATAGAATAAAGAGAAATAGATATTCATGGATGGATGGGGAGTGTGGGTGGGACTATAATGAAAGAATCAAGCGGGATGGGGATAAAAGAAGAGATGAAGGAAGGAGCATGGAGAGAGACAGCTACAATTAAGGACCATTTAAGGGGTTATTGGGAAACCTAATACAGTAGAAACTCCTAATGTATATCAATAAAATCGGCAACTAAGGGGAAAGAAAGAGCCCTAAGTAGACATCTTTCACCAAATGAAGTTTCTGGCACTCAGAAAGAGTTTTATCTACTTGAGTTGTTGGTCACATGGACCCATGCAAACCAAGTTGTTGCTAAGGCTGTAGGCTGCTCTCTCTACACACCTTTTTGCTGAACCCAACATCCACATAATTCATTAAACATGAAGAAGCCAAGTTTGTGCCAACCTAGAACATTCACTACTAGGAGATAGTGGCCCTGGTATAGGGAGGTATTCGATATGCCAGCAAAGGAAAAAGGTAAACATCAACCAGGTACAAACCCTTTGATTAACAATGGTGTCCAGCCTGTAAAGTATGCTAGGGCAATGTTGAACTAAAGCTTGTGGGAGTAACCAACCAATATCTGATTTAATTTAAGGCCCAGTCCATGTACTGAAACCCATACCTTACACTGCTTAGGCAACCAAGAAGCTGAGATAGGTGATAGTCCAGGAACTTAAAGGAAAAGAGAAACTACTGCTCTACTTAAGCAGTGGAGCAATGGACTGATTCCTAATGACAGTTCTGCTATACTCATAGATCAGTGCATTGCCAAGCACTGAGACCATCCCTCCTGTAGGAAATGGGAACAAACACGAGAGCCACTGCCAGATAGTATCCCGAGAGTGACAGACCTTGAAACACATAGCCCTAATCAAGATGGCTCCATCACATCCTTCCTTTCAGGTCTCAGTGAACACTACAAAAGAGGTGGCATAAAGAGAATAGGAACCAGAAGGAATGGAGAGCACTAAGGAAACAAGGCCTTCTAAACACACCAGGACTGATGCACATATGAACTTATAGGGACTGTAGCAGCATACACAGACTCAGTACAAAGAGGTACCATAAAAGTTCTAGAACTAAAATGGGAAAGTGGAAACAAGTCCTCATCCGCAAGACAGACGTTATCTCTAACTGATAACCTCATGCAAATGGAAAACCTTAGCCTTCTACAAGGGAATCCCACTAAGGAAACAAATCACTCTTACGAGTAGACCCTGTGCCCTTAAGTAGATGGCCAACAGAAAATGAACCCAACGGTGTGTTGTGGTGGCTTTGTTTCTGAACATTGTGTCAGGGCACTTTTTAACCTCATAGGTTCTTTGTGTACACACACACACACACACACACACGGGATTTCTACAAACATGTGGGCAGGCATTTATATGTGTTTTTCTAAGACTTTCCTTTAGCTCTTTTCATACTGTTGGTTTTTTTTTTTTTGTTTTTGTTTTTTTTTTGTCCTATTCAGACTGGTTTGGTTTTGCTTCATTTTATCATATTGTATTTTATTAGTATTCTTTAGATGTCTGTTTTCTAATAAGAAACAGGGGAATTGTGATTAGAATAATGAAAAAATCAATTTTCAATTAAATAAAATATAAAAATGGATATCAATGAAGACACCTAATGCCAACTTTGGGCTTCTACTTCTGTGTATACATCCCTACACATACATGTACACTGCCACATATTCAACATACATACCTACACACTCTATTCCTCTTCTGGAAAGAAATCAGAATATTCAGAACAATTCAGAATATTGACACGGCAATATGCTATAATGCTATTTCATTAGTCAGACTGGTAACTAAATCACATAATTCATTCCTGGGGGACAGAATTTGAATAAGATCTACTCACTAATAATAGTATATATATTATTAGTATATATACAAACACAGAGAGAGAGAGAGAGAGAGAGAGAGAGAGAGAGAGAGAGAGAGAGAGAGAGAGAGAGAAAGTGGTCCAGAAGAATAAAGTAGTAGAGACAAAAACTTGAGGCATGGTGGAGCACAGAGCTCATATTTGGTGACAGTAGCCTCACATTTGGTGAGGAGCAAGTTAAAGGTTGTAAATGGTGGCACTCCCTGGTCATAATAGCATTTGCATATTTTTCAGGGAACCTGGGGGCTCTGGCTCTGATTCTGATGCTAGGAGGAGACTATGGTGTGTTAGTTCACAGTATGCATTTTGCAAGCTTACTCTGCCTGGCCCAGAACCAGAAGGTGTCTATTCGGAGAGGAGCAGCATGCCTTTCCATACTCGGTCTTTCTCCGGTCGGACAGAACTCTCAGAACCCTGTATAATTCCTTATTCCCAGAGGTTCCCCACCTTTATCTCATCTTCAAAATTGCATCAATAATCGTTTTTCTGAGATGACACATTATATTTGGACCCAGCTCATAACTGTTTTTACAGCTGATTAAGCTTTTTACTCTGCTCTAACTTAGCAGTAATGTGTCAACAGATTTCCCTGATTTGAAAGCCTCTCAATACAGAGGTTCCATAATCATGCATCTTGTTCTGACAGCATTGCTGCAGTCCTGAAACTTATAGAGAGAGAGAAAAAAATAGAAAGGAGTAAAAAAGCAATTTGTTTTTCTAATGTTTAGTGTTTATATGTGGAAGAGAGACTAAATACCTGCTTACCTGATATTTATTAAGTAAGTTGATTGGAATTGGTTACTGTTACTGTTGTGGGTTGGTATAAAACAACCCTTAGAAATCATGACTTAATTAATGTTTCAGCTGAAAAATAAGATTATTATCAGAGATAAAACCAGAAGAAGAAAAAATCCCAACTGGTAGACATAGATTTTTTTTTTAACAGCAATCTGCTGCCACATGGGTTGGGAAATGAATAAATAAATGGTACTTAAAACCTGCTAGGGATAAGCTAACACCTTAAGTAGTTGACAAAGGGAATTAGCTATAGAACTTCCCTTCCTCCTTTGAGAAGCCATGATATACAAGATCATGAGGCATAAGACTTATATCTGAAGAACTATAAATATAGACAAGAAAGTAATGTGAGTGATGGTCAACTAAAATGTTTCAGTATTCATAGTTTGCTTTTAGGAGTTATGCTGAATTAATAAATTAGTATCTGTAGATTCTCTAACAACCATGATTTCACTAGCACTAATTAGGTAGCTAGGTTTCCAGTAGCAGATATGGTATCTCTCTTGTTGAGCGGGTCTTATGTCCAACTAGAGAGCTATTGGATACCTCCAAGGTATATATACCGCTCATACACATATAAGGCTTATCATGCCATTCTGATTTTTGGTGTGGTTCATAGGTGTGATGGTTATTTTTGGTTGTCATCTAAACTGCATCTAGAATTAACTAAAACCCAAAACCCAAATGGTTGGGCACTTTTGTGTGTGTGTGTGTGTGTGTGTGTGTGTGTGTGTGTGTGTGTGTTTTCTATTAAAACACTTGAAGTGGGAAGACCCACTTCTAGCCCAGATCTTAGAGGTAGGAAGATACACCTTCTATCTAGATCAATGATTTTCATCCTTCCTAATGCTTCAACCCTATATTATAACTCCTCATGCTGTGGTGACCCCTCAGTCATAAATTTATATTTGGTGTTATATCCTAACTAACTGTGATGTATGAAATGCATATGCAAATATCCATGTTTTCCAATGGTCCAAAGCAGCACCTGCAAAAGGGTGAAAGGGTTGTTTGACCTCCAAATGAATCATGACCCACAGGTTGAGAACTGCTGATCTAGATCTGTCAATGTGGAAAGATCCACCTTTTATCTGGGCCACACCTTCTATTGGCAGCCTCTATGAAAGGTATGGAAGAAAGAAACTTGTTCTCTTTCTTTGGCTACTTGCTCTCCCTAGCAAACCCATTCTTTCATTGGCATTAGAGCCAACTTCTTCAGAATTCTAGCATATACTAAAGACCTGCTGGGACACTCATCCTTGAAAACTGGCCAACAAGGACCTTCTGTTGATAGGTAACTACCATTGGATTAGCTGGACCACAGACTGTAAGCAGTTCTAGTAAATCCCTTTTATTGATGATAGATGGATGCATAGATAGATAGATAGGTAGATAGATAGATAGATAGATAGATAGATAGATAGATAGATAGATAGATAGATAGATAGATTCATTCTATATGTTCTATTTCTCTACAGAGCCCTGACTAATACAATAGGCATCATAGCTGTGTAGATCTTCTATTTGACTCCTTCCTTTGGAAGGTTGCTTAGTACCATGAAAGCTAGTTCTCAGGGAAGGGACATACAGGTTAGTTCTAGCTTAGGGGCATTCGGGTCAGGTACCTAAAGTATACTGTCTCTACATTTCCAGCTCTGGCAGGTAATCAAGGGTACCAATGATAGGCTATACCCCTACAATAAGTGTAGTCTTCACCCCTCATCAAGGAAACTTCTCCTTGCAATAGTTGGAGACCATTGAAGAAAACCACAACCAAACAAAATGCAGTGTTGTGGAGTCCAGTCCCAATGGATACGTTTACAAAACACTCCTGCACCTATTAGGCTCAGAGAACATTGTGGAAGTTGATGAGTGTAAGAGGCAGAGGATTCAGGATTTTGCTGTGAGACTGTGTCTCCTAGTAACATAAGAAGCCTTACTATGTAGGCCCCAATGTGAGCTGAGAAAGGAGGACACCACATGCCAAACTTTACAGCAGAAAAGCTCAGAAGACCCCAGTCCTACTCAAAGAATTATAGCCAACAGAGTAATCCTGGGAACAGGGAGGTGGCCTTTCCCAGAGCAGAGCACACTGCTTGGTTGTCCAGTACCAAATGATCACTCCTGAGCACATAGTACAAGTATTATAATTACTGAACAGATTCTATTTAAGAAAAAAGAGTTGCATACATGCATGTATGTAAAATAATGAAAAAAGAGGTCATGAGTTTAGAGGACAATAGGAATGGGTGTATGGGGGCTTAGAAAGCAGGAAGCGGAAAGAAGGAATACAATTGAATTACATCCCCAACTATAAATAAAAAGGTCATGGGAAAAATGTTGTGGATGGTTAGAGTCGGGGTTGAGGAGTCTGACAGGAAGATGACATTTGAGCAGGATGTTAATTGAAAAAAAAGTTACTTGGTTCAATATCAAAAACTGTAAGGTGAAAAAGATGAGGATGAAGAGCTTCTGTTAACTCTCTAGGGCTTTGAGGAGAGGTCAGAGTGAAGCAAAAGAGCAGGATGTTAAACCTGTGAGTCAGACAAAGGGAGGGGTATAACTGGCATCCTGCAAACAAACCCTGTTGACAGAATTATTCTGCCAAGTATTCTTCCCTTCCTCACTTGCCTCCATCCTTCTTTCCTTCCCTTCAACCTCCATACCTCTCACCTTCCCACTTCCTCTTTTGATATAAACATATTGTTCCAGGTAGGTGAGGAGACCAAACAATACATAAAATGAGTACCAACCTTTGTCACCAAGGGAATTAATGTTCTTGTGAGATGAGACAAAATTCCCAGTCATAAAAGAAGTAAATTATAATGTCATATTAGGTTTCCTAATAACCCCTTAAATGGTCTTTAATTTTAGCTGTCTCTCTCCATGCTCCTTCCTTCATCCCTTCTTTTATCCCCATCCCACTTGATTCTTTCATTATAGTCCCACCCACACTCCCCATCCATCCATGAATATCTATTTCTCTTTATTCTATCTATATCCCCTTCTTAGGGAGATCTGTCGCCTCCACCTAGTCTCTTACTCTGTATCTAGTCTCTTTGCTTCTATGGAGACTAGCTCTTGTCATTGACTTAACAGCTAGCATTCACAAGTACATAATATATTTGTCTTCTTGGGTCTGTGTTATATCAGGATAATTTTCATTCTGTTTCTATCCATCTAACTTTGATTTTCACGATTTCATTTTCTTTTTAATGACTGAGTAACATTCCATTGTATAAACGTACCAGATTATCTGTATTACTCCGTCTCCTGAGGGACATCTATGTTGGATCCAATTTCTGGCTATTATGAGTAGAGCAGCACTGAAGATGTTTGATCAAGTGTTGCTGTGGTAAGATGAAGTATACTTTGGGTATATGCCCAAGAATAGTATAGCAAGATCTTGAGATAGATCAATTGCCATCTTCCTGAGGAACAGCCATACTGATTTTGATAGTAGTTGGATAGGATTGCATCCCACCAACAATGGATGAGGGTTGTCCTCTTACCACATTCTTGCCACTATGAGCTGTCCTTTGTTTTATTGACAGGTATAACATGAAATATCAAATTAGTTTTGCTTTGTACTTTCCTGATGTCTAAGGATGTTGAACATTTCTTTAGACTAGTGTTTCTTAGCCTTCCTAATGTTGTGACCCTTTTAGACAGTTCTGCATGTTGTGGTGACCCCCAACCATAAAATTATTTTTATTACTTCACAACTGTAATTTTGCTTTTTTTGTTTGTTTGTTTGTTTTTTTTGTTTTTGTTTTTGTTTTTCGAGACAGGGTTTCTCTGTATATCCCTGGCTGTCCTGGAACTCACTTTGTAGACCAGGCTGGCCTCGAACTTAGAAATCTGCCTGCCTCTGCCTCCTGAGTGCTGGGATTAAAGGCGTGCACCACCACGCCCAGCTAATTTTGCTATTGTTATGAATCATAATATAAATATCTGTGTTTTCCGATGGCCTTAGGCAATCCCTGTAAAAGTTATTCAACCCCCCCAAAGGGGCAGTGTGGTGGTTTGAATAAGAATATTTATGTATTTGAATGCTTGGGCCATAAGTAATTTACTATTAAGAGATGTGTCCTTGTTGGAGAAAGTGTGTCACTGTGAGTCAGGCTTTGCCTAAGCTAGGCCTAGTGTAGCAGTCCCATTCTGCTGCCTGTGAATTGATGTAGAACTCTCAGCTCCTTCTCCAGCACCATATCTGCCTACATGCTGCCATGTTTCCTACCACAATGATAATGGACTAAACCTCTGAACTGTAAGGCAACCTCATTAAGTATTTTCCTTTATAAGAGTTGTTGAAGTCATTATGTCTCCTCACAGCAATCAAGCCCTGAACTAAGACAGGTCATAACCCAGAGGTTGAGAAGCACCGCTCTAAATATTTCTCAGGCATTTGAGTTTCTGCACTTGAGAATTCTGTTTAATTCTCTACCCTCTATTTTAATTGGATTATCTGGGGTTTTGATATCCAGTTACCTGTGTTTGCAAAGAGGATGCAGGAAGGCTCCATGCTCTTGCAAGCTCAGCATCCTTGCCACAACGGTATTGAGGAGATGTCCTGGGAGAATGGTTTAGTGAAGATGAGACCCTTCTGAGATGCACATTACAGCTAAGATCAGAGAGAGTATCTGCAGGGGAGGAAGGGAAGACTGTAAATCTCTCCACCGCGCTTCTTATCAAGCCTCTGTTTTATGGTTGTTTATGGCTTCTCTTGTACTTACAATCCCGAGGAGTGTTTTGTAGAACATTCTTACGGACTCTGGGGATTGTAAACAATGTCTGTCTCTTAACACTAATTCTGCAGCAAATGTCTAGGTATAGAGTGGGCTGATTAGGAACCACTCTGTCAAGAAGGAGAGCTGTTATTGAAATAGCAAATTATTTTTCCTGTAAAGAAATAAATTGAAGTTTATAAGAAAATTATCTTGATACACAGAAATTCTGGATTCAGAAACATTGTGAGCATGTATGTTTTTGTTTTGTTTGGAATTTAGTAAGAAAATGATTACCTATATTTAACCACTATTCAAAAATTGATTTTTATGTTTTTAATTATTTATTTTTGAGATTATAATACAGTACATTTCTCCTTCCCTTTTCTTCCCCCAAACCTTCACATATATTCTCCTTGTTTTCTTTCAAATTCATAACCATTTTTATTGTTTTATATATATATGTATATATTACATATTACACATTGTGCATTACATAGCATATACCATATATATATATATATATATATATATATATATATATACACACATACACATGAGAGCAAACATATGTGCGTGTGTGTGTGTGTGTGTGTGTGTGTGTGTATGTATGTATGTATGTATGAACACATAAAAATAACCTGCTTTTTGTTGACCTACTATGTGCTTCGGGATTTCATAGATATTACTTCATTTACACATAATGATCTATAACTTTGTTTTAAATAACCTTGAACTTGGCCTCTTTAATATTTCTCTTCTCTTTCCTTTCTGTCCCCTCTTTCCCATTCCTTGCATTTTTTTCTCCTTTTCTTCCTCACCCTTCTTCCTCTCCCTCCCTCCTTTCATTCCCCAGACAAGTTAGTCAGAACTGTCTGTATTTCAGTAATATTCTACACATTATAAAAATACTAAGAAACTGAGATATTATCCCACACAGGAAGTGATTAATCTATCTGGAGAAGCCATGCTTAAATGACACATTCAGTGGGATAATAAGTCTGTGTACATTAAAAATGCAAAGGATTGGGCTGGAGAGATGGCTCAGTGGTTAAAAGCACTAATTGCTCTTCCAGAGGTCCTAAATTCAATTCCCAGCAGCTACACGGTACCTCACAACCATTTGTAATGGGTTCCAATGAACACTTCTAGTGTGTGTCTGAAGACAGCTGCAGTGTACTCATATAAATAAAAATAATTAAAAAAAACATGTAAAAGATTTGTCTAGTAAACTACAACACAACTTGAAGATAGGTAAGCACTTGTAATAGAGACTGAGGACCATTGTAAGAGAATTCTGGGCTTAGGGAACAGAAGGTGTGAAGATTCAGATTTAAGAAAAAAAAAAAAAGAGCAAAAAGCCCACCTTTCTCAAAGCATGAGAAGAGCAGTGCTTTCCAGTCCTTTATATGCCTGCTCGTGAGCAATTAGCTTTCTGGGATGCTGCCAGGCAGCAGCAGTTTTACTTCTCTCAGAACTCTTGGGAATGTAGGGAAAGCAAGATAAATATTCATGCCACCAAACTGTCAGCATGATTCTGATGAAGCTCCCGGAACAACATCCACATGAAATGGCGAGTAGAGTCTGGTTCCAGGAGCACTCCTGGTGGCTTCCCTAAAAGCAGTGTAAAGGTCGTGAGAAATGGAACAAAGGTGAGGGAGAAGAGTACTCAAAGAGCTTTCCTGAAGCATAGGCAGAACCCAGAGTCTCATTCTTTCCAATGCTCTTATCCAGCATGGAGGGACATCGCTTCTGATAGCTGCATCATTCTCCATCTCTAACTCTGCGGCCACTGCATGTAATGGACCCACAGTCAGAGGTCCCTGCATAGTGTTGTCAATTTTCTGCTTACGAAAAGAAGTAATAAGTATGCATTACTGCGTGAGGAAGGATGCTTGACTGTATTCTGTTTTAACCCATGGTCTTTCCATTGACTTTATTTCTATAAGCATCTTTGGCTGCTGCACAGGATTCAGCCCCTGCCTCTTCCTGTAAACAAGCACATCATCCAGGCACCCTCTTTGGCTGGATCAGGTGTTGTTCAGCAGGTATCTCAGCTGGGTCTCACCTGCTCTCAGAAGCAGCCATGGATAGAACAGCAGCACTTGTCTCATCACAGTGGGATGCACAAGATAAAACTGGGTTGCATTAGTCACCTCTAATTGCCTGATTATGCTTGAGCTCCATGATGAGCAGATTCATCTTGTTTGAGATAAGATTAAGCTTTCAAGGCATCTCCTCCATCTCCTTAGAACTGCTTCATTTGGTTCCCTGTTGTTCAAGGTAGCAGAGAAGCAGATGTTATGAGACCATTTTAATCCGTACTATTTTAAGGGTACAGATTTTCAAAAATCCCTCTGTATAACCACACTACAGTCCAGAAAACAAAATGATTTGTCTCATCCCACCCCCTGCAAATTAATTCTTGCCTTTTCAAAATCAATAGTGTGCCAGTAACAATTTACTAGGGACATAGGGTCTTGTTGCTTGTCCTAGACTTGGCTACAAATGGACTCCTGAAGTGAGGTAGGACCCTTGTGTCTAAGTTTCTTTACTTCAGAGTACTTCTGGACTCAAATTGCTTTGTGCATTGGTAGTTCTCCCTGTTGCATGGGCAAGCCACCCTTTGCTCATCCATTTGCCTGCTGATTTGGACCTTGAGTTTCTGTAGGGACCAGAGGAAGCCATGGATAAATGGAATCCTGAGTGAGTGTGTGTTTAGACACGGGCATAGCCTGCTGAGAAATGCAATACAAATTGGCCCATGGAAAACTGGCAAAGCTATTACTCCTATAGCCCAGGTTCAAAGAGGAATACAAAGGCTTTCCCGAGTAATCCGAACATGAATGTGTATAAATGACTGATCGATGGCAAAGACTTGCAACTGTGACTTCCTTCTCAAGGGATGTTAGCAACCTGAGATGCTCACCTGCAGAAACCTATCCAGACTAGCTACTCCCACCCTGCCCTACCCTATGCTGAATATAACAAACATGGTAAGGATCCAAATTGTGGGGTAGCAATAGCATTAGAGAACCCTGTGTGATCCAAGCTTCACTATACATATCTGTATGCCTGTCACTTCTTCATTCCCTAGCTGTCCCTAGCCTGGGTTTTAGGACACAAGGACAAGGACAGATTATAGTTTTAGATTTTTTTAAAAGATGTATTTTATTTATGTGTAAGTTTATTATATGTTTATGTATGTGGGATTATGCATACATGTGAGTGCAGTACCCTGGGAAACCAGAAGACAAAGGTCTATGACACCTCCTGCCCCAAGGAACTGGAATTACAGGCAGTGTTGAGCCTCAATGTGGGTGCAGGGAACTGAACTTAGGTCTTCTGAAAAAAAACAGCAGATGCTCTCTCTCTTTTTAAATTTTGTTTGTTTATTTGTTTGTTTATTACATCCAAATTGCTGCCCACCTTCCCAGTCTCTCCCCTCACAGGGTCCTTCCCTCTTCCATTCCCCCATTCTCTTCTGAGAGGGTGCCCCACCGCATCCTCTAACCTTTCATCAAATCTCTTCAAGGCTAGGCACATCCTCTCCCACTGAGGCCAGACAAGGCCACCTGTAACGCGCTACCTTCTTGCCAGCAAGAACGACGCGACACATCATTAGGATCCTTCTGCAGTAAAGCTTTAATGCATCTCGAGAGGCAATGCATAAGCTACAGGAAAGCTGAGACCCCCGAGGTGAAAAACCCTCTCCCTTATATAGGAAATGCTCTCTGCCTAGGACGTGTAGCTCCCTGGTTGGCTGCTCACTATCGGCCCACATGACGTCACGGGACAGGCAGGGCCCAAGGGATGGAAATTTACCCGGCACATGCGCAGACCGCTTGTTTACAAGTTAGAACACCGGATGCCAGCGCCGTCTTGCCATGGAGATTGTGAGGACGGCTCCCCACAGCCACCCTGTTGGCAAACAGATTCCTCAGATAGGCAACAGCTTTAGGGATAGCCTCTGCTCTAGTTGTTGGGGGACCCAAATGAAGACTGAGCTGCACACCTGTGGAGGGGGTTTGTCCAATCTGCGTATGGTCTTTGGTAGGTGGCTCAGTATCTGAGAGTTTCTAAGGGTTGTTTGACTCTGTTGGTCTTCCCGTGACCTTAAGACCTGGGATCTTAAGAACAGAACTGCTATAAGGATTTTTATAAGGGTAATAAAGCAAAGGAAGAGTGTTTGGCTACCCTTTAACACACAGTTATGCCATGGCCACCGAAGCGGCAGATTCCCTCAGGGACTTGATTGAACTGGATGTTGACTGGCTCTGCCTCTTGTAGTGAAAGCTTTGCATGCCCACTCAACTCTGGTGCAAACATGGGAGCTGCACACCCTCTCACAGTATAGTTTCAAGGAGACAGCAAAGCCCAGGTGATCAGAGTTGTCGGGGGAGGGAAGATCCCTGAGCTTTAACACATGATGGAGCAAGATTTCTGTTCTTATTCCAAGCATTCGCAAAGTGACTTAAGACAAATTATAGGTAGGTGCATGGGAGTGTATGGATCAAGTTTGGCTTATGTTATTCTCCCATCACCCTTTCTGCCTTTCTTGTTCCTTCCCCTCATCTTCCCTTCTTCCTTCTCCTTTGCTTTTTCCTTTCCCCTCTTCCTTACTTTCTCTCTCTTGTTTCAGTCTTTCCATCTTTCTTCCTTTCCTTCCTTTCTTCTTCCTTTAATCCTTTTCACCATTCCTTCCCTTATTTCCTTTTCTTCCTTTATTCCTTCCTTCCTGCCTTCCTTCACATGCTCTAAGAATTTGCTTTCAATCCTCGTAGGAAAATGAATTGACTTTAGGTTATATTTCTGATAACATGTTATACTTTCTGAAGTAACAGTTGGGTGAATTATACTCTCTCCATCACACATTATATTCAGTTCATGACATCTACAAACACAAAAAGCCACTCAGGTCTTTCCCTCTGTTCCACAAGTCCAAATGCACGACCTGTGAATCATTGATTTCTGAGCAAGCAGGCAAAGCCTTGTCCACAGGTTTCAGGACCAATACCAGGGATTTTGACTCAATATACACAATGGAGACCTGCTGATGCCCAACATACACAATAACAATCATAAACACACCAATACACCATTTGTATTGTGTTTCTTCTAGATATAGACAAGCTCCAGGGTTTGCCCCAATGGGCTTGTTAATGATTGCCCAGTGTCTTAGTCAGGGTTTCTATTCCTGCACAAACATCATGACCAAGAAGCAAGTTGGGGAGGAAAGGGTTTATTTGGCTTATATTTACATACTGCTGTTGATCACCAAAGGATGCAGGACTGGAACTCAAGCAGGTCAGAAAGCAGGAGGTGATGCAGAGGCCATGAAGGGATGTTCTTTACTGGCTTGCCTCCCCTGGCTTGCTCAGCCTGCTTTCTTTTTATTTTATTTTCTTTATTTACATTTCAAATGCTATCCCGAAAGTTCCTTATACTCCCCCCCCCGACCCCTGCTCCCCTACCCACCCACTCCCACTACTTGGCCCAGGCCTTCCCTTGTGCTGGGTCATATAAAGTTTGCAAGACCAAGGGGCCTCTATTCCCAGTGATGGCTGATTAGGCCATCTTCTGCTACATATGCAGCTAGAGACACAAGCTCAGGGGGTACTGGTTAGTNCATATTGTTGTTCCACCTACAGGGTTGNAGCCCCCTTCAGTTCCTTGGGTACTTTCTCTAGCTCCTCCATTGGGGACCCTGTGTTCCATCCAATAGCTGGCTGTTAGCATCCACTTCGGTGTTTGCCAGGGACTGCCATAGCCTCACAAGAGGCCTAAATATCAGGATCCCTTCAGCAGAACCTTGCTGGCATGCTGCTTTCTTATAGAATCAAAGACGACCAGCCCAGAGATGGTTCCACCCACAAGGGGCCTCTCCCCCTTGATCACTAATTGAGGAAATGCCCCACAGTTGGATCTCATGGGGGCATTTCCCCAAGTAAAGCTCCTTTCTCTGTGATAACTCCAGCTGTGTCAAGTTGACTGACACAAAGCTAGTCAGTACAATTGACCCCTTGTCAACTTGACACACAAACACATCACTAGTAAGCTTCAACCCTTAGTTTCTTATTCTTCCCCAAGATCTAAACAACTTTAAAAGTCCCACAGACTTTACAAGTTCTTAAAATTTCAATTTCTCTTAAAATCCAAAGTCTTTACAATTAAAAGTCTCTTAACTGTGGGTTCCACTAAAATACTCCCTTCAAGGGGGAAAAGCATCAGGGCACAATCACAATGAAAAGCAAAATCAATCTCCAACCGTCTAATGTCTGGGATCCAACTCATGATCTTCTGGGCTCCTCCAAGGGCTTGGGTCACTTCTCCAGCCATGCCCTTTGTAGCACAAACCTTGTCTTCTCGGCTCCAGTCCCAGCTGCCTGTACTTCACTGCTGATGCTGTTCTTGGTGGTCATCTCATGATACTGGCATCTCCAAAATGCTGCTGTCTTCCACTGTAACTAGGCTTCAACACTAGCCTCTCATAGGCTCTTCACGGTGCCAAGCCTCAACTCCTTTGCATGACCCCTTCAGTCCTGGGCTATCAATTNCAACTGAGGCTGCACCTTCATCAATGGCCTTCCATGGCCTCTCACAGTGCTTCCATTGCCTCAGCTGCTCTGCATGATGCCTCCATGCCTTCAAAACCAGTACCACCTGAGTAACTCTTACACATTACCAAGTCCAGCCACAGCAGAAGGTAAAACCTTGGCTCTCTCTGGAACATAGCCTCTGTGCTCTCAGAAAACACTTCCCAGAAGATATCACCTCAATGATGCTGGTCTCTTCTTAATCACTGCTAATTCCTTAGCTCCAGCTAACCAGCATCAATAGTTCCAGTAAGGAAAAGACTTCTCTATAGTGGTTCTGGTATCTTGTTAATCACAGCTGATTCTTCAGCCCCAGCTAACCAGAACCACAAAATCTTCACAAAGTAAAATGGTCCTGAAAAGTCTTTAATTTTCCCTCTGAAATTTCACTAGCCAGGCCTCCATCTTCTGCACTGTTCTCAAACATTATCTTCAGGGCTCCTACACAACATTGCACAAAGTTCTTAATTCCAAATGGATCTTCTGGCCCAAAGTTCCAAAGTCCTTCCACAGTC
>NC_034590.1:23727612-23729358 GCF_900095145.1 Mus pahari | reverse complement strand
CTCCAGATTAGGTTCACTGGTGAGCCTTCCAATTCTGGATTGTAGTTCATTTCAAATATAGTCAAGTTGACAACCAGGAATAGCCACTACACCCAGCATACATAAGGCTCTGGGTTTCATCTCCAGGACCTTAAGAAATGAAGATCCTATGTAAACCAATTCAGCACTGCCATGGTTCTGACCCATTTATGGCACTGGGTGTTTGGGGGAGAAATGGACTCAGTTATGCTTTCCTGTGTCACAACTGAGGCATGAGGTCTGTGAGGAACAAATCATTTGGAACTGCAGATTTGCCATCTGCTTCTTGAGGCCTCAGGCCGTGACTGGTCATGGCCAATCCTCTTTCCATGGTCCACCATCTGAACCTCAGGGCACTGTGCTTACTCGCCAGATGCTCTGTGGGTTCCTGAAGAGGGTCATCATGGCAGAGTCCCATCATCTGCTTCTTCTCTAATAATTCACATGAAACAAATACCCTCAGTGTTAGGAAGCATCCTCATTGCTGTGTCTCTAGCAACTACTCTGGTCTCAGACATTTTATGGTCTGTTTTCTCCACTGAGCACTCACCTGATTTCAATGCAGCTTCTCATTCTATACCCAGCCCCTGGTTGATGCTCTAGCTTTTGGTTTGTGGTTCTCCGTGATGCTTGGCCACACTTTTCCTGCTCTAAGGATGGGAAGCTTCAGCTCTATGTCCCTTCCTGGGGCTCCTTCACATTGCTGGAATCCTGCAGAAGGCTCTATTTTCAACCTACATTTGCTGGTGGTAGCAGTGAGCTGTTGGTCATGAGATTTATGGAGCAGTTGGTTAGAAGCCCTTAAATCAATCTGGCTGTTTAAAACTGGAGGCTGCCTTTGGCAGCGACATTCTTAAGCATCGTGCTTGGCTGGTATTTTTAATTAACACAGCTAAATGCCTTGTGATATTAGTCCAGGCCAGCCGGACAGAATTAACAGAGAAAAGCGGGGACATTGGCAAGGCTGAAGACCAGTATGGAAGCGACTGGTCTTAATCTCATTGCCAGATTAAATGGAGTGGCCCTCAATCCTTTTCAGATTCTGAAACAGAAAGTTTTTAACTTTCAGTAGTATGATGCTCTAGGAAACGTATAGAAATGAGGATTTTGGAAGCCAAAGATTAATCATTATATATTGCAAACACATGTCAATCAAATATTCTAATATCATCTAGCTTGATAGCCAATAACAGAATTTTAAATGACAAAGCATCACTGATGTGTGAAATCCTTTCTACAAACCTCTTTGGAGGTAAATACTATTGCTGTTTTTAGAGGGGGAACTGATATTCAGTTCTTGAAATGATCTTTTGGGAACTAAAGATAGATTAAGCTACTGTGGGCATACACTGCACTAAAACAAGATTTTACTCAGCTCATGTCATGCATTCATGTTAAGAAACTAGTCGTAACGGGTAAACCAAGTGATTACTTGGGAAGTACTTCCTCAGTAAGGAAAGGAGGACAACTCTCAATATGGTATATGTGACCTGTCCTACTGAGACCATGTGTCAGGGACATTCCATCTGCTGCAGCTGACCAGCAGAGAACACCTCTCTTTGTGTTTCTTCCAGGGTTCGCCCCAATGGGCTTGAGGGGGTATTGATTTTAAGTAATAAAACTGAGGGGAGAGGATGAGGCAAGAAATAAGAGGTTGTTGAAGGGCAGGGGAGACAAGGGAAAAGAAGGGAAGTGAAAGGAGAGGAGGAAAATGGAGAGGAGAGGAGG
>NC_034590.1:23701902-23727513 GCF_900095145.1 Mus pahari | reverse complement strand
GAGGAGAGGAGAGGAGAGGAGAGGAGAGGAGAGGAGATGGCAGAAGAGGAGAGGAGATGGCAGAAGAGGAGAGGAGATGGCAGAAGAGGAGAGATGATGGCAGGAGAGGAGAGGTGATGGCAGAAGAGGAGAGGTGAGGGGAGAGGAGAGTACTCTACATTCAGAATGAAGGACTCCTTGTCCCAGGCCTAGAGTCACACAGAGAGAAATGTGTTGGATTACTCCCTCCTTCCTAGGATTATTCTGTCTCACACAGAATGTTTATGAAAACAACCTAGCATATAGCCTTGGAAAGTGCAGTGTTACTTAGGTAGAGCTCAATAGACTAGATCAGTTTATGAGCAGATACTATTCATTCCCAAACTGCTTAAAGAATAAGATACACATCCATCTCAAGCTAATAACTCTCTATAGGACATTTAAAGACAAAGCTAGATATTTGTGGGTCCTGGTATGTGCTTAAGTTAGAATGCATGCCAACTGCTACCTGCATCTAAATTAACCTTTGGATCATGGACACATCTGTCTCTCTGGTGTGGTCCTCATTTCCTATTATTAAAGTAGAAGGAGCAGATGGTGGCCACTGGAGGCTGGGCAAGTGTTTGAGTATTGTATCCTGGATAGCTTTACCTAAAACCTCTGTGATTCACCTTATCTGCAAAATGAGGATACAACTCAGCTTTCTTTTATTTTATTAAAAAGGCAGGTACAATAGTATGTCTTCACTGTGTCCAATATGAAATGTGCAGGATGGAATGAGTAATGTAACTGTGGAGTGTATTACTCTACACAGTTACCATGTTTTTGTTTTTGTTTTTGCTGTTTGTTTTGTGTTTTAGAGTGGCTACAGTTAGCTTCTATCCTCTTCAGAGGAATATATATTTTCACTCCCAGGAGTCACCTGCCAAACATCAGATCTCCTGAAGATTATATTATATTATATTATATTTAATTAAACAATTATATTTATTGCTGTTATTATTATTATTACTACTACTGTCGTTGTGATAGTGGTAGTGGTGACAGTGGGGTTAAATGAGAATGGCTCCCATAGGCTCATATATTTCATTGTTTGGTTTCCAGTTGGTGGAATTATTTGGGAAGGCATAAGAAGGATGGTGTTGTGGGAGGAGATGTGTCACTGGGGGATGGGTTTTGAAGTCTCAAAAGCTCATACCGTTCTAGTTAGATCTCTCTGCTTCAGATAAGTTCATGTCTCAACATGTAAGTTCTAGAATATTGCTCCAGTACCCTGCCTGCTGGTCTGCTGCCATGCTCTCCATCACGGAATCTGTAAGCAAGTGCCCGATAAAATGCTTTCTTTTATAAATTGCTTTGGTCATGGTGTCTCTTTACAGCAATAGAAAAGAAATTAAGGCACTGTTATTATCATTGTCATTACTTGAATCAGGGTTTCACTATGAAGCCCTGGTTGGACTTGAACTCATGGTCTTCCTTCAGTCTCTTAAGTAAGAGGATTGAAGAAATGCATCACAGATCCTGACCATTGTTTAATGTCTCCTCCCAGCTCCTAGCAGCTACCATTCTACCAGCAATTTCCACAAGACCAGCTGTTGCATACTCCGCACAGGATGAGACTGTGCACTAAGTAGTATTTTTCTATGGCTACATTCATCTTATTATGTTCCCCAGACACATCTATGTTTCCAAAAGTGAAAACAAAACAAAACAAAACAAAAACAAAACACCAGTTCCCTCTAAAGATGGAAAAGTATTCAGATGCATATGGGTAGCACACATCCTTTCTCTGTTTATACATTAAGAAATTCTTGGTTTAATTATATGTCATTGCTATTGTGAATAGTACAGCAATCTTTCTGATGTGCTAATTGCCTCACTGATGCTTTCAGCTCATTTCCCTTGGTTATGTTGCCAGCAGTTGGGTGAATGGATTATGTAGTAGTCTATTTTATTTTTTGTAAGTATTTTCCAAACTGTTTTCTATAATGACTGCACAAATTTTACTTTCCAAGATTTGTTTCAATGAATAATAGTAGTATCTTAAAAATATTATTAGCTAAAAATTACTATTTAATGAGAATTATAGTTGGCACTATTTGAGTGTTTAGTATACATAATATACATATATATTTGATATCACATTTATAAATTCACTTATCACCATAATTATAATATGTAACAGAGATTTTTATCATATTATGAAGAAAATAAAGCATAAAGAATTGATACAAAAGAATGAATAGTCATTTACAAATATGTTTTAAAGGCTAGCTCATTAAGAACTTACTGCTTCTGTCTGATGATATGAGTTTGGATCCTCATTTCCTATGTTAAAGATAGACATGGTAGCACAAGGTCTACAATCCCAATGTGTCTCCAGAAGATTGGATAGAGATTGTAGAATCTACAGAAATGGTCTGTCCAGCTAGCTTGGCTTACACAGAGGCAGGGACCCTACCTCAAATGAGCAGGTGAATGGACACTGACAAGTTACCCTCTGACTTCCTCACATAATCTTTGACATACCCCTTCTAATGACACACACACACATGCCCTCCTCCCCCATACGCCTATTATCTAACCTCCACCTCCTGAATGATGAGATTATTGACATGTGTTACCACACCTATTGTTTGTAGTTTTGGATTAGAACTCCAGGCTTCCTGCAAGCTAGATAAGCACTCAATCAACTGAGATACACCCCTAGTCTTATGCCTTCTAAATCTAAAAGCTCATACAAAGATAAGTTAAAAAGTGCTACCATTGACTCTACAAGTCATGGACAATTTATCTGACATCCTCTCTCCTGTCATTGGAAAGCTTATCACTTACCACCTCTAACACTGTCCAAAACCGATGCTTAAGCTCACGAACCAGGGGTCCCTTTGATTTTTAACAAACATTGAGACCCAGAGATTGGCGCAACCTTTACTTCCCCTGAGGGTAAAGCCATCTAAATCACACTGTGAGTAACGAAGCTTACAGACTTTTTTTTTTCAGCTTGTGCCTAGAATGTGCTCGTCTTCCTGGGAACCTGGGAGAAGAGACAGACATCTGAATATAGAAAGCTGTAAAAGACTGATGACAGCAATTTGTCATATTCTGTTAACTGAATTAAGTTATGTGCTCTTATCAGGAAAAGAAATTGAAACTGTCAACTCTGAAAGGACAGAGAATGAGTCAATTAAACTCTTCCTGTGAAACACGCATCGGTTCATATGCCTGCTGAATAAATACTTATTGATGTGGCCACCAAGGGGTTTGGGATTCAGAGAATACTGACACACCTTGAAAACACTGGTCACAAAGTCCTAACTGTGATTTCGAGCAGCATTAACAGATTTGTTACAGAGTCCTGGTGTTTTTCACATACTTAATGGACCTTGATTTTTTTTTTTTTTTTTTTTTGACAGCCACTAAGCTGGGCGTGGGTGATGAAGTAATAGTGACTGCTCTCAGAAAGCTTTATAGTTTAATCAGTTGTCCTGGCTATGATGATGGATAAAGGCTCTCTGAAAACAGAAAAATCACCATTGGTGTAATATGAAAATTAATTAGACAGGCCCAGGGAACTAAGCATATCAGAATTCTTTAGGAAGGTGGATCACTGTGGGAATGCACACCAAAAAGTGGGCGTAGAGACCTGAGGATCCAGCTGAATCCCATCCATTAGAAAGGTGTGAGAAACAGACTCATCGCCACAACTTCATGAGAACTCTCCGAGAGTATTTATGTTTAAGAAGGGAAGGAGGACTGAGACCATACAAACTTGTCCTCAATATGGACTGTTAACAAGAAGTTAAAAACAGAAGATATACATACCTGGGCGTGGTGGCACACACCTTTAATCCCAGCACTTGGGTGGCAGAGGCAGGCGAATTTCTGAGTTCGAGGCCAGCCTGGTCTACAGGGGGAGTTTCAGGACAGCCAAGACTACACAGAGAAACCCTGTCTTGAAAAACCAAACCAAACCAAACCAAACCAAACCAAACAAAACAAAACAAAACAAAAAAAAACAGAAGATGTCATCCATCAGTGAGCTTGACAGTGTTGTACTGGCGCTGCCAAGCTTAGAGGAGGCCTTTACAATGCCCATGTACCTTGTCAGTTTCTGAGAAGAAAAGCAAATCTCTCATGATGTGTGGGGATTATCATCACTTTAGCATGCACTTCCCCCTGGCACTTAGAAAAAGGCAAAAGAATCATGGAAACATGGTAGTCCTTGGGATCTAGAGAACAAGAGTAATCTCAAGGCCCTCGAAACTCACACTTGTTTCTGTTTCTGTATCAAACATCAGATGCTAAGAACTTTCAGGTTTCAAATCAATGGCTATCTTGTATCTAGTGGCCACCAGGAAGGGCGTGTCAGGCATTGTATACATATGCACATGCCCATTGGTTCTCTCTGTTCAGCTGATGAACCAGCAGCCGGGTTCTCTGCTATCTGGTGAGTGACTAGGGCTACAGTGCACATTCATTTACTGTATTTCAAACTGTTACTGGCTCTGATAATTACAGTGCTATGACTGCCTTTGTTGTTTCAGCCAGACACATTCCAGCTATTAAGTTTTAGATAACAATGGTAGCTTGCCTAATGAAAAAAAAATAATCACTTCAGAATAAAGAACTCATGTTGCCTGATCCTAGAACAAAGGTAACAGCAGAAATAGAGGAGGCTCCTAGGTTCCCAGGTCTACTATGGGTCTTATGCTGAATAGCTCTTTCACTTAAGCTGTGTCTGTGGAACAGTGGGAGAGCTATAAAAATCAGCCTGACTATCTTCCTCCCATCACTCCTGAGGTCTCCTGGGATCTGAACAGTGCATCTGAAATAGTTGATTATAACATTCCCTTGGATAAATTAACCTCCCAGTGTGTGAGGTTTCAACTCATAAATGGTTCACCACACACACAGACTTCATAATCTGAAGAGACTCGGTATCCTGTGTGTTGGGGGTCGGGAGAAGGAATGGTTTTCCATTAGTAAGTCATGGGAAATAAGTAGGATATTTTTAGCCCAATAGGAACATTATTTTTCATACCGGAGCACCAATTCTAAACGCGGAATTTTAAGGCAGCATCTTCGATTGTAAGGCATGCAGTTGACTGTGTGGATCATGAAGTCATTTGCTCCTTCACTCATTTGTATACTGTCTTCGTTGCTACAGCATCTGGGAGTCTGACATTACTTAAAAAACACAATTAAATCTGAATACCTCACACTAGAGCCTTATTACAGAGTTGTTGTTTTCCCTTCCTTAATCTCTCCCCATTACTCCTAATTATAGTCTTCGATCATAAACAGCCCTTCAATTATTTTTTCCCCTGGGGAATTTACAACCAGCGATGAAACCTTTCCTCATTTCACAATTTCTGTCTCTTAGATAGTGACAATTTGGTCCTATCAGCCCACGCTGCTTGTGGTTTATAGAACCCTCCCATAAAAGGAACTAAAGACCTTAGTCCTTGTCGGATGTCAGCAGCTTCTCAGGATGGTAAACACAGGGTCAAAACACTCTTGAGCTTGTCAGCTACCTCAGCTTTTAATTTTTGCTGGAGCCTAGGTAAAGATGTTCATTATCACTAAGATACTGTTTCCTGGACTTTAAAGCATGCGTTACAAGTCTCTCCTACCTAATTCACAAATTACTTCAAGTTAAGAATTCAGAAGTGTGTTTTTTAACCCTAGAGTCTCACTCAAATGTTGGAAATATATTCACAGACACAAAAGGGGGTGGGGGTGGGGCACTAGCTCTCCAGTGAGAATGAGGTTGTAGTTCTATGTGCATAGTAGGATGTGGGAGAGGAGTAGAAAGAAAGAAGAAAATGTGAGTTTGAAAATGAAAAGGAGAAAAACAAAGACAGGAAGAAAAAAAATAAAGGAACGTATGGCAAGAAGAAGCAAAGGAAGAATAAAGAAGGGAAGGAAGCTGGGAGAAGGGACAGGAGCAGAGGGAAGAAGACAGCAATGGAAGGGAAACCTGGAATAGCTGGGGTTTGCTCTGGTAGGGCACAGGAATCCATGCCTCATTCACTCCTGTGTGAAACCCCACTCACTTAGACATAGAGATGCAGATTAACCTAGGCTGAAACCCTAAGACCTATATCTATAACCTAGACGCAGATGCCCCAGTTGTGTGCCATGTGTGTGCAGGAGGTGCCTGCATTGATCAGAAGACGTTATGGGATGCCCAGAACTGGAGTTAGAGGTGGTTGTGAGACTCCCCCTAACATGGGTCTCTGGAAGAGCTACAAGTACAGTTAGCTGCTGAGCCATCTCTCCGGCCCGTGATTTAATTCTATTATAGTTGTATAATTCTACAGCATGCATCTGTATCACATATTCATTATCCAGTCTCCACTGACATGTGCCTAAGTGGACTCTATATAACTTAACTGTTGTGAATCACCATGGAGGAACATAGATGAACAAGTGTCTCTGTGATGTTCTAGCTTATACAGCTGTAGAGTATGCTGCCAGAGGCTGACATATTGAATCATAAAAAGTTACATTTCAGTTTGAATTGTAGATTTTTCCTAATGAAGATAATTCTATATTCATACCGTGTACACTATTCTCAAAAGCAACGGATATATTTACAGTTCGAATATGTTGTTATGGAATCCATGCAGAAAAGAGGGAGAGCCATTTATTTTCATTTGTTCCTGTTGGCCAGAGTCCCTGGCCAAGGGATGCCTAGCAGTTTATGCTTATCCCAGACAGCAGAGATCCAATTGCATTCAAGACACAATATTTACATGTTGATTTATACCATTAATGCCATGCTGCTAGGATTTCTCATAAAAGATCTAATTATTTGGTAAGTGCAGGGCTTAAATAGTTGCTGAGATTCATAGTAATTAGAACTAATCTGCTTTTCACGAGAGCTCGTTCATCCTTGAAATTTTTTGAAGATAAATCATCTGACCTCAGGCATGTACAGATTAGTCCAAAGGAAGTAAGATTCTTGTATAGCCCAACTTCAGCAAACGCCCAGACACTGGGGTACTCTGAGTTCAGTGGTGTGAAATCCACAATTATCCATGTCTAGAGGCTTCATGCAAATGGTGATGAGCACCAGATGCAACCATTATTATAACTGCGGTCTCTTGAAGGCCTGGTTGGGAGTGCTTAGACTATAGTATGCTGGTCTTACAATCTGTGCTAGCTTGCATTAGTGCACAGGTCAGCTTCTTTCCATCAGTTGTTCTTGCAAGTGAGTGTTGTTGTTTTATATTATTATTATTATTATTATTATTATTATTATTATTATTATTATTATTTGCCTAACAGCAGGGATGTTTTATAATTTGAAAGTCTTTCTGGTATTTTCCCAGTGTCTACTGAGAAGTCTTAAAAATTCTGGGCCGGGCGTGGTGGCGCACGCCTTTAATCCCAGCACTCGGGAGGCAGAGGCAGGCGGATTTCTGAGTTCGAGGTCAGCCTGGTCTACAAAGTGAGTTCCAGGACAGCCAGGGCTATACAGAGAAACCCTGTCTCGAAAAAAAAAAAAAATTCTGTCAAATATTCAACATTTTCTGTCCTGGGATAACTGGTAAAATCTACTTTATCATACATGCACCTTATATGTACTCTCTTGATTAACTCCACAGAATTGACAATATTATTGCTTTAGACTGGAACCTGTAGGAATCGTTCCACCATCCATCTCAGCTTACTCAGTAAGCAGCAGAGCTGGGACTGGGGCTCATGTGTGTCAGTGCAGTCCAATGGCTTAGATGCTAGCAGAGGTTTCTCCCCTCCTGGCAGCATTCCAGCAGGTTCTCCCTGACCTCTCACTCAGTTATCATACAACTGAGTCACATGCTTCAGATACAGAGTCTCACAGAGTCTCCAGCCCCTTCCTCAAAGGTCACCATGATATGGGTGTCAGAGTGGCTGTTTCTTCAGTGCCATTTATTGATTGACTGCCTACAATTGGGGAAATTCAATTCCCTGGGAATGAATTGGGTCATTTCACTGCTCAGTTGTTCCCCTTCTCCATAGAGAGAAACTAGATGCTGTCCTTGGTCACAAACCTTCGTCCCTTCACTCCCTTTCTCTTTTGCTGCCCAGACACTGCCTCTGTGCTGGTCCAATGGCATCTTTCTCATTCCATCTTGTGTTGGTTTGCTCTGTGGAGGTTTGAATGAGGAATGTCCTCCACAGGCTTATGTGCTGGAACGCTTGCTCTCTAGTTGATGGTACTGATTTTGCAGGTTATGGCATCTTTAGGAGTTAGAACCTTGCTAGAAGTTTGTCCATAGGGGTGGGGTTTGATGTTATATAACCTTGCCCCACTTCCTGTTCTTTTTCATCTTTTTTCCTATTTCCTGTATTTAGATGAAAATGTGATCAAGTAGACCTTAGACCCCATCAGGATGGTTTTCCTATTTCCATGCTTTCCAGGCCATGGTGAACCTGTGCCTCTTAAACTAAAAGTCAGAAATAACCTTTTTTTCTCCTTATGTTGTTTCAGTCAGGGCTTTTTATTGCAGTGACAGAAATGTAACTAACACCAGCTCTCTTCTTTTCCCCCAGAGCTTGACTGACACCCACTGTAATTCCATGGCTTCCACATTGTCTTCAACCAAAGTGTCTTAAGTTCAGAGGCCTACAATTAGATGCTTTCCTGCTATAATTGTGACACTGGACTTCCAATGATCAAAGGTTGAAGGCATAGGTTTCCTGCATAGTTTTAATGGTGGTTAGCCCCAAAGAAGTATGGCTCTTGCTTTACCAGCACCAATTTAGAACCACTGGTTTGCTCTGTCATGATTCACACTACAGTGTCACCAGACCCTACCCCCAAGAATGGCCAAGACCCTAGGTCTGCTGCCTCTTGCCTCCTGTCCTCATGCTACCCTGCATGTTGTAGGCTCATTGACCCTTGCATGGGTTGTGCACAGAATCCTGTTCTTCCAATGAAGAGAAAGTTAAAGGTGGAGGAGTAGAGCATTCAAAACCCCAGCTTGGTCATTATGTCTCTCGTGAGTTTTTAACCATCCCATAGACTCCTTCACCTTCTACACCACTTCTGATTGCTATATTTTTGTATGCAATCCTCCACTTACAAAATGAAAGTTATCTTATTTTTATTTCACTGATAATGAGATGATTGTTTATCAGCTGAACCATCCCTATGCTGGGGAAGCAGCTGCCCCTGCAGTGTGATTTGCCACCTTGGCAGCAGCAGTGTGAACCAAGAACCTCAAACATTAAATAACCGATTTTCTCCTTGTGTTGTTTCAGTTAGGACTTTGGAGGAGGAGAATAAGACTCATGGAAGTTCTCGCTCCGTAACAGAATTGTGTGAGCTGAGTTGTGCCATGCCAGTGATGAGCAATATATGGAAAAGCTTACATCATGGAACAGCTTGTGATTTACCATAGGAAAGCTTAATGTGTACATTGTAGCAGTGCTATATATCAATTCAGATTAAGAGAGATGTTCATACTGTAAATGCTATAGAGAGAACACTGATTCTCTCAATTAAGCAATGTGATGGACAATTCCATAAGAGGCCACCATTATAGCTTTATTAATATGTATATCTATTAAAAAAGAAAAATGTAACTGATATGTAAGAAACTAGAAAAAAAGGCTGAGGTGTATAACTCAGTGGTGGAGCTCATGGGTATCAGGAGTGAGTTCTGATTGTCTAATGGTATCTCTCTTGCTCTTGGTATCAAATCCTGGATTTCCTTCCTGCACTCCAAAAAATGTAGAAAGGAACTAAATTGTGAATATTCACATATAGATCCCCAATCTGCTATCATTACCTCTTTTTGCATTTTGGTCCTGCAGATGATTAGATGTCCTGATTTCTATTTTGGTAAAGTACATTCTCAGCAGGGCTTCCCTGCATCCTGTCAAGCTCAGACAAACACAATGGCAACTGCATCTGGGAAGTGATAGACACTGGGGGGGGGGNGGGGGCAACTAAATTTGTTTTCCCAGCCATTCTTCCATTTATTCAACAGTTTTGGGACGCAGAACCCATTAATATAATGCTATTACTTATGTATTTCAGGGCCCTTTTAGAATCATAAAAGTGTTAGTGCAGGAAAAATTTTCTGGCTTGATTATGATGATGATGATGATGATGATGATGATGATGATGATGATGATGATTATATTGTCTTAGTTAGGATTTTACTGTTGTGAACAGACACCACGACCAAGGCAACTCTTATAAGGACAGCATTTAATTGGGGTGGGCTTATAAGTTCAGAGGTTCAATCATTAGAGGTGGGAGCATGGCAGTATACAGACAGGCATGATGCAGGAGATGCTGAGAGTTCTACATCATCATCTGAAGCCTGCTAGCAGAACACTGGCTTCCAGGAAGCTAGGATGAGGATCTTAAAGCCAACACACACAGTGACACACCTACTCCAGTGTGAGGCCATGAAAGACAGCCTGTTTTGGTTGAATGAGGCTTGCTCCAGTGACCCAGTAGAGACCCAGTAGGAAACTCTACAAGGGACAGAACAGGGAGCCATGTTCCCAGAGACAGGTGCCTGACACCAGAGAGCCCCTAACTCTATAATTCTGTGAGTATAAGTCAGGCAGACAATGTCCCAAGCTTCTGGCATTGTGGCTAGACTCCACCCCAACAGTTACCTGACTATAGCCAGGTATGCTCCTCCCCACAGTTACCTGGCAACAGCAAGGTAGTTCAGCTCACTATAAAAGGGGCTGCTTGGCCCCTCCTCTCTCTCTTTAATCTCTCGCCATTCTTTTTCTCATCTCTAGCCCTCCTTCTCTCTCTCCCTTCCCCCCTCTCTTTATGTGGCCATGGCCAACCTCTCTCTTTCTTTCTACCGTATTTCTTTCTCCCTGCTTTTAAACCTAAAACCATAGACTAAGCTCTAAAACCATAGATTGTCTCTGCTCATCAAGGCCTGCCATGCTTGAACAATGGGATAGGCTCTTCCCTAAAGAGCAGCATCTAACCTGCTGTCTTGTGGTTTCTTGTACTTCTGAATATTC
The DNA here is from genome assembly GCF_900095145.1 of Mus pahari. Classification (NCBI taxonomy): domain Eukaryota; kingdom Metazoa; phylum Chordata; class Mammalia; order Rodentia; family Muridae; genus Mus; species Mus pahari. Next base: position 23,716,536 of record NC_034590.1, on the reverse strand, counting down.
AAGCAATATTTTTCCTTCTGAGGTCTCTGATGGGGTTAAAGATTGGATAGTTATAGTCTCACAATTAAACTTAAGTTGTTTGGCATCGAGTATGCTCTAGATTTGAAAAGATGGTTCTAGGATGGTAATACAAGATAAAATAGAAGATGACTTAGGTACAGAAGTATAAATTCCTTAAGATAGGATAGATGTCAGGCACTGGCAGAGTCTCTCAGGAGGCAGCTATATCAGGCTCCTGGCAGCAAGCACTTGTTGGATAGTGTCTGGGTTTAGTAACTGTATAGGGGCTGGATCCCCAGGTTGGACACTCTCTGGATTGTAGTAGGTTGTCTGATGCTGTTTTAATTCTAATGTTAATACTGGTTCCTCAAGCGGGGTTGGCCCCATGTGCAGCCAATCATGTACTCGGGTGATGCCATGTGAACCTTCTTCCCATTTCAACTGGTCAATAAAAGGCTAGAGCCTGTAAAAACTATATAGGTAGGGTTACATAGATGAAACTCGGTGTCTCTCTAGGCACTGACGTGGAGGAGTAGCATTCATGTGAAGTCATCTTGATATCCTACCGTAGAGCATGCAAACCTGCCTATTATCTAGTTTCTCCCTATTGGAGGTTTCATCTTTCAAATAAACATCTCTACAGGAGATAGGAAGCAGCATGCAACATTTATTTGGTTATTTCAACTGTGTGTGTGTGTGTGTGTGTGTGTGTGTGTGTGTTGCCATATATACATGCAAGCAAATCCCAATTATCTGTAGGGAACAAAGTACCCTTTCTTTAACTGTATATTAAGAAAACAACCTCTCCGTGTGTCTCTCTTTCTACCTTTCTCTCACACACAAGCACACATGCACACATGCATGCATGCAATGCATCATTATTGAAAAAGAGAAAACAACTTAGTCTTCTAGCCACCCTCAACAAGCATACTGAAAAAAAAGAGCCCTGCAGCCATTCTCACTGACTGATGCTTTCTAACTCTGGATGTTGGTAAGAAAATTAATAGGTGCAGATGTCAGGGACATAATCATGGAAAATAATTCTTGACCTGTGAAGCCCGACACCTCAGATAACAACGTAACTCCACTGAGTAACCACATAAATAGAGAAAATGCCATGGACCATCTGCTCCCTGGGTCATGCCACCAAGTCTTGTCAAGCTAATTTATCTTGTGACATGTATTTATGACTCTTCATGCCAACTTTCTGTGATATTACGTAGAGTTAATATCTCTAATTTGAATTCAGTTGCAGATTCTTAAAGTTACACTACTTTGGATGTAAGCATTTTCTTTTGAGCAATTTAAAAGCTTCAAGTGATATGCAGTAGTCCTTGCTATTTTAGGACATTTTGATGAAAAATTCAAAATGAAGCTCTCTGCTTTAAAATTATGGGCCATTATCAGAGATTAATATCCATGTGACAGAAAGGCAGAAATACCACACAGTAGGAAGAAACCAGCGTTTCTGATTACCTGTCAAGTAATAAACTTGACACTTTCCTGTTAACTCAGTCCTGCTCACTGGACAAAAAGAAAAAAATATTATATATTCCTACTCTCAAAGATCATCTTAGTATTTAATTATGAAGTTTCCATTCTGATTAGTCATCTCCTTGGGACATTAGGAACAAGAGAAGAATGGCGGAATCTCATACACAAACTGCTCAAAATAAATTTGAAGAAAGTAAAAAATAAATAAAATGTTTCAAAATAAAACAGAGAAAGAATTTTTAAAAACATTACAATAGCAATAAGCAGTTGAGAAATTCAGTTGGCTTTATGGATCTTTAATTGAAATCTCTGAAACTATAAATAGGAATATTCAATATGGTGAGGTTGCCAATATATCTATACACTATAAATTCAATTTAATCTGAGTTAAACTTAGATTTTTAAATTAACTTCTTTCTTTATTTTATTTATTCAGTTTACACCCCTATTGCAGCTCCCTTTCTCCTTTCCTCCAAGTTCTACCCTTATAAATCCCTCTTCTTATTACCTTCTCCTCTTCTCCTCAAGAAGGGGAAGCCTGCCTTGAGTACCACCCCATCCTGGGACATCTAGTCCCAGCAGGACTAAGTACATCCTCTCCCAGTGAAACCCAACCAGGCAATCTAGTTAGGGGAGGGAGATCTAATGCCAGGCGACAGAGTCAGAGACAGCCCTCACTCCAATTGTTAGGGAACCTATATGAAAACCAAGCTGCACATCTGCTACAAATGTGTACAGGGCCTAGGTCCAACCTTTGCATGCTCTTTGGTTAATGGTTCAGCCTCTGTGAGGCCCATGAGCCTGGGTAAGTCTACTGTGTAGGTCTTGTGGTATCCTTGACCCCTTCAGCTCAATCTATTCTATCCTTAACATTTCCACAAGATTCCCCTGAGTTCTACCTGATGTTTGGCTATGGTTCGCTGCATCAGTTTCTATCTGCTGCTGGATGAAGCCTCTCAGCGGACAGATATGCTAAAACCTATCTGCAACCATAGCAGACCATTATTAATACTGTCAGAGGTTGGCCTTCTCGTATGGAAGGTCTCAAGTTGGGGCAGTCATTGGTTGGCAATTCCATCAATCCATGCTCCATTTTTACCTCTGAACATCTTGTAGGCAAGACAAATTTTGGGTTAAAGGCTTTAATATCCTCCTACCTCAAGTGGAAGTCCCACCTGGCTACAGGAAGGCAGTCTCCATATCCCCCATTAGTAGGAATCTCATTTAGGTCACCCCCAGAGGCTCCCAAGAGCCTTCCTGGACTGGGAGTGAGAAGAGAAGATGGTGGTGGTGGTGATGGGGCTCTTGGGACTAGCTCAAATAGGTTTTTAAACAGAGTTTGACAAGCTGAGTGCAAAAGCTGTGGAAATCCACAGGATATGGAATAAACAAGACGTTTTTCAGTGCCAGCGCATGCATACCCATGACCTTGTGCATAAAAACATTCCACCCTGAAATGTGCCTTGCCCAACAAAACTGAAAAAGATAATTAAGTGAAAGAACAAACTACCAGGTTCAAGCCTCAATGTAGAGTTCCTGGCTCTGTGGCACAGTGATGTTGGCTCTTGGATCTTTTTGTTGTCAAATCAGGATGAAGTCCCCCTCCCCCCCCCCAAAAAAAAACATTCAGTTTTGCATTTGAGTTGTCATAGACATGCAAAGATAACTCTGCTGGAAAGTAAATGTTTTCAGCAAATCGTACTGGGAATTCCAGATACCCTTATAAAAAATGACAATCCATTCCTCATGCTGTATGCAGCAATTAGAAAAGGGTGGTCATAGATCGAATTCCAAGCTGAAACTTACAGAAGGAACCATAAGACAGTACCTTTGTGACTGACTTTGCATTAAGCAAATTAATAGAAATGACACAGAATTGATAAAGTGTGCTCCAAAAATCAATACCTTTACCTCATTGAAAAATCAGTATTAAGAAAACGAGAAGTTACCATGAATGTGTCCCATATCTATAATCTCAGAGTATTAGAAGTAAGCGACTCACAAATCAAAGCCTAATCAGGGTTATGTAGTGAGTTCTGAGCCAGCCTGAGCTACATAGGAAAACTCTGATTTAAAAGCAAACCAAAAAACCCCTTTCATGAAAGAGTACATATGGATGAGTACACAAAAAGTTACTTAATAAGTAGGGGAGTATGAGGTAAATCCACAAATAGATACCATTACATACTTGCCACATTGATGAAATTAAAGATTCACCTTACCAAACACGCGTGAGTGCAGAGGTTGTGCACTTATGCTGGGGTGACTGACTGTGTCTTTGATTCCACATTGCAGTGTTCCATTGCTAGACCGTAAAGTACAATTGATTTTCCAACATTGATTTAGCATCCCGCTGCTTTGCTACATTTACTTATTACTTCAAGAAGTGTTTCGTAGACATATAAGGCTATCTTTATCGGCTCACTATTTTGGAGAGAATTTTGAAGTTTTATTAACTTTATGTGTAATGAGTGGGAGCCTTCCCTTGTGGCTGCTGTCAGTCACCAGTAGCAAGTACACACCTACTTTTAGTCCAATTTGCTCTACGTTTCTCTATACATAAAGAACTCACTTAAACTTCAGACAGGTGAAATGATGTGCCCAGGTGAGGTTAGGAGTAAACCAAAAGCCTTACACCCTTATTTTGTTTAAGCATGATTCTTACTATGCCTCTCACCATATGTTCATCAGAGCCATAGTGAATCCCTGTCATAGAAACTGAACTCTTTATATCCACACAAAAATAAAGGATTATAACATATATTGTATGAATGATGCAATTCAAGAAAGTGGATTTCCTTCAGAAACCAGTGAAGCCATGTCCAGATGGAATCCCCCTTTCCTCCCTTATGGATAAATAGTTCTATATCATGGCATATATTTTAGCATTGTTTCCCAATTGTGATACAGCCATTTTCTTAGATGAAAAGTAAATCTATAACCTACACTATCAAATACATTTAAAATAATATCTCCATAAATATACCCAAGAAGTTAAAAAAGGATATTAGATGGTATTAAATGCATGTTACCTTATGATAGACACACTTCATGCAGTCATTAAATTCTCTATTCTTTTAGACAAATCCATGTGATTTGATATAGTAGTCTCTTGCTGAATGTAAATGTAATCTCAAATTTATATATTGTAAATCTTTTTTGGGGGGGTTTCAAGACAGGGTTTCTCTGTGTAGCCCTGGATGCCCTAGAACTCACTCTGTAGACCAGGCTGGCCTCAAACTCAGAAATCTGCCTGCCTCTGCCTCCCAAGTGCTGGGATTAAAGGCATGTGCCACCATTGCCTGGCTTACTGTAAATCTTTTAGGAAACTACCTTGAAATTGAGTCTTAAAAGCCACAGTTGAGGCACGAGGCATGGGGCATGCAGACCCCAGATGAGACTAAAAGTGTTAGATTGCATACAACCATCTACTACACCTGCTTCTAAGCCTTCTCACTCTGTGCCCACTATGCAAGTGTGCACACAAGAAATGAGAGTTCTCATGTCAAGATAGACAATATTCAGTGGCAATTTGGTTGAAATAGCAATGCAGTATTTTCTTAAATCTTACTTAAAGCCTACCTGAGAGAATTAATGTAGTATATAAATCAATAGGAATAGTAAAGTGTTGTCCTATACAGTAAATACTATTGATTCACTGGAAATAGTTTTAAATATTTGTTTGTATAGTTGTGTGTGCATGCACTGTGTGTATGTTTGTTTGCGTGTGTGTGTGTGTGTGTGTGTGTGTGTGTGTGTGCGCGCGCGTGTGTAAATGCACATAGCTGTGAGTTAAGGTACAACACAAAGCCAGAAAAGGGGTGTCACACCCCCTGGAACTGGAGTTAAAAGCAGTTGTGAGCCGACTGATAGGAGTGCTGGGAAGTGAACTCATGTCTTCTACCTAAATGGTGTGGGCTCTTAAGCATGGAATCATCTCTCTTGTTCTGTGAGCAATATATATATTGAATTGTTTATAGTCATAGAATTAAAGAAGCCGGGACTTACATGTGGAGAGAACAATTCAGAAAATGGGCCAAAGACCACAGTTGGTTCTGCAGGATGATGTATGCACAAAAAAATAGAATGTCCTTTTAGACAAATGGCAGTGCTACTTGCCAGAATGTTCCTAATGCCAGTGGGTGGTAAGCATTCCTTATTGCAGAATATCTGTGCACAGATTCTCCCAAAGACATAAGCTGACTTTGTCATTGCCACTACCACATACTCCAGCTAAGGAATACCAGTGAGGAGTTTTAAATTGCATATAAATCATTACTTTATCAGGGCAGGCCAGCTTTTTCCCTCTCCACTGAACTCATGAGCCTCTCACACATAAAACATATGAGAATCAATTTCTCCACAGCTTGGCTTGGTAAAGCGAAGGTAAGCTCTGTTAATCACAAATCTAAGGTCAGTTCTTGGGGCTCAGCGATTCCATGTCTGTAGCCTGGTAAAATTGTTATGTTCTTTCCTTCCTTGCAACAGACTCCCTGTTTGTATGCATTTCAGGGTATATAAACCATGCAGGTTAATAGTCCCTTACTGGGTGGCCAAGTCAATAATGATGGCGTATGATTTGTATACATGAGAACAAATAGAATACTTTACAAGTTATCTGGAGAGCAAGTGCTTCACCTTGATTGCTAGTTCCCTCCTCCCTGTGCTCAAAAACACTATAGCATCAGTGCAGCTAGCCTCTGAATGAATGTGTACTGTATGGTGTTGGCCAATTGCAATGTTTGCAAGCATTCAGTAATGCAGGTGCCAATGTGTGAGGTCAATGACCACATTGCAGACTCCCCACGTTAAGCTACCGAACTGTGAGATACATCACTGAGTACTGTAGAAAATGGTTTGACCTTCCACTAGGCTAGCAGTTACTGGGTCGAATTATTTTTCAGCTTGAACGTAATTGCAGATCTCAGACTGCCATTTAAACTGCTTCCACCCGGATTCATACTCATCCTTCATGTTTCTGTTGCAGATAATATAGGCAGCAGCCTGTGGAATGTTCTAAAGCTATGTGTTCTTATGGAGAATCAGAACATCAAAAGGTAGACACTGCTTCTTTTCATTATTTGTTGTTGAAATTTTATGGCTACTGGGAAATGAAATCTTTATGCAGAGATAATGTTAAACATGGTGCTCATAATATATTGTTCATTTTGGCTCTTAACATGTAATAAGTTGAATGCTAACAACTCTAAATTTTTAATAGATGACATTGTAGAACAGATTAAACATCAGTGATTCTCCTCTGGTCTGTCAGAGAACTGATGTTTCTAGACGAATTCTCTCCCATTGCCCCCCCAAATCTGAAGAGCTAATCACATTTGGAAGACACACTTGAGAAGTGCTTGCCTAGAGAAGAACCCACATGGACTGGAACCAGGAGGAAGATGAATAAGTGAGACTGGTGTAACTAGGTTGAGTTAAAAGATATGGTGGAGGATAATGAAGGCTTAGGAAAGCCTCTGTGTGTTCATAGACCTTCCTATAAATTCTGTTTCCCCTGAAGAAGATATAAATAACCAAATGCCACCTAGCAGAGATATCAGAGATAGGACATGTAAATATTATGATACCATTTTCTGTAGAGCATATTCCACAGCTGAAAGATCATGGTTGGTACTTTACCCCAGCAATAAGTAAGGCCTTCCTCTCTCTATTCATATGGGTCCTATGTCAGCTTGGGGGGTAAAAGACATTTGCACCATGGATGGAAGCTTCCTGGAAATATATTAGTAATGCTATATCCAAGGAAAGTAGTAATGAGCAGGGATGGAGTACAAGAGAGTTGGGCATGTCTCAGTGCTAAGACACAACCATACTGAAAGACTCAGATGCATCTGGGAGATTTAGGTTGTTCTCTCTTTCACATTCCTATCCACTGTACCAAGAACTCACCAAAATCCATACCAGGATGGTATTGGGGAAGATGAATGATCAAAGGGATCTACCAGGGCCAATATGTGGGGATGCACAGTAAGGAAGGAAGAAAACCAAAGAGATCCCGAGCTTTTGGCATCTGAAGATGGAGGACACAACAGACCCAGCCAAATGCCTTACCTGATAACTCCCATCTTTTAACCAGCTCCTGATTGCTCAGAATCTTTACACATAGGAAACTCAGAAGACACAGCAATCATTAGAACCAGACTAAACTGTAATTTCTATTCAAAACTAGCATATCTAAGTGGCAACTGAGATATTCTTCAGTGAGTCAATAGATAAATTTGAAACATAATTCAGCAATAAAAAAATAAAGGAACTGCTGACTCACCAAAATCACAGTGGAGCACTACTCCATCTTAGAGAGGAGCCAGCAGTATTATTTCCAGGAAAATGGGTATAGCATAAAAAGACCAACATCACATGTTTTCTTTCTCTCATACCGCAAATCTATATTTACAGAGAAGGCAAGAAAGTATAGGGAGGGCTCTTTGGGGGCAGGAGAAGGTAAAAGAAGAGTGGCAAATGCTATGATTATCACAGTACATTATGCACATGTGTGGAACAACACAATGAACTCTTATTTTTTTTTGTCCAGTTAAGAAGTGTTAAACATGCAAGTTCACAGGGATTTTTAAGTGTATATTGAAAACTAAATGAAGTCAGTCTGAAAAGGCTGTGTGCTATATGATTTTATCTTTGCGAAATTCAAGAAAAGTAAAAATCCACAAAGCTGGGAAAAAAAATAGGTCAGAGGTCCCAGAGGTCCACAAAATAGGAAGAAATAGGCAGAGCACAGGTGATTTTAATAAAATATAGCCCTTCCAGCTCGGCGTCAGACACAAAACACTGAGCCAAAACCCATGAATTTCCATTAATAATAAAGTGTTGACATTGCCCCAGTAATCAGTTAACCATGACAAATAAGCTGTGGCCAGAGAGGATGCTGAAAACAGGTAAGTGTAGAAACCCAGTACTAGAGTTTTCTGTGAATGGAAGGTGTTATAAAGTATGATTTCTGTTTTCAGATACCTAGTATGTGTTGGGTTTCCAGATATTAGATATATTTATGATGCTGAGTATCATATATAACCTAAATTCAGTTCTGCATATTTACTCTAATATGGCTGGGGAAGAGTGTTTTCTGGAAAATTAAATATAAAATGTAATAAAGGATAATCATATGGTATTAGGAGATGGTAGATTAAAGTTTAATAATGAACAGTTCAATGAATCTCCATTGAGCACAATTTAAATTATTTTTCTGATGTTTCAGATGGCACCTGGGGATCCTTGAAAGCCGCTAAGTTGTGATTGTAAACATCAATTACTTCTGTAAGCATGGCAAGTGGAATTTCACTGACAGGCTGCTTATTATGGGAATGCCAATTTTAATTTGTTGGAGAATGGATCCATAAAGCCCAGTCCCAGGATTTTCTATCGTTCACATACAAAACCTACCAGCTTAGAAGTAAAGCCTGTTCTTAGACCATCAGTTTGAAAGTGTAAAAATTCTCTAGGTTAGTTTCCTGAACTCATGCTGGTGAGTAAATGTTGAAGAGCTAGAGAGAGAAGCTGGCAAAATGGCCCATTGAGTGGAGTCACAAATGGAAAAAGGAAAGGGGGAGGGAGAACCACAGGAGATAGGAATGAAGACAGGAAGGGAAGAAATACAGAAGGGCAAGATTCAGCTCCTCCAAACAGAAAGGATTTCTCTAATAGTTTATGCTTCTCTTTCCTCCCTTATCCTTTACCATCAGAAACAAGAAAATAATTTGTTGGTACTTTGAAGAAAGAACATTTCATCATAGAATGTACTTGGACACACAATTAAAATTTAAAGTCTATTTAGCTCAAGGCAGATAAGCCATTGCCTGTAAAACCAATGCTTTCTGAACACCCCCTCCCCATACACACACAAAACAATTATTTTCTAGTCACGAACACATTATTTAAAACTATTAATAGGTCCTTCCTAGTCCCCTTGGTCATTTCAGATAAGGTCTGTATCTTTATTCAGCCTAATGTTGTAAAAGCTAGTTAAATCAACACATTACCAAGACCCTTTTTACCTCTTTAGTTAAGGGTTTGACACTATTAATGCTTTAAATCTGTTTGTGTTAAAGAAAGAAGAAAAAAATCCACACTCTATCTGTACAATCCGTCTAACAGATCTTTTCTTCCAACTCAACTTGCATACCAGCCTAAAAAGTGTTATGAAATTCAGCCTTGGTAGATGCATTTAGCACATATATTTCCCTACATGGTATATAACACCATATCTGATTTTCATTTCTGTTAGGGCTACCCTTTGTGGGTGCTCAGTGGTGAGGAGAATAGTAAATGTAGAGAGAGCAGAGTTTGGAGCTGGGACACATATAAACACAGGCTGCTCTTAGCTGTGTTTTAGTTACTTTCATCATTGCTATGGCTTAGGGAAGAAGATTTTCTTTGACACATAGTTGATAGGGTACAGGTCACCATGGTGTGAAAGGCCGGGTGTCAGGATCTGGAGGCAGTTGGTCTCATGGCCATGGTCTGGAAGTGGAGAGATGAATGCTGGCACTGTTTGCTTTCTCTTTCATCATTGTAGGACCCCTGGCCATAGGATGGCACTATCTACATTCAGGCTATATAGCCTCCTCACCTTAATCTAGAAAATCCCTCATGGGCATGCCCATGGCTTTGTTTCCATGGCTATCCTAGGGTCTGTCATGTTGTCAGTATTCATAGTGTGAGACTATGGGGGAGGATCCCATTAGAGAATCTAGATCTATAATACCCTCATAATGCCAGTCACGCTCACAATTCTGGATCTATAAAATGTTGGTAATAACAGTCACACCCACACATCTGGCATAGAGTAACTATGATAGCAGTCTGAGTCTATGTCTGTATCCTGTTAGCAGGTATCTGACATAGCATACTCTTCAGTAGTTGACATTATCTATGATGGCAGTAGTGATCAAAAAATTGCACATTCTATGACACAGCTATTTATTGGTCCATCAATTTGAATGTGGACCTGAAGCAGCTGGGACTGGTACCCTAAGGAAGGAGGGTCATGGGAACTTGGAGTAACCTAGAGAACTGGGGCCAGGCTGTTTAAGTGAAGCTTGCTCCTGGGGATGTTTGCCCACCTTCTCCCTCCCCTCAACCAAGATGCTTTAAACTACTACTGGTTATAATTTGTTAATGGCTGCTTGTCAGGACCAATCAGGGAGAAGGAGAGGGTGTAAGAACTGAGGAAGTCCTCTGCAACCTATGAAAAGTAGATTAAAAGTCATCATGGTTAGGTTTTCTATCTGGTTCTCTGTAGTTAGTGTATCTCTGTTTGCCATGTCACTTTCCAGTCCTGAATCACTGCCTGACATTCTTCCGCAGTTACTTCACAGTCCCACCCTTTCATTTTCTCTGTATGGGTCTTTCCTTCAGAATGATCAAATCACTGAATAAACTCAGCAGCCTTCTAGGTGACCATGCCTTATCCAAGACCTGTGTAACACTGGTGGCTCATACAGGCCTAAACATCAGTTTACAAGAAGAGGAAAAGGGAAAGACATTGGAAAGGGCTGTTGGGAGCGACTTGTGGAAAGCCTAGTTTTATACCTGGGAAAGAGAACCTCCTTGCTCTGTTGTGCAGGAGACTTCTGGAGAATTGTAAAACAAAACATATCACACATATGTATACATACTCATACATGTACATATCTGCATCCATAACATTTGCACGGACTGCACATAGACATAGACATATATGCATAGACATTCACACATACACAAACACATACACACATGTATGTATCCATACACATAATCACAAATATCCATATATATACACATATATACATCCTTCCCTCACACACACATATGTACATATAAATTCTCATACACAGAAATACATATAAATATATATGGTCATATAAACATATACATAAATAATACATATAACAGATACATATGCATGCATAAACATACATACACTCACACACATGCATAAATACATGTATACACACACACACACATATATATATATATACATACACTCATAAACATGTATACATACACATTTATACAATAGACACATATACACACAGTGTACACATATCAAACTGACATGTACACAGACACATGCATAGACACATTTACATGCAAATGCACATATATGCACAGACACATGCACATTTATGCATGGATGCAGACACATAAAAACACAAACACAGAAATACAAGCACACACAGTTACATACACAACATTTACATATACATACAAACACATAGATATGTACACACACCTTTAGGCAGACACATACCTGCACAGAAATAAACACATATACATATATAGACAATCATACACACACACACACACATATATATATATATATATATATATATATATATATATATATATATATATATCATATACATACAAACACATACATATACACACACATGCCACATGTACACACACATACACACACATACATACACACAAACACTCACATCTATCCATGTTAGAGAAGGAACAAAGTAGGAATTGCACCTAAGTGTAGCATGGTTGAAACAGTGGGGTTTTAACAGGAATATATGAGAGAGATCACTTAAAGGAGTAGAGATGACTCTAAAGCAGCTGCATCATCCAAAGATGCCCACTCTAACATTATACATCCCTTGCTCTCTCAAATTCATGACCTCTGTTTCTTTAATTGTTGTCACATATAAGTGAGTGTGAGTGTGTGTGTGTGTGTGTGTGTGTTTGTGTGTGACTACAACCTGCTGAGTCTACATAATTTGTATGAGTATTATTTCAGAGCTGACTTCCAGAGCTGTTTAGCTATTTATGCACTGCTGTTAAAGACCAGGGCACAAGCCTTAGTAATATTATCCAGACCCTCTCCACAAGCAGGCCCTGTGTGGTTTTGCTTTTTTTATTTTATTTTTCCCTTAATGAGACTCATTTTGACTTTTGAGTATGACTCAGACTCTTGTGGTCATTCTACTGAAATCTTTGCATTGTTCACAGTAACAGTAGTAATCAAATCTACATCCTTTTAGCCTCTCACCCTTGAAGCTCAACTTGATCTATGTCCATGGCAGAGTTTAATCTCAACAGTCTCTCTAAGACTGTAAGTAAGGAGTCTGCCAGTTTACAGAGTTTGACCTTAATATTCTAGGCAATGTTTTCTTTAGCTTTTTTCAACCAGTGTCATGAATAACTATTATTCTTATAGATATCATTCTTGTAATAATATAGAATAATAAATAGAATAACTATTTATTCTTTTTTACCTATGGGTTGAATCCAGCCTTGTTATTCCAATACCTTCATATTCACACTCTCCAGGTACAGCTAGTCCTTTATGCTCGTGTGTTACTAGTGTCCCCTGACCCAGTAAACTCTTCAGTCCATTCACTAACTTGTATCTTTCACTAAATTGTAACAAAATACCAAGATTGAAAGGTTAGATTTCCTCACAAATGTGAACAATCACTAGTTTAGAGTTTTAAGACATTTGGGAATTGCCTACCTAGAAAAATATGAAACCCGGGCTGGGAGAGATTGTTCTTTAACTTCTAAAAGTCAGGAAAAGAGTCCTGGGAGTTCTATACTTTGGTTGTGATAATATTAGCATTTAGGTGCTAGAAATAAACAAGGAACTGGGTGGATGGTGTTCCCATGGGAATTCTAACAGGGATCTCAGCACATACAGGAAGATTGAAATAATCTCATGCATCTTATCACATGTATTATTCAATCATATTGTCAACATCTCAAGATTATAACGATTAAGCATTTTGATACATATTAGTTAATATTGCATCTCAGTGCTACTAAACATGGATGGCATGATGAAATCATGCAAAACATTTTATTCAATTAAATTATAACTGACGAGAAGAATATCTCATGTTGACATGTCTCTGTAGTTCTGAACTGTTGATCATTACAAACATTCCATTTGAGCAAACCTGCATATTGACATCAAATAATGATCAGAAAGTCTATAAACTGAAAGTCAAGTGTTATCAGTTAGAGGACACAGGTGTCTAAGGGTCAGTCCATCTGAAGCCTAAGGAACTAGGAAAATGGACAGCGCACACATGGACCAAGGGCTGGTTGATGGTTAATAGTCCAGCCAGCAATTAGCATACCCACAGGGGACACTGGTCAGACTCTCAAGGCTCCTCATTAGCCCCCAAGGCACACAGGGCTGCTGTTGATGTGGTGACAGGCTACAGGCAAGAGCCTTCTAAGATGTCACAAAACACCTGTTGTTTTTTTTTTGCTTTTCAGAAGTAGAAAGGAAGGGTATGGGTATTCACGTGCAATGCCTTATGATAGCTCTCATTTTTTTTTTTTGAAATAAAAAGAACAAACTGCAATATACCACACATTAGTTTTCAACATTAGAACAAGCATAAATTTTCATATATTTTTTCAGCTCAATGACATGTGTGAACATGTGTATATATCTATGTATATCATACACACATGCATGTACACACACACACACACTGTGTATATACAGCACTCTATGTAGTCTCTATTTATTCATATACTGATAGATTTTTAGATGGCTTCCTTTTCAGGGCTCTTGTCCCTGTGACAATATTTTGCAACTCATCTGCTAACCCCAGATATGGGAATGATGGAAGACCAAAGTGAAAATTCTACCAGCATCTGCTCTGGGGAACTGATTCGGTTGTTCAGGTTACTTACAGGGCTAAGAGCTTACCTAGTTACAGGAGCATGGATGCATCAAAGGCAGTTGGGTAAGATGAAAGGCACACAGCATCTTAGGTGACAACTGGGGACCACTGCATTCCTGGGGCTCTCTGTAGGGCTTTCAGACAGCTCTCCAGGTAGTTTACTGCTTGTACAATCTTGGGGGAAGGGTGTTGTACATCCTGTAACTTCATTATTCCTGGACTATGCTTTTTGTTTGTTTGTTTTGTTTCTAAGGCCCATGAGACTTCTTCTTCCTCCTTCCAATAGCAAATGCTTTCTAATTTTGAGGAGTTTGTTGAACAATGAACAAGCAGTATAGAGATACAATTTACAAGCAGGGTGGGTTCATTTGATACAGTTTCCCATTTCTATATGATCCTTTTTGTTTCTGAGTCTGTGAAAACACATGGCAAATATTGTAGTTTTCTTCATGTAGTGGGTGGGAGAGGGAAGGAG
>NC_034590.1:23688879-23701802 GCF_900095145.1 Mus pahari | reverse complement strand
AGAGGGAGAGGGAGAGGGAGAGGGAGAGGGAGAGGGAGAGGGAGAGCTGTGCTAAGGGGACTTGTCAGAGTGGTAACTCTAGGGGTGGAGCAGCGTAAAGTTAGAAATGATGAAGAGGGCAAAGTGGAGTCTTGTAGAAACCCTGCAGAGAGCAGGGCCCCATTTAGCAATGATTCTGAAAAAGATCAACATACATCAAAACTTTCTTGAGTTGAAATTTTTTGTTATCATGTTTGTGTAAAAGGAAAGAAAATGGAAAAGGATCGGATAAGTTCTCCTAAGGGTTTTCTTACCTCTAGAAATAGGAAAGTCTGGGTGACCAAGAAGACTACAGTTTTGGTTTTATTGTTGTTTTAATACCTTCCCAACGCCTCAGATTTTGTACATATCTCTATGGCAGTTAATTGTGAATGGTTGCTTTTCAAGGTACTAGGATGCCCTAGTAAATAATGCTTAAGGAGAACTGAGATTTCCCGGGCAGAATGATCGAGAAATAATTTAGGAGCTCTGTCAGTATTCTGACCAGGACATCTAGCTTTTGTAATCTTAACAGAAGTGTTCCAGGTAAACAGAGATACCTATAAAATGCTATACCTTTAACTAAGTTAAAGCACTGAGATCTCTAAGGAAAAATCTTCCTTTTTGTTGAAAGCCACTCTTTTTTTGTGATGCAAATCTGCAAAAAGTCAGCCATCATGACAGAAACTTCCTGAAAGTGGAGAGTATTGCTTCCTGTGTTCCAAATGGTCATTCTACAAAGCTGTACTTTAGGAACCAACCCTTCAATCACTGTAAGTTATGATATCTGGGCTTGAGTTATGTGTCCAGGTTGACATGACTAACACTTGATGCAGCCCTTTTCATCTCAGTAAGATTCCTTCAGATCAATTGGATGGACAATTAATTTGACCTCCTTTTTTTGTGTTTATCCTTTCTTTCTCTGCTCTGCTATACAGGACCTTGAATGATAAACGACTATCACACCTGGTCAACCAATTAAATAGCAAAAGAAAGAAGTGGTTACTGTATTATATTTTTCCCACGTGATGTGACTTTATAAAACTAACATGTACTACAATCTTACAAAATCTACTGGATTTCAAAAATGTTGGATCATCGTTAATAAGCTTGATGGGATTTAGAGTCATCATGTAAACAAACTACTTGGTACTTCTATGAGGTCATTGGAATGAGAGACTCATTCTATATTAATCTAGGTTAACTAAGACCAGAAAGAATAATTGTAAAGGTGGGGGGGTGATATCTACCACCATTCCAAGGGGTGAGGTCCCACAGATAAAAATGGAGAAGACAAACCAAAGAGAATCACTCATATATCACTGCTTCCTAACCACTGGTACAGTGTGATTTGCTATGTCAGGATTCCACTCCTGAGATGTACCCTTGAAGGGTGAGCCAAGACAAACTCTGCTTTCCTTCCTTGCTTTTGTAATGTGTTTTGTTCCAGGAACACCAAAAGCAACTGGCACCCAAGGTTGACTCCATCTTCATGTCAGTTCAGCAATCAATCAATGAAGACAATTCAGCATAAGTTTAAATTTGTCACCGTTTTATTCTCCTTGAATTGCCTCAGAGACCCACAAGGAATAATTAGTCATAGTTCTTACTCAAGCTCAAGTGGCTTGGAATCACCTTTATAAAGTATTTGCATAGTACCACCTAAGTTGCGTAAATAAATGTGTAGTGTAGCTTACATAAATGGATACTTAAAACCCATTATAACATGCATTATGACTATACTAGCTTAGTCATAATATTCATGCTTGCTTTTAGTAAAATAAATACTAATGCCATAAACAGAGCTGAAATGTTTATTAGAAACATTCTTTAGTCCATGATAGCCAGGGTCTGACTGAAGAGGCACAATTTTACCTTTCCATTTGCCAGGGAGGAAGCCATTGAGCTCCTGAAAGATGCTTTATTCACAGATTATGGGTTTAATTTTTAGCATATTGATTTCTTTTGTTTTAGGTTAATTCTGACTGTATCCATCATTTGCTGCTATACAGCAAATTATGGCAAAGTGTTATCTCACAGTCTCTATGAATTAGTATGATGTACACACATCCTTTAAGGACTCTGCAGGATGAACTCAAGCTGGTGGCTGGGGTGATGATAATATCAGGCTTTCAGAGCTCCTTTGTGAGTTTGCTAGTGGCAGGCAGGATGTAGTTACCTAACAAAGGCCTGATGTTTGGTGGCTGATTATGGGATGGATCCTGGGTGGGGCAGTCAGGTGACAGCAGATGCTGGCGAGGATGTGGAGAAAGAGGAACACTCCTCCATTGCTGGTGGTATTGCAACCACTCTGGAAATCAGTCTGGTGGTTCCTCAGAAAACTGGACATAGTACTACCGGCAGATCCAGCATATATACCCAGAATATACCAGTATATACCCAGAAGATGTTCCAACTGGTAATAAGGACACATGCTCCACTATGTTCATAGCTGCCCTATTTATAATATCCAGAAGCTGGAAAGAACCCAGATGTCCCTCAACAGAGGAATGGATACAGAAAATGTGGTACATTTACACAATGGAGTACTACTCAGCTATTAAAAACAATGAATTTATGAAATTCTTAGGCAAATGGATNTATCTGGAAGATATCATCCTAAGTGTGGTAACCCAATCACAAAAGAACTCACTTGATATACACTGACTGATAAGTGGATATTAGCCCAGAAACCTAGAATACCCAAAATACAATCTCCAAAACACAAGAAAATCAAGAAGAAGGAAGACCAACACGTGGATACTTCATTCCTCCACAAAATAGGGAATAAAATACCCATGGAAGAAGTTGCAGAGACAAAGTTTGGAGCTAAGAAGAAAGAAGTGTTCATCATTATGAAACATGTACAGTAAGGCAGAACAATGTTGATGAGCAACATTCTATTCAAATATGGATGATCTATGCCCAGGGATCAAAGGTCAGAGGTCTAGGGATACTACTGTGGCTTCTATTCTTTTTCCCACAAATTACATTTTAGCAATTTATTGAGTTAATGAGATGCTAATATAGTTTAACAACAAGCTAACTTACAGAGGCTGAATGTATGGGCTCCTGTGTTCCTCTAGACATTTGCATGGCACCTTCACACGGGTTCCATGACATTACAAACTGTTTAGGATAAGACATGACAAAGCATTAAGGCTCTTTCCACTCTGACATACCCACTGTCACACCGTCCAGCCAATTCTTTAGCATGGGATGGAGTGAAGGCATATGGAAGAGAATTAACTCATTTCCCTTCTCTTTACAGTAAACTTAGACATCTACTTACATAGGGCTCAGCTAACAAATTTATGCCGTTCTTAGTCAGTCTGGCCATGGTTTCTATAAACTTAACAAAAACCTGACAGATTCTCAAATTGACATCATTTTCCATCATTTATGTGACAGAAGGTGAAAAAAGCCATGAATGTGAGAAAAGCAATCATAAATAATTGATTTTTTTGATCAAACATGTCTGAGAAAACCTTAAACAATTTTTATATTGTCTCTGTAGGAAACAAAAATTATGGCCAGTGAGAGGGCCCAGTGGTAAAAAAGGCTTGCCATGGAAGCCTGAAAACTTTAATTTGGTGCCTGGAATCCATAAAATTAGATAGAGAGAACCAACTAGTCAAATTCATTCTCTGACACCCCACCGTCCCACACATACTCTGGCACATATCACACGCATGCAACAATTCTAAATTAAAAAATGAAAAAACTAAATCATAAAATTGCAGTTATATTGGAAGCTCTCAGCGAGCATAATGTCAAATAAAAAAAAAGAGAGAAAAGTACATAGGTGTTACATAAAAATAATTCAAAATACTAGTTTTACATTTGTTTAAAACATAATTTTTTTCTTGCTTTGGTTGTACTTGTTTGGTTTTTAGTTTTTTAATGTTTTTTATTGCAATAGAATTACACCACTTTCTCCTCTTTCTTTCTTACCTTCAGCCTCTTCCAACTATCAATTTATTGAGTTAACAAGAGGCTAACAAAGTTTAATGACGAACCGGGCATGACAGCACATGCCTTTAATCCCAGCACTCCAGAGGCAGAGGCAGGCAGATTTCTGAGTTCGAGGCCAGCCTAGTCTACGAAGTGAGTTCCAGGACAGCCAGGGCTACACAGAGAAACCCTATCTTGAAAAACCGAAAAAAAAAAAAAAAAGTTTAATGATAAGCTAAGTCCCACTCTCAAAGTAATATATTCTTTTTCTTTATTATTTTTATATGCATAAATGTAAAATATATGTGTATGATAAACAGGTACAACTCAGTGAGTCCATGTTTGTCGGTGGTGTATATATGGTTTCAAAGCTGATAAATTTACATAGGAGAATTATCCTTGGAAGAGGCCAATCTGTCTTATATAGGGAGTGGGTAGGCAGGACATGTTCAAAGTAAGATACACAGGCTGGGGAGATGGTCCAGAGGGTGAAGTGGCTGTTGTACAAATGTAAGGACTGAAGTTTGCATATCTAGCATAAATATAAATTCTAAGTGGGCATGGTAGCTTTCCTGTAATATCTATGAGGGAGGCAGAGACAGAGGAACTCTGCATCAAGGGACCTGCCTATCTAGAATAGGCAATTCATCGAACTCTGGGTTAATCAGAGACACCCTGTGTCAATACATAAGGTGGAGTTTGATCAATGAAGAATCTGATGTCAAACTCTGACCTCTACCTGAATGAGCATACATTCACTCACACCTGTTCACATGAATTCCCCCTCCCAGAACACATGTACATGTGTGTCTTAGGCTTTCCATTCCTGCACAGACATCATGACCAAGAAGCAAGTTGGGGAGGAAAGGGTTTATTCAGCTTACACTTTCCAAATGGCTTTTGATCACCGAAGTATGTCAGGACTGGAACTCAAGCAGGTCAGGAAGCAGAAGGTGATGCAGAGACCATGGAGAGATGTTACTTACTGGCTTGATTCCTCTGGCTTGCTCAGCTTGCTTTCTTATAGAACCCAAGACTACCAGCCCAGAGATGGTACCACCCACAAGAGGCACTCCAGCCTTGATCACTAATTGAGAAAATGCCTTACAGTTGGATCTCGTGGAGGCATTTCCTCACCTGAAGCTCCTTTCTCTGTGATAACTCCAGCTTATGTCAAGTTGACACAAAACCAGCCAGTACCATATGAAAAAGAAAAAAAAAAAAGAGAGAGACTTGAAAATTTCTTCTGTGTTTCAGAGGGAGAAAACAAACGAAATATAGTCATACATAAAAAGGAATGATTTAAAATATAAGTCTGTTATTGAATACTTCACCATAATTAACACCTATGTAAATTGGGCTTCTAAAATCCCTTTACATACACTACCAATGTAATTCTTCATTAAAAAAAAAAAATCATGGGGTTGATCACAGTGTGCCTGGAATGCATGTGATGTCTGTTCAAGCTCCCACAGTTAGCCTGATAGAACGGGAACCTGACTACCAACACAGTTATCATGCTCTTTCTTTACAGAGAAAGTGTCATAAATTATCTCCTAAAAGAACTAGAAAAAAAACAAAAAAGGAAAGGACAAATCATGTTCATAGCAGCTTCCAGTGAGAGCTGAATAGTAACTCCATTTTGCAGAACACACTTGGAAGTGTGAGGTAGCCATTGCTTCCTGAGGAGGTGGCTTGCACTGGATAAAAGGCTATGCCTGGGAGTCAGGGCTATGAGGACTGTACTGCTGAACTGAAGCAATAGAAGTGTCTAGAGGTGATCCCAAGCACTGTGGCTGAGAGAAGAGCAGAGGGGACGAGGAGAGGGGTCAAGACTGAGGTTGCCCCTAGAAACCGAATAAAGAATGTAATGTGCAAGGGATGATTCAAGACAGAATGAGACATTTGCATCACATCAAGATATCCAGCTCCAGGGTAGGATCAACCCTGGAGAAATGATCAGGGGCAAAGCTCAGAAGTATAGGTATAGAGGTGTGTATGTGCCAGCCTTACATACTCTGCCCAAGGGAATGTGTGTGAAGCTGATGCTAAAGAGGCTTAAACAGGTGCTGGAGTTCAGGCAAAGGCTAGACAGTCTTTTAGGCTGGTAGTCTTCTGACTTAGAGCTACAGTAACATAACCCTTTCGGGAAAATTTTCTTGTGCAAACGTCAGCTATATAGAAGAAAGAAGGGGAGATCATTGCATTTACATCGGGACAGAGCTGCCATTGAGACGCCTAGCAGGACCCTCAGCCCTTTGATATCCCCGCAGCAACATTCCTGATTAATAAGGCTTGCATGAGTTCAGAACTGCCTTTTTAGTGATCCTTCTTCAAAGAGTTATTCCTTGATGGGATCAGATACCCAGAAAGGGGTATAATTGAACTTTATTTCGTTGGTCTCTATTATGTCTCTGAAGATTTACTTAATACGTTCTGATTTTTAATCAAAGATGAGTGTAAGAAACATATTGGAGTC
This sequence comes from Mus pahari, assembly GCF_900095145.1. NCBI lineage: Eukaryota > Metazoa > Chordata > Mammalia > Rodentia > Muridae > Mus > Mus pahari. The sequence continues at coordinate 23,695,351 of NC_034590.1, read as the reverse complement.
ATTTCTTTGTCTTCATAGAATTATAACATATAGAATTAGAAAATATTATCTATTTCCTCCATAATCTCCATGAAAATAGTTTATGGAAAAAATAAGACTTGGAAAATATCTGGATCTAATTTTTCACATTTTTTAATGGAAATCTGATCTGACACATTCTAGGTTGCTAATCATTTCTAAAATGATGTAATCTAGATAACTTCATGGTCTATCTATTATAATGAAGAGCTTCGGGGATTAAAGAAGCACAAGGAGTTTGAATGTAGAATTAAAAGTATGTACTTCCAAGGTTGCCCGTTTCCGTTCTTTCTGCTGGCCCTCAGGGCTTCAGTCCTTTTCCCTCACTCAATACCAGATCAGGTACCACTCTCCCCCTCTACTAGCTCCCACCCCATCCACTTTCCCTCCCAGGTCCCTCCCTCCCGACTTGTGATTGCTTTATCTCTCCCTCAAGTAGGACTGAGATGTCCTCACTTGGGCACTTCAGCTTGTTGACCTTTTTGAGTTCTGTGGACTGTATCTTGGGTATTCTGTACTTTTTAAAAGAATTTTTTTGCTAATATCCACTTATTAATGAGTATATACCATACACGTCCTTTTGGATCTGAGTTACCTCACTCAAGATGATATTTTCTAGTTCCATCCATTTGCCTGCAAAAATCAGGATGTCCTCATTCTTAATAGCTGAGTCGTATTCCATTTTGTAAATGAACCACATTTTCTGTATCCATTTTTCTATCATGGAACATCTGGGTTGTTTCCAGCTTCTGGCTAGCACAAATAAGGCTGCTATGAACATAGGGGAACATGTGCCCCTGTGACATGGAGGAGCATCTTTTGGGTATATTCCCAAGAGTGGTACAGCTGGGTTTTCAGGTAGATCTATAGGAGGTTGGGGGAACCCTCCAGAACGCACCAGAGACCTGGGAGGTGAGAGACTCTCAGGACTCAAAGGGAGGGACCTTAGATGAAATGTCTGACAGTAGGGAGAGGGAACTTATAGAGCCCACCTCCAGCAGGATGTCAGGGCATCAAATGAGGGAGAGGGGAGCCATCCCACAGTCACAGCTCTGACCCATAATTGTTCCTGTCTGAAAGAACTGCAGGGATGGAAATGGAGAGGAGCCCGGAGGAAAAGAAGGTCCAGAGACAGGCCCAAAGTAAGTGTGTGTGTGTGTGTGTGTGTGTGTGTGTGTGTGTGTGTGTGTGTGTGTGTGTTTGGGGGAGGGGGTGGTCCCAAGGCCTAACACTATTACTCAGGCTATGGCGAACTCACAGAAAATGACCTATCATGATTGTCCTCCTAAAGACTAAACAGCAGCTGAAAGAGTCAGACACAGATATTTGCAACCAACCAATGGACAGAAGCTGCTGACCCCTGTGGTTGAATTAGGGAAGGCTGAAAGAAACTGAGGAGAAGGGATATTCTTTAGGAGCACCAGCAGTCTCAATTAATCTGGACCCCTGAGATCTCTCAAACACAAGACCACTAAACAGACAGCTTACACCAGCTGATATGAGGCCCCAACACACATACAGTAGAAGTCTGCTAGGTCTGTGTTCATTCATAGATGATGCACCTAACCCTCAAGAGACTGGAGTCCCTATGGAGTTTAGAGGTCAGGTGGGGTGGGGGGTGTGGACATCCACGTGGAGACTGAGGTAGGGGGTGGGGAGGAGGCATGGGATGTGGAACAGTAGGAGGGTGGACAGGGGTTGGGGGAATAAAATATGGAGTCTAAAAAAATAAGTTAATTAATTAATTTAAAAAAAGAATCGAAAAAATAAAAGTATGTACTTCATAGTAGAGCCTTCTAGAAAGAATCGAAAAATCAAAAAAGGGAACTTTAGGCAAAAAGAAAGAACGAGAGAGAGAGAGAGAGAGAGAGAGAGAGAGAGAGAGAGAGAGAGAGAGAGCTTCTTTGATATCCAAGCTATTTGCTGTGTGTATGGGAAGGCATGTTAATATAGATGAACAAGAGGTTAGAAACTTGATCCAAATAGCAAGGAAATTATACTTTCGACATATAAGGTTTTTGTAACTCAAGGACAAGCAGGGAGGATCCAAAGATTTTCAGGTTGACCCGCCCTCTTCAGCACACCCACTCTTTTACATGTTTTCTTCTAGATCCATTGATGGGTTGTGCAAGTTACTTTCCCGTTGCTACAATTAAATACCACAACCAAAACCAACTTAAGACTACAAAGAGTTTATTTAGTTCAAGAGACACAGGAGTGCATAGCATGGCAGCAGGAGCAGAAAGCTGACGGAACACATTTTGTTCTCATACCGGAAGCCTGAACAAAGTAGGAAGTGGGACCATACTATGATCCTGCAAAGTCCGCCTCCAGTGACTCCCGCACTTCCTCCAGCGAGGTTCCATCTCCTAAACATTCCTTAACCGAACAACACCACCAAAGGAAGTCCACATGTACAAATTCACGAGCCTGAAAGAGCTATTTTACATCCAAACCTCCATACCTGTTCAGTTCTCAGCTTAGGCTTAGCATTCTAGGTGGAAACATAGGCAAGACTAAGTATGTAATCACTAGGAAATTCTAAAACGCCCTCAGACCTGCATGGCAATTTTGGTACTATATTTATAAGGGACTGTTCTTTTTCTTGCCTGTCACCCCCGAAGAGAATCCCCGACCTTCTAATTGCCGTTGCTCTTTACTTAATGGATAATCATCATTAGATTAACTTTCTGTCATGTACTGTGTAATTAAAACTGCAAATTGATAAGATGTAGTTGTAGCTATCTTAACCCTATTAACAGGAATGGAGAATCGCTTTTTTAAAAGTTAACGTGTGTGACAGTTTTCAGAAAAATTATGAATGGTGACTTGCATTGGACTGTCTGATTAGACCTCACACAGTCATCACATGGGTGAAATCGTGTATAAAGTATTTCAAAATATCTGAGTAACTTTCTGAGGCTTTTGTAGTAGTTGGCTGCAACTTACTGCTTAAAGATAGCTTATGACCTTTCCTGGAGCAATGTCCCAAGAGACTCTGGTTTTGTTGTGGTTGATGTTGTTGTTGATGTTGTTGTTGTTGGTGGTGGTGGTGGTGGTTGTTTGTTTTCTTTTTTCTTCTTTCTCTTGAATGTGAATTCCTTCATACTTCAGTCAAGACTTGAGGACAGTAGTATTTGTCTGTCCTGGCTTCCCTTGCATTTTGTGTGCAGACAAATAGGACTGATGTCTTTACAAACAACTAGCTTGTGCTATTGTCTGACAGAAACGTTCCCCACTGGCTTCCCATTTTACATCAAGCAATATCAATAGCTTTAAAACAGATAAGTCCAGTATGCTGCATGCTTTCAAATTACAACTAGAATGTGTTCCTCAAAGGGATTCTTGGCATCTATGATGTTAATCGTGTACTTTCCAGCTTAGCTTTGTTCCTGTGGTACATCTTGTTAACAGATTTCCTATCAAGAAACACATACCACATCCTTTAATCTTGCTTGGTCATGGTGTGTTATTTTCTTCTTTGTATACTGGTTCCTGCTACATTTGTTTTATCTTGCATTGTTATAAAATTGATATCAGCCTATACTTCCATTTCTGCAATTTTTAGCAGGCTAGATTTTGATAGATGAAAGCGGGCTGTGATGCACTTCACTTTGTAGAATACTTTATATGTACTAGCCAGGCATGAAGCTGCACACCTGTAATTCCAGCATTATGGGAGTAAAATCAGGAGAATAATAAGTTTAAGGTCATCTACAGCTACTTAGTAAATCAGCAGCCAGCCTGGGATATGGGACTGGATCTCAAAGCCCTCCCCATAGAGAGAGTGGTGGGGGGAGGGAAAGAGGAAGGCAGAAGAGGAGAGAGGAGGGGAGGCAAGGAGGGGAGAGGAGGAGGGGAGAGGAGGTATTTCCTGGTAAGAATTATAATCATTAAAACTGCTTGTGGACGTTGTACATCGTGGTGCGCACTAGGCTCCGCACCACGATGTACAACGTCCACAAGCAGGAGGAGAGGAGAGGAGAGGAGAGGAGAGGAGAGGAGAGGAGAGGAGAGGAGAGGAGGAGATTTCACTCTATTTTCCAGGCTCTGGAGTTAGGTTGGGGCTGAAAAGATGAGTATTTTTATTGTTCCTCAATAGCATCCCATTTCCTCTGTGAAGATTAATGGATCAGTCACTTATGAACTTAGAATTGAGATTCTTTCAAGGTTTATTTACCTGCCCTTCCTCCTATGTTTGTTACTTAATTTCCTTTCTACATTTTAAACCTGATCTTTTGTTGTTAGCATGCTATCAGGTTGCTTAGTTCACTGTGTTACTTTCACATGAACTTGAATTTACTTGATTTATGCCAACTTATGATTTTCTCTGATCAGATGATCTCATGTCATCAGTTTTTATGCACCTTCTTTTTTTTTTAACTGAAAACTTTTATTGTAATCAAAAAGTGACATAACGGGGCAATAATGAGTTCAGCAAATCATTCTGCTGATATTTTTGAATTGATATCAACATTTGCCAGGGAATTAAAAAATATTCAAATGTGAAAATTTCACAGTATAGTAAACTCCACCCAACTAATTAATGGTGGTTAAAGTAATAGGCCCTAGCAAAACCTCTCATGTTCCATGGTCACAACTCCCAATTCTGTACAAAAGTTCCTTATAAAGCTCTGATGTAAAAACTAAATAATCAAGCAGCAAATACTTTAAGTGTAACACAGGGTCTTCTATTTATTATTTACAAAGCTGGAATCTCTTTACATTATAACAGAATGTAATATAGATGACCTGTGAAGGTTCTGTGCCCCAGTATAGGGGAATGCCAGGGTCAGGAATGGGAGTGGGTGAATTGGGGAGCAGGGGGAGGGGATAGGGGATTTTCAGAGGGGTAAGTAGGAAAGGGAATAACATTTAAAATGTAAATAAAGAAAATACCTAATTTTTTAAAAAAGAGGCAACAGGGATTAAAAGAAAAAGTAAAAAAAAAAAAATAAATTACATCAATTAAAACATCCGTCCTTCACACAGTGACAGATTTCACTTTTTGGTCATTTTTCTCCTTCTCCTTGTCTTTGCTCTTCTTCCCCTTCTTGTGTTTATGGTTTTTGCTTTCACATCGCCAGCGCCTGTGTGCTTCTTGTGTTTCTTGTGCTTTTCTTGTCTATCTTCTTCTTCTTTTCGCTGTCTTGGCTTCCAGCTGAGCTGACACTGCTGCTGTGGCTTCCGGTCTGGCTACCTGAAGGGCTATGACTTCTACTTGGACTAACCCTGGGGCTACTTTGGCTCTGGCTCCTGTCTGCACCTGGCTAGCTGGCTGTTGCTACAGTCACGCTCTCTTTTGCTTTCTCTGTTGTTTTCTCTTTCGAGTCCTTGGAGATACTGGCAACAGCTTCTTCTTCCTTCACAGACAGATTATACTCTCACTGTCGCTCTGGTCCAAAGTCAGCCCCACCTGTCTCTCTAGTTAGATCAGATCAAAGCCTAGAGGAACGACTCAGCTGGGGTTTTGGCTTGAGGGCATTCTTCTCAATGTGCCCAGTAGCCAGCTCCTATTCAGTGGGTGGGTATGGTGAGTTAGGTATATAGGGCAGCTTGCTACCACTGGACTCTTTCCCATTGCGAGCTTCAGCAGCATGCTTCTCTCATACCTTTCCAGAGTTTTTAATCTACAGACTTTGTCTCTTCACATGGGCCTTTAGTTTTGTAGAAGGCTTTATGCTCATGAGGCTTTGTGTCTCTTGGGGGACTAGAATTACCTTTTTTTTTTTTCGACTTGGTGCCCTTTTTAGGTAAATCATTCTCCCTCAGCTTACTTTTCTGCCCAGATAAAGACTCTTTACTCCGAGGAGGAGAAAGAATCTTTCTTCTTGCTAATTCACTTCTCTCATCTCTTCCTTTGGAACTGGAATAATCTCTGCTGTCAGTAGTCCCCTTTATTGTTTCTACCAGGAGTGAAGTCTTTATCTGAGGAACCATGAACAGACTCATGCTTCTCTGAAGTCCTGGTCTCCTTGGAAGACTGAGAGGGATTCTTAAATTGTCCTTGTTCACTCAGGCAGACCACTGTGCTCTCCTCATCTGGCTGGGCACTGCTCTTCCTCTTGTCAGGGTTGTCCTTCCCCGACCCTGAGTGATCCGAATCCTTGGGTCTGCCCTTCTCTCTGGACACAGTGCCCTTTGAGCTCCTGAGCTCCTGAGCTCCTGCTGCATCATTTCATGGCTCACCTCCTTGGGAAGCTTGGTTGTGTGGTTGTAACATCTTCTTCAGACTCAAAGTCTTCTTTATCCCATTTGGACTGAGGAACCTTAATCATAATTGTAACATCTTCAGCAGGTGCTATATTATCATTATTATATTCCTCAAAAGTTTTAATAACTGTACGCTTTGTATCTGTCATTTTGTTTTTCAGATTTCCTCACAGGATTGCCTCCAGTTGAGCATGTGCTAGTATAATCCACAAGCATAGAGATGGAGCCACTTTCTCTTTGG
>NC_034590.1:23684594-23685587 GCF_900095145.1 Mus pahari | reverse complement strand
CATCAACTGCAACTGAGGCTGCACCTTCACCAATGGACTTGAACAGCCTTTCACAGTGGTTCCATNGCCTCAGCTGCTCTGCACGACCCCTTCATGACTTCAAAACCAGTACCACCAGGGTAACTTACACATTACCATGTTCAGCCACAGCACAAGGTATAACCTTGGCTATCTGTGGAATACAGCCTCTGTGCTCTCAGAAAATTCTTCCTAGAAGATGTCACCTCCATGATGCTGGTCTCCTCTTAATCACCTCTAATTTCTTAGCTCCAGCTAACCAGAATCAATAGTCCCAGGAAGGAAAAGGTTTCACTTTACTGGTTCTGGTATCTTATTAATTACAGCTGATTCTTCTGCCCCACCTAACCAGAACCACAGAATCTTCACAATACAAAAAAGCAATGGCCCTGAAAAGAGTCTTTAATTTTCCCTCTGAAATTATACAAGGCAGGCCTCCATCCTCTGCACTGTTCTCAACATCATGTACAAAGCTCCTANACAATATCCCAAAGAGCTCTTAACACCGAATGGATATTCTGGCCCAAATTCCAAAGTCCTTCCAGAGTCCTCCCCAAAACATGGTCAGGTTGTCACAGGAATACCCCACTATGCTGGTGCCAATTTCTGTATTATTCAGGGTTCTCTAGAGTCACAGAACTTACAGATAGTCTCTATATAGTAAAGGAATTTATTGATGAAGTACAGTCTGCAGTCCAAATCCCAACAATGGTTCAGAAGTAGCTGTGAATGGAAGTCCAAGGATCTAGCAGTTGTTTAGTCCCGCACAGCAAGCAGGGGAAAGAGTGAGAACCAGACTCCCTTCTTCCAATGTCCTTATATGGTCTCCAGCAGAAGGTGTAGCCCAGATTAAAGGTGTGTGCCACCAAACCTTTAATCCCAGATGACCTTGAACTAGGAGATCTCCCTTTCTTAATCTTCTGCAATCCATAGCCACTATGCCTCAAGATCTCCATACCAAGATCCAGATCAGAA
>NC_034590.1:23646290-23656764 GCF_900095145.1 Mus pahari | reverse complement strand
TGGTTATCACAGTGTACTGGCTGGTTTTTGTGCGTCAACTTGACACAGGCTGCAGTTATCTCAGAGAAAGGAGCTTCAGTTGACGACGTGCCTTCACGAGATCCAGTTGTGGGGCATTTTCTCAATTAGTGATCAAGGGGGAAGGGCCTGTTGTGGGTGGCACCATCTCTGGGCTGATAGTCTTGGGTTCTATAAGAAAGCAAACAGAGCAAGCCAGGGGAAGCAAGCCAGTAAGTAACATCCCTCTATGGCCTCTGCACCAGCTCCTGCTTCCTGACCTGCTAGACTTCCAGACCTGACTTCCTTTAGTGATGAACAGCAACATGGAAGTGTAAGCTGAATAAACCCTTTCCTCGCCCAACTTGCTTCTTGGTCATGATGTTTGTGCAGGAATAGAAACCCTGACTAAGACACACCCCAACTGGGTGTTCCTAAACTAAAGTTATTTGACTATCAAATACTTATTATTACTGCAAATATTTGTAAAGCACTGATTAGTAAAGAAATTTAAGAAAATGCCTTACTTGATAATATTATTATACTAAAATAACCTATGTAACATTAAATTTGTAATACTAAATTATATATGTATAAATTATATATCTAACACTAAAATATACTATGAATATACTTAAATATATTGCAAATATGTGTTTAATATTAATATTAATTGTAATATTATAACTTTAGCATTTTTAATCAGCATATATATTAAAACTCATGACCTCTTCTTGCACTGTTATTGTTACAATACACAATAATAAACATGTATCTCTATGTCTCTCTATAATATATATAAATATAAATAAGGCCTGCTGAGCCCACTTAGTGTTGCTTATATGCATATGTGCCTAGGACTGACTACTTGGGATCAGATAGCCTATCAGAGGGTTTGTCCCGGAAGATGACTTATTTTACTTCTCTCAACAGTCTTTAATGGCGTGAAGATCTTCACATAGGAGTGGGTCTGCATGAGACCCAACCATGCTGACATGGCAACTCACCTTCTCATAGCTCTGTTCCTGTTTAAGAAGTCATGTTGTGTCATATAAAGTTTGTAAGACCAAGGGGCTTCTCTTCCCAATGATGGCCAATTAGGCCATTTTCTGCTACATATGCAGCTAGAGACACGAGCTCAGGGGGTACTGGTTAGTTCATATTGTTGTTCCACCTATAGGGTTGCAGCCCCCTTCAGCTCCTCCATTGGGGGTCTTGTGTTCCATCCAATAGCCGACTGTGAGCATCCACTTCTGTGTTTGCCAGGCACTGGCATAGCTTCACAAGAGGCTACTATATGAGGGTTCCTTCAGCAGAATCTTGCTGGCATGTGCATTAGTATCTGGGTTTGGTGACTGATGATGGGATGGATCCCCAGATGGGGTAGTCCCTGGATAATTCATCCTTTCATCTTAGCTCTAAATTTTGTCTCTGTATCTATATCCTTTCATGGGTATTTTTTCCTTATTCTAAGGAGTAATGAAGTATCCACCCGATGGTCATCCATATTGGTTTTCTTGTGTTTTGCATAATGTATCTTGGGTATTCTAAGTTTCTGGGCTAATATCTGTTTATCAGTGAGTGCATATATAGTGACTTTTTTTTGTGATTAGGTTACCTCACTAAGGATGTTATCCTCCAGATACCCAGCACAAGGGAAGGCCAAGTACTGGGAATGAGTGGGTAGGGGAGCAGGGGCGGGGAGGTATAGGGAACTTTCGGGATAGCATTTGAAATGTAAATAAAGAAAATAATAATAATAATAATAATAATAATAATAATAAACAATAATAAAATAAATTAACAAGAATCAAAAAAAAAAAAAAAAAGAAGAAGAAGAAGTCACGTTTTTGAGAGTTAGTCCTTAGAGAGGAACCGGCTAGCTCAGTTCCTCCACAGCCTGTGTGTGTCTGAAGTATGTGATGGCTTCGGTGTAAAGGTCTTACCTTCAGCTTCTGGAAGGCATCCAAGACCAAGAGAAATTGTTTACAATGTCCCGAGAATCTCTTGGACTCTTCCTTATAGTCTGGCAGTGGAGTTTTTGTTAGTCTATGCTTCTGATGGGGGGACATTATCATTCCAAGAGACATAACTTCATTTTAAATACATATTTATTTTTATACATACACAACACACACACACAGTATACTTTCTGATAACTTAAAACTTGTGTTCTTTATAATTATAGTCTATTTATTTTCTCATGTTAACCCCTTCATTTCTCCTTTATTGCTTTCCTTCATCATAACTGAGTATTTTGTGGCTTAACAATCTTTTATTTTGTGATGATTCTTTTCACTGCTTTTTCCCCCCCACTTTTCATTACTTTGGCATGTCTAAGGTATGTCACATATATAACACATCTTATCCTGTCTTCTTCAAGTTTGTTGTGATGCCATTGCAACTGTAATGGGAATATTGCTTCTATGCTGCTCTATCCTTTCCCTTCTTTGGGACCATTATTGTTATACTCAAGGTATGTAATACATTACGAATTCTTCATTGCAACAATTTTTAATTTGATACTATTTTCAGAAAGGAGATGAATATAGGCATGTTCAGAGAACTTGTGATTTTTTTAAAAAACTGCATTTCTCTTATTTATTGGTCTCTGGTAGTACTCATCTATGTGCGTTTCTGTGAGCCCAGTGTTGCACCGTGTCTCTCTCTCTCTCTCTCTCTCTCTCTCTCTCTCTCTCTCTCTCTCTCTCTCTCTCTCTCTCTCTCTGTTTTATTAGATATCTTCTTCATTTACATTTATTTTTTAATTAGATATTTTCTTTATTTACATTTCAAATGCTATCCAGAATGTTCCCTATACCCTCCCCCTGCCCCTGCTCCCCTAACCACCCACTCCCTCTTCTTGGCCCTGGCCTTCCCCTGTGCTGGGTCATATAAAGTTTGCAAGATCAAGGGGCCTCTCCTCCCAATGATAGCCGACTAGGCCATCTTCTGCTACATATGCAGCTAGAGTCATGAGCTCTGGGAGTACTGGTTAGTTCATATTGTTGTTCCACCTATAGGGTTGCAGACCCCTTCAGCTCCTTTGGTACTGTCTCTAGATGGAACACAGGGTGCCATGTCTCTTGAAGGTTGAATTTCCTTTTCTTAGTTCCTGTTTTAACCTCTGTGTTCTGGAGATAACACAGCCTCTCCTGTACTCTCTTCAAATTTACTGACTATTTTTCCCCTTCCAGAAATCTAACATTGAGTCCCACAGGTGAATTTTCCATTTTAGTGATATTACTTTTAAAATATGGAATCACAAACAATAAAAAGGGACTCAGAATTATTTATGTACCCAAACATAATATAACAATAATGATAAAAGAAAATGAGTCCATCCGTTTGGGAGGTAGGTGAGAAAATAGGAGGGATTTTGGGGGGAAAAGGAAAAGGGCAGAATAATTTAATTATATTGAATTAAGATAGATAAGATATGGAATCTCCATTTAGTCAGTTATCCATCTCATTATAGCTGAAAATATTTATGCTTTAACACATGAACCTCCTAGAAAAGCATATCAAAATTCTGTCAAATTTTAATTTGTTTACTTTTTGAATATACAATTGACTGACAATGTTCTCTGCTAAGTTGACAACTGGACTTCTGACAGCTAGTTTATACTGCTTTTTTATGTCTCATATTTTGATTGTTTCTTATATGGAAAGTTTAGATAATAAATTTTAGAAACTCAAACTTTCTGCAAGCCTTGCTGCGTTGTGTGTGTGTGTGTGTGTGTGTGTGTGTGTGTGTGTGTGTGCAAGTATAGAATAAGGGGACTTACAGAGTGGTGGTTTGTGTTCTCTGGCTTTCTTCTTTGTAAAAGTTCCTTATTAGAAATGACTAATGTCAATGAAGTTAGGGCTTCATTATTCTCAGCCTCTGGCATACCCCTCTGCTTTGTAGGTGAGGGCTGTATGGCAAATGCAGTATCAATTTATTTCTGTCTGCGCAACATGGATCTTGGAGAGGGGAACACAATAAGAACACTTGTGTTCCTCTCACACATGGAACTATGGGAAGGAGAACCACAGATCTGGGTTACATCTTTCTAGGTGGAATGTCCATCCTGGAGTGATGTATGTGATGGGAGGAGTTATAATTCAAAAATACATCCTCACCTTTTTCCTGATATTTAGTGGTTTCCCATCAATAAATGTAATTTTTTGTTCATTTTCCCTTGGAAAATTGCTGAATATTAATTGGGTGGGTACACACACACACACACACACACACACACACACACACACGAGCTATAGCTGTTCCACTATAGAAATCCCTAGAGTGCATCCCCTGTTTTTCTGGAAATATTCCTCTGGCTGTTGTCCTTTTAACAAACTAGAATTGGTTTCTACCAATTATAGGCCACAGATTTAAATCATAACCTTCTCTCTGAAGGAACAGAAACCACTAGACTAAAAACCACATATTTTATGAATGAAGGGATTTCTACTGAAATGTGTATCCTATGGTTAAAAGTAGTAATGTTTATTTTTAAATGGTTATTAAACATTTGTATCTGTCAGACAAACATTTTTTGAATATTATGAACTTCTAAGGAAATAAGTCAAATATTAAGTTCTAGTTTCTGTCATTTAGTGGTGAATAGGAGCTGTATACTATTGAAAAAACAGGTGTTTAAAAACATAAAATATACTATGCATGTAGGACCACATATATTTACACAGTGATGCTGAAAGCATTTCATGTGTTCTGACATTGTTTAAAATCCATATGCTATGTATGCTTGATGACTTGGTATTAACTAGTTTTGAAATTATTGAAATGTATTACATTTATTTTGTTTGTATGTGTTTGCATATACGTGTGGATATGCATGTGGACATCAGAGAACAACTTGCCAGTCAGGTTTCTCCTTCCATCATGTGAATGTTGGGGATCAAATTCAGGTCATCAAATTAACAGTAAGCACCTTTACCTGCTGCAGGAACTTTAGCAGTCTGAGTATTGATTTTTAAAATATGAATATATTTGGAAAAGCCATGGACTGACTGACTCTCCCCCCCAGTGTGTGCGTGTGTGTGTGTGTGTGTGTGTGTGTGTGTGTGTGTGGTGTATATGGTGGTGTGTGTGTGTGGTGTGTGGTGTGTGTGTTTGTGTGTGGTGTGTGTATGTGTATATGAGTGTGTGTGTGTGTGTGGTATGTGTGGCATGGCGTGAGTGTGTGTGTGTGTGGTGTGTGGTATGTGTGTGTGGTGTGTGTATGTGTGTGTGGTGTGTGTATGAGTGTGTGTGGTGTGTGTGTGTGTTTGGTGTGGTGTGGTGTGTGTGGTCTGTGGTGTATGTGTGTATGTGTGTGCATGTGTGTGGTGTGTGGTGTGTGTGTGTGATATGTGGTGTGTGTGTGTGTGTGTGTGTGTGTGTGTGTGTGTATGTGTGTTGGAGTCAGTGGAGGATACCAGTATCCTGTTCTATCACTTTCTACTTTATTCCTTCACACAGAGACTCATGAGAGGGAGCTTGATTTGTAGGTAGCAAGCCATCAATCTCCATCTCTCACAAACTGTAGGGTCACAAGAACATGCAACCATATCTAGTTTTTTACTTGGGTATTGGGAGTTGTAACTCAGTTTCAGATCTCCATACTTGCAGCTGCAGGCACTTTTACTCACCAAACCACTCTCCAGCCTCTTTCTTTTTATAACCAAACCCTGGGTACAAATTCGTCTAAGTTGATGTATACTGTAGAAGATGAGAGTGCTCATCATATTCACTTCAATTGTCTAACACTCGCAATAGTTTCCTTCATTGACATATGGCAATTTATTCAACCAATTTATTTTACGAGAATGAAATGAATTTTCACTCTTACTTATTCTTCATACTGTCATGAGCAAGTGTTCTTTAACTCCTTCCTGAGATGTTCTTCAAATTGAAAGTGCCAAGAGGAAGCATCTGAAATTGAAGTTTTTGGTATGTTCTGATCAGTTGTCTTCTGGAATGGCTGCTTGAAATCTGATTAACTTACTAAAATTATCTCTAACGTTTTTAGGCACAAGCCATTGAAAAGTGGCCATTCCAGGAATGCTTATTATGCTCCTCCCCCATCCCCCCTTTCATTTAAAATGATTTTTGTTCTCACATGAAATAGCTTGATAATGGTTTTCCCTCTCTCTACTCCTCCCAGTTGCTCCCCACCTTCCCTTCCATCTGAATATACTCCTCTTTTTTTTTTGTCTCTCATTAGAAAACATAGGCTTCTAAGAGAGAATTGTAAAATAAGATATAGTGAAATAAAATATAACAAGGTAAAACAAAAAACTAACACTTAACACATCAGAATTGGAAAAAGCAAACATACAGAAGGAAAAGAGCCCAAGAGAAGGCACGAGAATCAGAGACATGCTTATTTGCACACTCAGGGGGTCCCATGAAAACATTAAGCTGGAGGCCATAATATATACACAGACGACCTGGTGCTGTCCGAGTATCAGCTTCTCTGAGTTCATATGATATTTGATCATGTTGTTTTCTTGGTGTCTAGCACATCCTCTAGAGCTTGCACTCTTTCTATTTCCTCTTCTACAGGGTACACCGAGCTTTCTCATCCTGTTTGGGTTTGAATGGTCCAAGGTCTCTTAGGCTCTACATGTGCACTAGCAGTACGTGCTTGCCTGGCATCTGCCAAGAAGTTCAGAAAATGATGTCACACCACAAAAACTGGAGTGACAGATTGTTGTGAGGCCACCACATTAAGAATGCACCCCCAGGTCCTTTGCAAGAGCAGCAAGCACTCTTAACCACTGAGCCATCCTTCCGGCCCTACGAAGGCTCTCTAATGTTGACAGCAGTTCACATTGATACCAGTGCTCACCTACTGTGTAGCATGCAGAGTCAACCCTGGCCTCATCAATGTTATTGCCTGCCCTGACATGTTTCTTGAATCAACATTTTTTTTTACTGTACTAGAGAATACAAGTTTGGTAGACAACCTGTAGCTTTCTCCTGCTGTTTGGTTACAAGCACTTCCAAGCCGCCTCGGACTTCTACTGTGAAGGACTATTGTCAGATAAATGGAAAAGCCAGACTGAGGCTTAGCCACCTGCCTGCATGATACTTTAATAGCAATTGTGGTCTCATGCACACCCCCAAAACTGGTTTTGGGCCAAGGCACAAAAGTTTCTTTTTAGGTAATATCTACCATAAAGAAAGTTGTGAGGGATTAGATTATGGTTAATTATTTTTAACATTTTTGAAAATGGTAATGCGTGTTTCCTTTATAGATGGACCTGATCAGAAAGAAAGAGAAAGGGTAAACTTATTCAGCCGAAAGTCTCAGATGCTAAAACATTTTAGGCCTATATTAGATTGTATGGAGGTTAGAAGCTTCAAGGACTAGGCCTAGCTTAGCAGAATGAGGTGGCATGCTTAGGAGACAGCAATTAATATAGGATAGTAAAAGCTACATTTACAAATGACTTAAAGGAAAGTGAAGAGTTTTGATATCCCACTATGAAATGTCAACCTCCAGAAAACTGTGGACATAGCTCTGAACTGCAGCCTGTCAAAAAACTGTCTAGCTTTTAGCTTTGGCCAATCCTCCGTTATCTCTGAGTGCATTTTTCTGATGTAGTAAAAGGGATATCAACACTGATGTTATAGCATTCTGTGATTATTAAATGGTATATTTCTTTAACAGCATGCTCAGGCTTAGCATTCTCTCAGTCACAGATGGCTCTGTAGATGGCTATGTCTGACATTCACTAGGGTTGGATAATGATAGACGACAATATTTATCTAAAGAAAGTAGTGCTTAATGAAATACATGGCGTGCATTACAAATCAAGGGTTCTTGAGATGGCCCAGTTCTTGCTGTTTTCCATTACTGTCCTTTCATGCACTGAGCAGGCATAAACGTCACAAAACATGTTTCAGGGAAATTATTCCCGGTTGGGTTCCCTCTGATTATCATAGAAATGTTCGTGATAGGCTCCTGTCAGAGGTAAGCTTTAGCCTGGCTTGCATAAGAATATTATTTTAATTTATTTCAATTCGCATCTTGGTGTCTTCTGAAAGTCTGTAAACATTAATGTCTTTCCTCCCAGTATCTACCCTAGAATGCTTAAGCTGTTTGACTGAGTGTTGTCTCCCGTGTTCACACTGTGGCTCCTCAGACACAGACAACTTGAGTAAGAAGCAGAGACACAAGGGTAACCTGTACAGAAAGCAGTACAGCCTGTGTCTCCTGCCCCTGCCTCAGACCTGCCTCATGCCATCTGCAAGGGTTCAAAATGCTTAACTGTGTTTCACAAATAAGACGCCTGAGGACAGACTTGCAGATGAATTAAAGTCGTCATCAAGAGAAGACATTAGAGGGTGAAAAACACACACACTAATCCAGCTAGTGTCCCCTTGACAAATCTAGCTCTCTCTCTCCCTTCTCCACTTCTCTCTCTCTCTCTCTCTCTCTCTCCCTCTCCCTCTCCCTCTCCCTCTCCCTCTCCCTCTCCTGAGTGCACACGTGCACTCTCTTTCTTATGAAGTATAATGTCTCACTTTATTTAACCCTTACATTTTATAGCAATTAACTGAGTTAAAACAGTTTCTATCACCTTAATATAATTATTTTCCAATTCCTATTTCTATATATATAATATATATATTTATATATTACATATTTCAGTAGATAATATATAGAATATACAATGCATTGTTGTTAATTATATTCATAGAATATTTTTATGTATGTGTGGACATATGTATCTATATAATCCTTGTTAATTTTATTCATAACATCATATATATATATATATATATATATATATACACACATATATATACATTACATTCTCACTATATTTACTCTTTTAGAAGAACAGAACTTCTTCCTCATATTAAACATTAGTATGCCCAATGATCTACCTCTTTAATTTTCTTCCCTTTTCTTCTTATCCTTGGTGCCTAATTGTTAATAATCTACTCTCAATACTCATTGAAATGTTTACACTGTGGATCCAATTCAAGACTTCCCTCAAATGTGGCCCACCCCATTAGGTATCCTTTATTTTATTCAGCATAACATCCTCTGGGTCATTTAAACTGCTGTCACGGACAGGATTCCTGAATCGGGGGGGCGGGGGGCTGAATAACCCTATATTGTGTACACAGAATAATCTGTACAATGGCTTTCCTTTCTCTGCATCCCCATCAGCTCTTGTCATTTTTCTATATTTTGATAATAGTCATTCTTGTTAGGCTGAAGTGCCATCTCACTGTGCTTGAATTTACATTTCCCTAATGGTTAATGACAATGAATATGTTTTAATATATTTACTATTCATTTCATCTTAATTACTTTTATTTTAATTACACACATATGTATGTCTTTGGGTATGTCCTGGTGAATATGGGTGCAGGTACCTGCAGAGATCTGATAAGGGTGTCAGATTCACAGAGTCTGAAGTTGCAGGCATTTGTGAACCCTTGTCTTGGGTGTTGGAACTAAAATCAGATCCTCTGAAAGGGCAGCCAGTACTTAACCACTGTGCCATCTCTGCAGCCCCTCTGGGTGCTTGCCTGTGCTGCGATGGTGGTTATTTCCTTTGATGTGCAGAAGAATTAATTTTACGTTGTCCCATTCATCAAATTTTTCTTGTTCTTGCTGTACATTTGGGGTCAGATCCAGAAACTAATCACCCAGGCTAACATTCTAAAGGATTTTCTCCCATTGTCTTGAATAATTATACAGTTTCAAGTCTTACATTTAAATCCCCATCTTTTAAAAGTTGATTGTGTATGTAGTAAGTTATGAAAGTCCATTTTCATTCTTCTGTATATGGATGTATATAATTCCTCTTTTTCTTGTGTATATTTTTATGAAATTAAAGACCAAAAGGAAGTTTGCCTTTAATGATTTCAAACTTTATGGTCAGCCTGTCTTTCCCCTTCATCATTTAATTTTTATAACATCCAGTGAAGAAGTGTCATGTGAAGTAAATGGAGGGACAGTAAGGTGAGTAGCTTGCCCGCAATTGTAAGTACACTTAGAGTCTTATTCAGGATTAGAATTTAGATTACTCTAAAACCAGAATTAATTGGTTCTCTAAAAGTATTTGACTATACTATTTTTTTTTAACAATGGTTCATCTTGAGGGCTTTACACTTTAGTGTAGTGATTTTGACAAACACTAATATCAGCCTTTGGACTGGCCCTTCCCAGGTTCTAAAGAAAATAAATATGCTTTTTTCCCACTTGATACTCAGAGGAGTGGTTAAAAACAAATTTATTCACAGGCTCATTCTGATGCTATCATTTTTTTAATTAATAACTTAACTCTATTTTTTATTTATTTTTTATTATTTTCTTTATTTACATTTCAAATGCTATCCCAAAAGTTCCCTATACCTTCCCCCACCCCTGCTCCCCTACCCACCCACTCCCACTACTTGGCCCTGGCTTTCCCCTGTGCTGGGTCATATAAAGTTTACAAGACCAAGGGGCCTCTCTTCCCA
>NC_034590.1:23614651-23645357 GCF_900095145.1 Mus pahari | reverse complement strand
GTTGAGAATTCTTTGTTTAGCTCTGTACCCCATTTTTAATGGGGATATTTGAATTTCTGGAGTCCAGCTTCCTGAGCTCTTTGTATATATTAGATATTAGTCCTCTATCAGATTTAGGATTGGTAAAAATCCTTTCCCAATCTGTTGGTGGCCTTTTTGTCTTGTTGACAGTGTCTTTTGCCTTATATAAGCTTTGCAATTTTATGAGGTCCCATTTGTCAATTCTTGATTTTACAGCACAAGCCATTGCTGTTCCGATGGGATTTAGTGCATCTGGCCTCTGTGGGAATCAACACACACATAATTGAAGAAGACACAGGCTTTTAAAAAAATCAAATACTTTATTAGATTTTGATTCCACATCTGCTTTTGGATATTCAGTTACACAAGCAAAAATAATTCTCTATAATTTTAAATAATTTTTATATTGTTTAACTCTGTTGGCTTGCTAGCTTATTTGTTTGCTTAATTATTTTATGCTGAGGATCAAACCCAGAGCTTCAAACACACACTGGTAAGCATTTTGCTTTCCAATGGGTTATACCTCTTATACTCCAATTTCTTGATTATGACAGAACCTGATATATTAGAATACAGTTGAGTGTAGAATCAAGAAATAGCCCTGAAATTTCCTTAAATAGAAAAGCAACTTCGTACAACCTTTTTATGTAAATAGTTCTTTGTAAGAGTCTGGGTGCTCTCTCGAAAGGAAAATCAGTCAAGTATTAATGTGTAAACCTTGGAATCCTATGTTCAGTGGCTTACGCCATGACTTTCAAGGTAGGTGATGATTTGGGATGGTAGAAATGGTGTGATCATGGTTATTTCAGCTTGGAGTCAGCACAGCAAGTGTCTTCCCAGAATCCTTGGATGCAAACTGTTTTACAAACAAGCTGTTTGCTCACATGCGCAATCCATTATCTTATGAGAAATATTTGCACAGACAAGTAAACTGTGTGTTCAGATGGATTGACACGCAGGCGTATTTTGCTGCAGTGAAGCACATGATTTATTGGTTTAAAAATAGTCTTGGAACTAGTGTTCGGAACTTGCTAACACACGTGTTCTGCTTTCTTCTCTGGTGGTGGAGGATGGGTTCCAGAGGGAGAGAAAAGGGATAGCACTTTGGAATATCTTCCAAGAAATGGATAAATTACTAAAAACAAGAAGCAGTCGCATTCTGCTGATGAGAATGAATAGAGAATTAGAGGTGGAATAAAGGAAAGGGTTTTTGCTTAAATGTTATAGGAACGGGAATACATCTTCTGTCCTCTGTTTTAAAATCACTCACCCTTGGGAAATCCTTGAGTTTGGATTAAATTGTTTGATTTTGATGCTGCAGGCTTAGGCCCTCGTTATGTCTGGCTTCTCCAGAAGTAGAACTTGTTCATGTTCTTCTGTTAATTTTACATGTGAAATCTTAGTCTTTTAAGAGACCATGGAATGCAAAATATTACTCACTAAGCAACTTTACTTCTCAACTTCCCTTCAGGATTTAAATATAGTTCATATGTTTAAACACCCAGAGTTACACTTTAAACATTGGAAAAAAAAATGAGAGAAATGACCATAGGAGAGTGTTATGTGAACATCTGTGCTCCAGTGTGACTTCTGTTCCTGGAGCCAGAGGAAAGGCAGTGCTTGCTTCAGAGCTGGGCACAGCCAGCAGTTCAACATAGCTTTCGTGACCTAGGATTCATAGTAACAAAAGCATCATTGTGGCTTAGGTGTGAGGATCATGGATATGAACGTATGTGTCATTCAGAAGTGTTTAAGAAGAGACACCACTTCTTTACTGTGTTCAGATTTCTGCAAGCTTTGTATTTATTTTTATTCTTGGGTATTGGTTCCTGATTTAGTTTTCTGCTAAAATGTTTCTTTATAAAAGTAACTGCCACATAAGTACTGTACATAGTTCTTAATACAGTGTGATAATTTGCAAATGCGTTCAACTGGGAGCTTTAAAGTCAGGAAAACAGTCATCTTTGCCTCTGTGGGTATCATGTGGTTTACTGCCCGTTTTCCCCTCTGAATTCTTGTAACACAGTGTGCCACAGTGTGCACTTGAACTGAAGCCTCCTAGTTAACTCTGCATTGATGTTCTTGGCTAGACCTCTGTCCTCCCTCCTTCCTACCCTTCAAGCCTCTTTTAACCACTGTTCTGTTCCCTGCTTCTATTGTAGCAATTGTCCTTTTACCTTCTGCAGAAGACAGAGAATATGCAATGTTTATAGTTCTGTGACTGTCTTATTTCACGTCAAGAACCTCTGCTGTACATGTGTTGCTGCAATGAACTTCATTCATTTCCTGTGTATATACACCATGATCTTGTTCTCTTTATCCACTTTTCTGTGTACACCTGACCAAGTGCCACGTCCCAGGCTGTTGTTAGGAGTGCTGATCAAATTCTTTTATTTTTATTAGACATTTTCTTTATTTACATTTCAAATGTTATCCCCTTTCCTGGTTTCCCCTCCGAAAACCCCCTATCCCCTACCTCCTCCCCCTTCTCATCAACCCACCCACTTCTGCTTCCTAGCCCTGGGAATCCCCTACACTGGGGCATAGAACCTTCCTCCCATTGCCATTCTCTGCTACATGTGTAGCTAGAGCAATGAGTCCCACCATGTGTTTTCTTTGGTTGATGGCTTAGTCCCGGGGAGCTCTGGAGATACTGGCTAGTTCATTTGCTGTTCCTCCTATGGGTCTGCAAACCCCTTTAGCTCATTGGGTACTTTCTTTAGCTCCTTCATTGGGGACCCTGTGCTCTGTCCAATGGATGGCTGTGAGCATCCACTTCTGTATTTGTCAGGCACTGGCAGAGCCTCTCAGGAGACAGCTGTATTAGGCTATTGGGCTTACTTTCTTCTCTGTGTATACAACTGTTCCATTTTCCCCATGATTACAAAGAAACCGTTGCTTTTCCAACAAGGGCTTTGTTTAAAATAGCTTCTCTATGGATAGGTGAGTTTACTTCCCAGTTCCCTGGTCAGATACATTTATTTGCTTGTCAGATTTTATGCAAATGTTGAACTTTGGGGGTTAGTATAGCTTTGTAATATATTTTTTATTTGATCAAAATGCTGGAGGTTAAGCCCTCAGCCTTGCACATACTAGGCATTCTGTTTCTGAGCCACACCAAATATGATTACGACTCCAGTTCGACCTCTACCCCTCCACTTTGTCTCATTATTGTTTTGGCTCTGTGTACTCCTGTGGTTTTAGAGGAATTTTAGGATTTTGTTTTTGATTTCAGTGAAGAATGTATGTGATTTCTTCAGGGGCCTTATATTAGATCTTTAGATTGATTGTGATAGTGTATATATTTTAACAATACTGATTCTTACAGTCTGATCATGAGATATCTTTCTACTTTTTATTTCTTCTTTAATTTCTTTCCTTGTTGATTTTTATGATTTGTATGGTACAACTATTTATTAGTTTATATTTATACACACAGAGACACAGATGTGTGTCAGTGTGTACATATCCACATATCTTAACCCAAAGCAAAGGCTTATACTATAAGTACCAGGATGTAGTAATGGTTTCTAAAATTGTTAACTGACTGAAAAGAGGCATTCTACAAACTGAGTGTCTCCTGGTCCCCATTCGTAATCAATCCCACATCTATCAAGACAAATGAGGTTTGCAGACTTGATACTTTCAAGGCCACACAAGTCACTGAGTAACATACATTTCTGCAAAGCTCAGTAGCCTGGGTTCTTCAATTTTTCAACTGTATGTTGTGAAAGGAAAATATCTTTTTCTGTTTCTTACTCTGGCCCTGGTCACAGAGCATTCGACTGGGTACCTGTCCAGCACTGGTGATGCACTTGTTGCCTGTATCATAATGACTGTTCTCCTGCTCTAGTGTTACAGCCACACTGGTCTCTTGTCCCACTTACGTGTTTCATACCAAATCACATCTCTCTCTGCAACCCCTGTAAGAACCACAATAAAAGGCTTCACTCTCATCACTACAATGTTTCAAACTAAATGTTCTCCAAATTCTTCTACAATTAGTCCAACCATGACCTGCAGTATAGGGCTGCTATAGCAGTTGAGTTACTCTTAAAGAAAGAAGTAGCCACGTGTCTGAGTTTTATCTGTCAAATCATTTTTCATAGGAAATCCTTTAAGCATATGTGTTTCCCTAAAGAGGAAAAAATGGGAAAAAAAACCCTTAAACCCTATTTCTTACCTCTTGGTCTCTCTGTTTCCATCTCCTTATCTGTCTTTTTCCCTATCTCTCTCTGAAATTTTCTTGAAGCAGGGATATATGATATTTAGGACTAAATTTCTTTGTGTTTTGATATTGTGTTATTTACATACATATTTGCTGTTTGAAAAGTTAACTTTGAAATCATTTCCCAAATGATATTTACCATTCCTCTTTGCTTTTTTTTTTTTTTTTTTTTTTTTATGGCTTGGAATATCCCAGTGTTATTTAAAATCCAGGTCTTTCTTTTGAGGCAACTGGGAAATGACCCAAGATTCTTTCATACTTAACACATAATATGTTACTGGGCTGCATTCCTGCCCCTGACCCGGGATCTCTGTATTGATAATAAGAAGCAAAGAATAAAACATCGAGGTTTTTGTTGTTGTTGTTGTTTAATTTGTAAGCGATTTTATTGATTTCTGACTTCCCAGAAACTACAAGGTGTCTTATTTTCTCATGCGTGCCTGACCTCTTTGGTCCAATAAGGCTGAAGCATAACTCATTTGCTTCTAATGAGCTTTGCTCAAGGACCTCCTGAACACTCTGAGTTACATATACAAAGTCACTACGCTGTGCTTTCAGAACGCAAGGCAATCTCAAAACCTCCTGCCAGGATGTTCTCATCCCCAAACCTGAGACTCCTTGTGCGCAGTGGGGATGGGTGGGCTTCTAAGGTGAAACCCACTGCACATGATTTCCATTGTATTGCCAATCCATCTGTTTAAACCTTTTCCATCTTCTTATTACAACATCAGTTACCTCCTTTGCGATGATTCAGCCAACATTTTTAAAATCAGGAGATACTCAGATCTTAAGAAAACCATTAAAATAATCAACTTCATTACTACTGTCAGGAAAATGGCTCCATGTACAAATGTATCTAGGATAAAAATAAAGCTAGCAATCACATTCTCAAGCCATTATGGGTTAAATACATTAAGTGGACTCTTTACCGGTGATAAAAGAATATGCTTAAAAGGCAATTATTTTCATTTTGGCAAGGCTCTGGTACAGCTAAAAAGGGAAGCATTGTGTACCTGAGAAAAAGTCTTGGAATGGGGTCATTAGGTTATTAAAACTGTCATATTAAGAGGAATTTCATAACTGGTATTTTCTTTATTCATAGTGAAATATCTCTCTTCTCTCTCTCTCTCTCTCTCTCTATATATATATATATATATATATATATATATATATTATATATTTGCATATATATATTTGCAAAAGGGCAAGGCAATTTTATAAATGTCTTCAAGATGAAATATTTATCTTCATTTTTCTTTTTACCAAATGTGGCTTAAAATAATATAATTGAATATATATATTGAGTGTATACATATACATGAAAAAATGAAATTACTTTCTAAAACCAATTTCCAGTGTATTATTGAAAACCTAAGAGTCTGAGATTTTTATCTTTGAGTAGATATTTGGAAAGAAGTCTATACATTGAAGAAATTAAGTGCAGGATGCTGGTATTGGGGCACAAACAAGCCAGCATCCAGATAATCTGTTTTTATCCTACTTGAACTTGAATTCACAATTGATATCTCAGAAACATAATAGATACTGAATCCCATCCCTCAAGATTGATTGACTATACACAGGCTTGGCATTCCGCAACGAGCTGATGGATGGTGGCATAATCGAATGATAGTGTGGTCCTCAGAACACTTCTGAACAGGAGTGTTGGCTTGCTTTATAGCAAGGGAGAAAGAATAAGGAAGTAAATATTTTGATAGTGAGAAGAAAGAGCTGAGGTTATGTGTGTATTTTCCTTCTCGTTCCTTTTCACTCGTGGTGCTGCCCACAAATCAAAAGGTAAACAGATATGATGTGATTTATACTTCAAAATCAATTCGGTACTTCCCAGGAAGAGCACAACTTCTGTGTCTTGCCTGATTCCTAAACCAGGTAATGTAATGAATGTTGTAGCACTTAAGGAGGAAAAAAAATGACTGTTGAAATTCAACATCTGCATATTTTCAGCAAAACAAAATAAAACCCTTCTACACAAGAGAACAAAACCAAGCCAGGTGCTGAAAAGAAACATAAGCTGCCAGCATTGCCTTGGGAAATCACTGTGCAGTTGATTTCCTAGACCCTTTGGGATCTGGAAGGAATGAAGTCCTTAAACTCAAAGAACCAAGAGAAAACATCTTATGCATTTTCCTCTCATGAAGCTCATTTCCCCAAAGATTGAATTCTTGGGACTTTGTTCTCCCCCTGTCTATTGTCTTCCCGGGAACCCAGTACTCTACCTGCTCTCTGTGTTCACAGTCCAGAAAGAATGATGGCAGCAATTTGAGTTTTGCTGACTAGGGAACAGGGAAGGTGGCCTATAATTAGAGGGGGAGAGGAATTGAGACTTTCTAATGTGGGGATATTCGGAATATTGTTAGAAATGGTGTAACAGAGAGGAAGACTTGGTACATGCACCGAGACAATACCTTTGAGAAGGAGCCTGGGAAGAATGCCCGAGGGAGAGCATGCTAGATATTGGTTATATTTTGCAGGCAGTTTTCAGTGTGTAGAAGGAATCTGGACGTTGGTTGGGTACAAACTAGAAAGACTGGTATCTAAGTGCTGAGAACACATGAAAACTTATTTCTAGGAGTTCACTTTCCAAGAAAAATCACAGTCATGCCAATTAGCAACAAAATAGTTAAAGCATTGGGTTTATGGAAGGTGTGTGTGTGTGTGTGTGTGTGTGTGTGTGTGTGTGTGTGTGTGTTTTAGCGTAGAAGAAAGTTGGTATCAGATGTTTAAAGAAACCTATTCGGCCATCACTGGAAAGAGAGGCCCCTTGGTCTTGCAAACTATATATGCCCCAGTACAGGGGAATGCCAGGGCCAAGAAGTGGGAGTGGGTGGGTAGGGGAGCAGGGGCAGGGGGAGGATATAGGGAAATTTCAGGATAGCATTTGAAATGTAAATAAAGAAAATATCTAATAAAAAGAAAAGAAGAAAATAACCACAAGCGAGTGGATGTTCACATTTTAAATAAGCATACACTATGATATATAGTTTCTGAGATAAATGAGATACAGAGATAAGTATAACATCAACATTTGTTGTTAAAGCTATGTTGTTGAATATCGTGTGTTAAAATATGATACAATAAAAATATTACTTATAACTCTAAATAAATAAATAAATAAATAAATAAATAAATAAATAAATAAAAATTAAAATGAATATCACCAGACTGTGGCAGAGAATGTCTGGAGCAGGTAGTAGCTCTAACATTGTAACTCAGAGGTTCTAGGGCGTCCCCAAATTCCAGTGGGTGTTCATAATTAAATACAGAGAAATATTTATAAGTTGTTTCCGCTCATAAGTTTTCTTTATTTTTTAGAAATTCATACATTTATAGAATGGAATATGATCATATTACCTCCATTTTCTCCTCCAGTTATACTTCCTCATAATTTCACCTCCCTCTTTCTTTTTAGATAACCCATTAAATCTAGTTATTGCTACTCAGACCTGTATCTATATGGGAATAGGGCACACACATCATCAGAGGAATCCAAACACTGCCTATATCCTCCCTCCCCCGTCCCAATTTTTATTCCTCCCTCAATTACTATCCATGAATAATTGGTTGTCAGTAAAGAGTCAGGAAATCACCTATCCCATTATCTTAGTTACTGTTCTATTAATGTGAAGAGACATAGTGGCCAAGGTGACTTTTATAAAAGAAAGCATTTAACATGGGTTTGCTTACACTATGAGAAAGTTAGTTCATTATCAGCATGGCAGAAAGTATACAGGTATGGTGCTGGAGGGGTAGTGGAGTGCTTTATACCCCGATCCACAAGGAGCAGGCAGAGAAAGAGACTCTGTGCCTGGCTTAGGCTTTTGAAACCTCAAAGCCCTCCTCTTGCATAACACTTCCTCCAACAGTTCATACATATTCCAACAAGTCTCCTCCTAGTCCTCACCAAACAGTTCGTAACACCCCAACAAACACCCATGCTTGGATTATCACTAGTTTGATCTTAGGCAGCAATTATGCACATACCCATAGCTGATAGAGGATCATGAGTGCAATAGCCAGCCATGTAATAAAAATGAGACAGGAAGTTAGACAAATTCAATCTCAACAGGCTGAGACTGCTTTATTGGAACAGAGAAGAGACCCAACCTTTCTGCAGGATGAAGGTTGAGCACACTTAGAGGAGTTGGAGGTAGGTATAAATACCAACACAGGCACGCACACACACACACACACACACACACACACACACACACACACACACACTACCAGGAAGTTACAGCTAATTTTGTAGTTTGACTGGAAGAAAGTTGGGTTGTTTTAGATTCTTAGGCATATTGTTTTAGCAGGTTGAACAGAACAGTCAGCCTGGGTGGTAAACAATTCTTTATGGCTAGCAGTTCTTGTCCTACACAGCCTGACAAAATTCCTCA
The DNA here is from genome assembly GCF_900095145.1 of Mus pahari. Taxonomy (NCBI): domain Eukaryota; kingdom Metazoa; phylum Chordata; class Mammalia; order Rodentia; family Muridae; genus Mus; species Mus pahari. The sequence goes on along the minus strand of NC_034590.1, from coordinate 23,636,699 downwards.
TGACCTAAGGTTATTATCCAACAATGCCAAGTCCAGAATAAGTCCAGAAGACAGCATTTACAGCACTCAACTCCCAACACTTACATTCTTCCTGTCTCATCTTCTGCAATTCCCTGAACCTTGGTGATGGTCAGATTACTGTAGATGTTCCATTAAGAGATGGCCACTTCATCACCTCAGCACTTTGACTCATTATTCACTTCTCTATTGACTGTCACCCACTGCAAAAAGAGTCTTTCTGACCAAAGTTGAGAGTAGCTCACGTATTTTAGAACAGTTTGTCATATTTGTTGATAGATGACTTGAATGCCCTATTTCAGCAGCAGCAGAGCAGAAACTGATGTGAGACTCCAGTTTTCTACAGACAGTCCTCAAAGGCCTATGGATTGTAGACCATGACTGACTATCTGCTTACTGATGACTTTTGTCTTGCAGAGTACACATACTATCCTAAAATACTTCTATTAGCATGTATTCAGTTTGTTTACCTTGCTTTTAAATGGATTAAAAATATTTCTCTCAGCTTTAATTTCTTTATTATTTCTTTTTATTGGATATATTATTTATTTCCATTTCAAATGTTATTGCCTTTCCTGGATTCCCCTCTACAAATTCCCTATCCCATCCCCTCCCCCTACTTCTATGAGGGTGTTCCCCTACTCACCCACCCACACCCACCTCACCACCCTGGCATTCACCTACACTGAGGCATTGAGCCTTCAGAGAACCAAGGGCCTCTCCTCCCACTGATGCTAGATAAGGCTATCCTCTGCTACATATGTGGTTGGAGCCATGGGTCCCTCCATGTGTACTCTTTGGTTGGTGGTTTAGTCCCTGGGAGGTCTGAGGGAATCTGTTTGGTTCATATTATTGTTCTTTCTATGGGGTTGCAAACCCCTTCATTTCCAGTATTAGAGATACTGGCATATATAGCCATATAATCAAGAAATCTTATTTCAATAATTTTATGAACACATAAAAGTCCCAAGACCAGAATGCTTGAAACTGAGGGGTCTGAGAACTCAGGTCTGACTGCTGTGCAGCAGGGAGGGCTCACTTGGGCGAGTGTACATTGAAGCAGAAGCCTGCCAGTGCTTTCATATTGTCTTCATAATTTCTTCATAATTTCTTTTCAACATGTGCAAATGTTTGGACTCTGCCATGATGTAGCTGAAGATTAGTTACGTTAGTCAGTTAGGTTTCACCAGACAACTGAGCAAGGGAAGTTGAAGCAGGGGAGAGCTGTTGGAATTGATGCTTCATTGGGAGAAAAGTGATGCTTTGAGGGACCCCAGAGGGCAAAAAGTGAGGGGCTATTCCAGTTGAGGGCTGGGAAACGCCTTTGGGTCCGCACAGTGTACGCAGTACATAGGAGTCATAAACAACAGAGGTAGGGTGTGTCATGCATGGAACTGCTTCTAGGGAAGCAAGCAGGTCCTGATCTAAGAGCAGGAACCAGGGGATAGCAGGCTGCAGCAAAGGTCAGAATTGAAACCTCATCCTCTATGCTAAAATGAAGGGTTTTATAGCCAGTCATATTGGGTAGGGATGCTCACAGCTCATGCCCAAGAAGAACCAGTGACCCCTCTGCAGACACGCACAGCAGTGAGTAACCCTCCCCATCTGTCATGTCACCTCAGGGAAGGCTCTCATCCTTTTAAGTCACAGCTTTATTGCTTTGAATTTATGCCTAGCTACAGGGTGTTTCTGAAATTAAACTGAGATGACACACTTGAAGGACTTATTATAATTCTTGACGCCTGATAAATACCCAGAAAACATTCCTTTTTAAGATCATTCTTACACAAAATGTTCTCTTTTTGAGGAAAGGCATGATATCCCCACCTCATTGGGCTTTTGTTATGGAGTGCAAGGTATGCCTCATCCATAAAAAATTGGATTTGTGTGAAACACTCATTTTCTACTTCACCTAGCAATTTTTATATCATGTTGGTAAATGTGCAATGGACATTTATACCTCCATTTCTAGAACATTTTCCAGGACTTCATGTCTAGTCAGGAAACAATTGGTCAGTTGTCTGTCTATCTTTTGGTGTTTCTGAAAAAGGAGGATGAAATCAGAGTACAGATAGATTTACAAGTGTTTGGTTTTGTTTTGTTTTGTTTTGTTTTGTTTTTGAATCTGTGGTGAGTCAATGCAGCACTATAATTAAATTGCTGACAAATTTGAACTCGATTTCATTTGATGCAAAATGACTCACTTCATTTAAAGTATTTAAGACCAAAACAAACCTATGGTTTTAGCCCCAGTATTGGCATTTTAGCCAAGGATTTCTATATTTGAAACCTAAATTGTATCTTACCATGCTACCTTAAGTTTGTTGACTTAGAGCGAAGTATCTGGGAACATGTAATTTAAGGATGTAAATCTCACTTGAAAATGAAAAGCACTTCAGTTTTGACAACTTGAACCGAACGATGTATTTCCATAAGCTAATCCATGATTGCCAGTTGGAAAGGTGATCCGTTTATGCCTGTCCTCATTTTCTGTTGCTAAGATGAGATGACCATAAGGTGGAAAAGTACAGAAGTGAGAGAGTTAATAATATTTGCCACCTTGGGATCTGATTATTGAGTGCTTACTGTGGAATGTTTGTGTATTCGTTCATAGTCCATGGCACTCTCACCAATAATCTAATAGTTCTGTTATACCAGCTGGAAAACCTCAGAACAGAGCAATTATCTCAGCTTTGCAGCCACCCAGAGAGCAAGTCAGGAGCCAAGATTCACACCTGGAGTGAGAGCTCAGTGGCTGCATATTCACTGTCTGAATGTGAGGGCAAGGTGTGCCACTTGCTCTTTGATGCAGGAAAAGCCCCCTCCCTGTTTCTAGGTGAAAGTGGAGCTTCTTTCAATATTTGGTACTTTTTGACATCTTTATTTTAATAAAATATTGAAAAATATTTATTTTATATTTATATCATTTTGTAATAATAATTTTTATTTTATTTTGACTTCTGAGTACTCAGTCAAATAAGAGCCCAATTAATTAGCACTTAAATTAGATCTCTGGAAGTATCCTTTTCTCTTCTGGGCTTGGTGGATGATCAGAGAAAAATCCTCTTACAGCAGCTATTAATATAGGTAAGATTTGTCCTGGAAGACATGTTGCTTTAGATAATGTTAAAGAAGACAGACATGTGGACATAGTCAAACAGAGCAACTGTTTCAAAACTGACAAAGATGTTGTGATACATGATTGTGGCTTTACTGATTCACTCATCTATCTTAATTTGGACTAAAATAATATATCTTTCTTGGGGTGACATAAATTAATATCTCTGTCTATGATGGAGCAAACACAGAAGTGGACCATTTCCAATGTCCCTTGAATCCTGCTTTGCTTGTGAGTTGCTGGTACTCATGGGGAGGTTCGTTTTCTTTATGTAAAGCAAGGTACTACAGCTGGGTGCTCTGCTGGCCTTTCAGAAATTGGTTCTAGCCTGGTTGTTTTTCCACTGATACCTGGTACACAAAAGAGATGGCTTGTTCTTTGTCTTTTATCTACTTAAAAGCAACTCATACATCTGTGGGGCTTCCATTAATTACACAAGAACTTCAGTTTCCATCTTTTTATTTTTTTCTGAAGAACACACATGTGAAGATCAGGACTTAATATTCTAAAGTGAACTTCCCACTGTGTCCCTCCCTCTAGCTGGATTCCCTCATCATCATAATCACTGAATATCCCACTCAAAGGAATTGATAACCTTTATACTTAAACATCATTGAATTAAATATTGCATGTTTGACCGGTGTCTGAATATGTAGGAATAGATGGACGCCTTTGAAATAATCTGTCTTTAAAATATATTTTATTATGATGTTATGACCCTTAAGCTACAAACAAATATTTGTAAATAGAAAATAGTATTCTTCAAGTCTTCAAAAAAAATTGTCAAGGTTTATCTTTGAATATTCTGTTTTTAGAAATTTAGCATCATGTACAGGTCTTTTGGTCTGCATGTATGTCTATTGAATAGGTATGTGTATGAAGCCTACAGAGACCAGAAGAGGGTGTCAGGTCCCTAGAATTAAAGTTACAAATGGCTGTAAATTATCATGTTGGTGCGGGAAATTAAGCTTGGATTCTCTGGGAGAGCAGCTACTGCTTTTAACCATTGAGCAATCTCTTCATCTCCTCTTTGAATATTCTTATAAAAAGTTTTTCATAAATCTCTTTCATCATCTGTTCAGGATAGAATAAAGAAGAACATTGATTCAGGGTATGATACTTAAAGACACACAAACACACACTCATGCACATATACACATATACATACACACATACACGCAGATACACACCTAATACATATACACATATACATATACACACATATATATACTCACACATATACACATATACATGAACATATACACATATACATATACACATATACATACACATACACACACACACACATACACACACACACCCCCCTAATTCCTAGAAATGTGTTTTCCTATGAATGTGTTAAACAAACCAAAGATTTATTTCTGATCTCTTGACTAAATGAACAATATAAGTGGACAGTTATTGATTACCCATCCAAGCTGACTGATGCTAATTCCAAAGAGATGTGACCTTTACACTTATCTCAGTCAGTTGTTTTATGAGTTCAAAACATTATTACTTCATTAGGACTAATAGAATTGCTTTCTGGTTTTCCCCAAAGCCTCTTGTGGTCAGTTGTTATGAAAGCCCAGAAGCCAAACTGCGATCTGAGATTCTGCTGTGATCTTTTAATGTTTGATTGTTGTTTGGAGGCTTCCCAGTTAATTAAAACTGTTCTTTTCCCAAATGCCTAATGTGAACTAGAGGGCCTCTAAGAATGTTGAAGTAACTGCCTTGCATCCTTGTTAGTTATGAGAATGTGTATGCTGCTCCAGAGTAACCACTCCTGACATGTAAGAAAATAAACCAGGGAAACAAGTCTAAAAGCTGGGCTAGAGGAACTCAGAGCATACATCTGACTCCTGCCTCAATAAGAAAAATACATAGCTTGTTTTTTTAAATGTTATCGGAGACAAATAGACATCTTTTAAAAGCTACTCCTGTTTCTTCGCTGTGACAACTTTGGGGAATGTTTTTGGAACATAAAACTATATTGGTATATGGGAACATCAGTCTAGAGTTTTGATATATCATGCGCTTAGTTGACTGCTCCTCACCATCATTTCTGCCTGCTATTTTAACATTTCTCTTAGAGTGTGTATTTATATGTATGTCTGTGCATCGTATGTGTGCAATGTTCACGGAGGCCAGGAGAGGGTGACGGGGCCCCTGAAATTGTAGTTACAGATGTTGTGAGCCATTAAGTAGTTGATAGGAACTAAACCTGGTTTTGCTCCAAAAAGTGTAAGAACTGCTAGTACTCTTAACTACTGAGCCTTCCAGGGCTTCCATCCCTTATTTAAAGCACTGAATCATGAAGCAAAATTTGGAGTGAAGCTCCTACTGTAAATGGTGACTTCCCAAATCAATACCCATCAGTCTGGTGTTGTGAGGATAAGTCTGTAATTAAAAGTCAGTAATTAGAAATAACTTAGTTTCATCTTTAGCACTTCTGGGAATCTGGACTTCAAGTCAGAAAATGGTGTTCAATTCATTTCCATGTAAGTGTGACACCTTTGACTGTATGACTTGCATACTTCAGAAAACAGATCATTATAGCTAACATATTTCTCTACTTATGGTCAGTGATGAAGATGTCCATTTCAATTTAATCTTAGAGCAGAGGATTGCGTGCCAGGAGACTGCCCCTGCAGCTCTGCTGTCTCTTCATTTCCTTCTCTAATTACTCCCTGATTGTTGGGCAAACTATCCAAGCTGTAGTAGAGAGGAAATCATTGTCTTTTTATCCTCTCCCTGGGGAATTCATTCTACTTGTTTACTTATATGTATGGCTGACTGAATAAAGTGATCCCTAATTAGCATACATGAAATAATCATTGGTCTATCTGGAGCCATAATTAATGCATTAGAAAGAATTTATTGTCAGGAAAATAGGTATTAACATAATTGAGCTTATTTTATCTGTGTTGAAATACGAAGGACACCTTTAGATACAATCCTTATTAAACAGAACAACAATATTTGCTAATAATGTTAGCACACATCAGTGAGAATGTAGGTTATTGTACATAAACTACATCCTATATAACATACCACCACAACAAAAGTCTGATTTGATTCTTTGATAGAGGTATCCAAAGGCTTAAAATATGGGAAATTAATTTATTTTCCCATCTTGCTACTTCTCAGATCAATCAGTAATCAAGAAAAATCCCCATAAACCAGCCTGATGCTCTCTTGAATGTATCTCCCCAGATAATTCTAGGTTTTGTTGCCAGTTGACATTTAAAACAAAAGATCAGGGCAAGAAAGTTCTTATGTCTTATCAGCACTACAGAAATTTTTATTGCTATGTACATACATTTAGATGAAGATGATCATCTCAAGGATTTTGGAGAAAAGGCTGGTAGTTTCGACAGGGCTCACATGATACCTTTGTCTAAGGATTTTGTCCCCACCTTGAATTCTGGGCATCAGGAGAATGTATTCTCTGTCTGTGTTCTGGGGATCCAACTCCCATCACACCATCACACACTGGCCAGCCACTAACTTGCTTTTTATTTTCTTCCTCAAACATGTATATCTTCTTGGGGGCCTTCAAAATTCTGTGGCTAAATTTCCAACATCAGCTCCCCAATTTCTTTTTCTTCTCTAAGTTACTCCATTCAATTTGAACTTGATAAGCCCTAATTTTTGTCATCTCCAGATCAGCTTCGACTCCCTCCACTCCACAGTTCAACTAGAGTGTCTGCCTTCCCAGCTCTCTCTACTGCCTTGTGTCATACCCTCTCTTCCTATGTATGCAGTCATTTTTTTCTCTCCCTCCCTCTGGTGGCTCATCACTACCTCTCAATCATATTTTGTATCTACCTGATGAAAGCTTTCCTCGTGTCTGGAACTGTACTCAGTAAGTGATCATATAGGTCAATCTCCAACTCAAGTTAACCATTTCTATACTCCCTCTTATTTATGCTGCATCCGTCTAATGCATGATGCCACCATACTGTTTTCTGATTCTCAAGGCTTCTCTAGAATAACATCCTGAATTATCAACATAATTCCAATGAGAGCAAGCTAGTGTCCAGAAATGCCCACAGCTAGGAGCAGCTCCTCACAGGTTGGGTTGCCTCTGCCTCTTGGGGTGATCACTCATGTTCACCTTTCTCTTTGTTTTCAAGATGATATAAATATATATGGTGTACACACACAGGCACACAGGCACACAGGCAGATGCGCACAAACACACACACACACACACACACACACACACACACACGGAATGCAGCATTCTAACATTCTGTCATTAAGCCTTGCATGTACTAATCCTTTGCCATTTTTGTCGTGCCTATGATAAAAATCAGACTTCTAACTGATTTTCTTATTTCAGACTTCATTTTCATCCCTCAAGTTCATGATATCATCCATAGATCATTAGACTTGAGGAAATTATTGCTATTTACATTAATCTGATGACTCTCTTAATAAGCTCCTTGGGTGAGTGAATTCCTGTTAGACAGTGGGTGTGCGTGTATCTTATCAGCACTACAGAATTTTTTGTTGGTCCATACATACACTTAGATGAAGAACATCATCTCCAAATTAAATAACTTAAAAAGAGAGTGGGGTTAACTTTTTAAGATGTGTGGCTCTGGGTTTAGATAGACAGCTGCAGCTCTTTAGCCAAACAGTGCCTCAAAGACTGTGGCTTTCCTGAGTGATTATCATGGATCATTGCAGAGTTTCCAATCATTCAAGAAACAACTGTGTAAAAATCAACAGCTAAGACTGCTTTTTGCAAAGCATATACTTAATAGTAAGAAACATATCTATAAAGTTGTTTATTATTATTATTATTATTATTATTATTATTATTATTATTATCTGCCACTGTTAATCCCATTAAGAGGCAGAAAAGCTGGCCTAGTGTTCCATCTGCTGATAGTCTCAGTTAATTAAATGCTATATGAACACAGACTGTTTTTTAGGTAAACAAAACATTATAATTCATATGAACAATAGAACCACCATTAAAAGGGAATACATTCCTAAAACTCCAAGTATTCTGAGATAAGAGGCCAGATACAACCCATAATTATTCTAGTTATATAAAATCAATGATCTGGAAAACATTATCTGTGATGACAGAAATCAGAAGTGTGATTACCCCTCAGAGGGGGAAGCATTGATTTACCAGGGTCAGGGGATTTTTTTAAAGTTTAATAATTTCTGAGTCTTCATTTGGATGATAACTGTTTAAGAAATTTCATTTGTTAGTACTCATCAAGCAGTATACTGAAGTCAAAGAATTCATTTCAACACAGTGAGAGACTTTTGAAGAGAAAATTATATTAAGTTAAAGTTGACAATTCTTTGTTAAAGTGGTTTTTGTTCACTGGACCAGAATGATAATGTGGAAAAAAAATAAAACATTGTGAGTTATGCAAGAGTTCAGAACTCCACAAATGGAAGGGTGAGTTATGTCATTCCTATTTTCTTGTTGCATCAAAGCTAGGGAAATATTATTTTTGCTTTGGTTCTCCCCAAAAAGAAACAATTGGAAGACTTGAGGGTCAATGCTTATTTGGGGATATAGTCTTAGGAAAGGGTGAGGTGTGGATTTAGGAGCAGAAAGCAATATGAGGCTTCCTGACCACTGCATCTTGATTTAGCTGTGACAAGAAACTCAGGTGACACGGCACATATAGAGTGATGTCTCCTGACAGCCAGAGCAGGCAAAATGTCATTCAATGGAGAAAAGGGAGAAGGAGAGAGAGAGAGAGAGAGAGAGAGAGAGAGAGAGAGAGAGAGAGAGAGGCCGTGACTATGGCTGTATTAGTCAGGGTTCTCTAGAGTCACAGAACTTACAGATAGTCTCTATATAGTAAAGGAATTTATTGATGACTTACAGTCTGCAGTCCAATTCCCAACAATGGTTTAGTAGTAGCTGTGAATGGAAGTCCAAGGACCTAGCAGTTGCTGAGTCCCATACAGCAAGCAGGCGAAAGAGCAAGAACCAGACTCCCTTCTTCCAATGTCCTTATATGGTCTCCAGCAGGAGGTGTAGCCCAGATTAAAGGTGTGTGCCACCACACCTTTAATCCCAGATGACCTTGAACTCGGAAATCTCCCTGTCTTAATCTTCTGTAATCAATCACCACTGTGTCTCAAGATCTCCATACCAAGATCCAGATCAGAAACTTCTATCTCCCAGCATCCAGATTAGGGTCACTGGTGAGCCTTCCAATTCTGGATTGTAGTTCATTCCAAATTAAGTCAAGTTGACAACCAGAAATAGCCACTACAATGACTTTTCTCTCTCATCTTCACACACATCTTTTGACCTTGTCAAATTCTTGTATTTTGGTTTATTATTTTTAATTTAATTTAAATTTTTTTTTTTTTTACACTCCAGATTTTATCCCCCTCCGGGTCCATCCTCTGACTATTTTCCATCCCATACCTCCTCTGCAGGGCAGCGGGGAATGGGAAAGTAAAGTGGGTGGGAGAGAACCCGTGTCCCACCAGAGTTCCTGTGCTCTGGGTGGGCAGACTCAGAGGACTGCCACGCGTTCTCCATGCGGTCCCCGGTGGGTGTCTGGCTGTGTGAAGCCACAGAACCCCAGTCCGAGGAGGGGAGGGCAGGGTGGACAGGGGGCAGTCCAAGGTCTCTGGGCCTCACAGAGGCCAGAGATAACAGGTTCTCAGTCTCTGACATCCCAGACTTTTCTGTATGTCACAGAAGAGCTGAGAACAAAGTGGGGGTCCCAGGGGCAGCTCGGAGGGAGGTTAGATGCTGCTCTTTAGGGAAAAGCCTATTCCATCATTTAAGTACTGCAGGCCTTGATGAGCAGAGATGGTCTATGGTTTTAAAGCTTTATTGTAGAAAGACAGAGAGAAAGAGAAAAGGTAGAAAAGGAGAGGCCGGCCATGGCCAAGTGGAGAGAAGGGGGGAGGGAAGAGGAGAAGGAAAGCTAGAGATGAAAATAAGAGCAGTAAGAGCTTAAGAGAGAGAAGAAGGGCCAAGCAGTCCCTTTTATAGTGGACTGGGCTATCTTGCTATTGCAGAGTAACTGTGGGGCAGAGAACACCTGGCTATTGTCAGGTAACTGTGAGGGTGGAGTCTAGTCAGAATGCCAGGAGTTTGGGACTTTGTGTGACTGATAATCACAGGATTATGGAGATGGGGACTCCATGGAGTCAGGTACCTGAGTGTCTGGGAGCATGGCTCACTATTCTGTCCCTTGTAGAGTATCAACTACATCTCCAGAGTAAGTCTCCCTTGACCAGAAAAACAGGCTGCCTCTCATGGTCCCACAGTCATCCCCATACCCTGTCTCTCCACAAGAATGTCCCTACCTCAACCCTCCCACAACACCCGCCGCCCCAGTATCTTTTGTTTAGACCAATGGATCCCTTTAACATGCATTTAGGAACCAGGATTCCACACCTGTGGTATTGTCCTTCCTTTAAGAACTGGACCAGATGTGCAGCCAGCCAGCTTCAGGTAATGAAACTAAACAAAACTGAACAGTTATTTACAGGGACTTCTGAGACAGACAGTAAACAGATGGTAGTCCAAATCACAACTCAGAGTTCAGATCTGAAAAGCTATATCTGCTGCCTCCAATAAGAGAAGGTTGGTGTCTTTCTTTCTTTATAACCAGCTCTTTGAGATGGCTTCTGTCTCTGGAATGTTAAATGTACACCCTGGGCATTTGAATTAAGGCTCTATGTGTCTCACTGGTAACACAGATCAAGGATGCTCAGATTGTTTTCAGGATTGTGAGGATTAAGAAGGTGAACATAGGAGAAATTTTGTGACAGTTCCTGGCTCATAGTCAGAGCTTTATAAATATTAAATTTGAGAATCACAAAGTATTTTTATAAATATATTCTCACTTGGTTTTCTTGTAATAATTTTAAGAAGCAGTATTTTATCCACCTTTTCTAAACAGAATTTACATAAGAAGCTCAAAGAAATTAAATATTCTGACAGTTTGAGTATTGAACATCAGAGACCAAGGCACTAAGCTCACATGACAAGCCCCAAATAATAGGACTCAGTGCTCTCTGAGTGGGTTGACATTTACCCAGCATCTTTATAAAAACAGTAAACAGTTTAATAATGCAAATAATGTACCATAAAACCCTAAATATTTTAGTGATCATTTTATCTTTGAATATATCCTGTTGATTTTGACACACTCATGAAAAATAGTGTGTCATGTCATAGATGGAAGGTCATAAAATTTATTTCTATAATCTAGAATCTGCTTATGTTTCTGTGTATATAAATATAGCAAACATCTCTTGAACAAAATAGAAAGAACCTTGTTGGCTCTTAAAAGATTTATTCACTTATAATTGTTTCTATTGTTTCGTTTCTTTGGGTTGAGCACACTCAATGGGAAAGCCCCCTGGCCCATGTGTTACAGAATCAAAATAGTTTTGAGCACCAAGTGAATATGTTTACACCTAGCATCATGTCACTTGTTCTAAAAATACCATACAGATTGTTGTAACCAACGTGAGTGATGTGTGTATAAAACAGAAATCTGTTTCATGCTTAATCTTAGTCTCATCTTCAAGATGTCTCATTAGATGAACAAATATTTCAAAATCTACAACAATCTAAACCTGCAGTCATTTTGGTTCTAGGTGATACAGGATACTTTTTCTGTGCTATGTGTGCATGTCTGAAAGGTGTTTGTGCATGAAGGTGTGCATGTATGCCTCTGTGTGTGTGTGTGCGTGTGTGTGTGTGTGTGTGTGTGTGTGTGTGTGTGTATTATCATGCACATGCTCTTACAAGAGTATATAGAATCCAGAAGTCAACCTTACCTACTGTCACCTCAGGTGCAGTCCACATTGGTTTTTTGTTTGATTGTTTGTTTGTTTTTTGAGACAGGGTCTCCCACTGTCCAAATGATAAGCCTGTGGCACATTTGCTGAATTTTCTTTTAATGTGGGTTCAGGAGGATCAGATAAGGTGTTACACAGTTAGACTATTGATTCATAAGCCATATCAGTCTGGGCATCCATGAATCAAGTGATTCAGGCAAAGCCCTTTTCACCCCCATTTCCACTTGTTAAATTGTTCAAGACTGTCCACAGAAGAGGTCTCTCAGAGAAAATTTGGCAGAGTAGAACTGCTCTAGAAAATATATACAAAAAGCTCAAGAAGCTGGACTCCAGAAATTCAAAAAAACCCCATTAAAAAACGGGGTACAGAGCTAAATAAAGAATTCTCAACTGAGGAATATCGAATGGCTGAGAAACACCTGAAAAAATGTTCAACATCCTTAGTCATCAGGGAAATGCAAATCAAAACAAACCTGAGATTCCATCTCACACCAGTCAGAATGGCTAAGATTAAAAATTCAGGTGACAGCAGATGCTGGCGAGGTTGTTGAGAAAGAGGAACACTCCTCCATTGCTGGTGGAATTGCAAGCTGATACAACCACTCTGGAAATCAGTCTGGCGGTTCCTCAGAAAATTGGACATAGTACTTCTGGAGGACCCAGCAATACCACTTCTGGGCATACACCCAGAAGATCTTCCAACTGGTAATAAGGACACATGCTCCACTATGTTCATAGCAGCTTTATTTATAATAGCCAGAAGCCGGAAAGAACCCAGATGGCCCTCAATAGAGGAATGGATACAGAAAATGTGGTACATTTACACAATGGAGTACTACTCAGCTATTAAAAACAATGAATTTATGAAATTCTTGGGCAAATGGATGTATCTGGAGGATATCATCCTTAGTGAGGTAACCCAAGCACAAAAGAAGTCACTAGATATGCACTCACTGATAAACAGATATTAGCCCAGAAACTTAGAATACCCAAGATACATTTTGCAAAACACAAGAAAACCAAGAAGGATGACCATTTGTGGATACTTCATTCCTCCTTAGAATAAGGAACAAAACACTCATGAAAGGATACAGGTACAGAGACAAAATTTAGAGCTAAGATGAAAGGATGGACTATCCAGAGACTACCCCATCCGGGAATCCATCACATCATCAACCACCAAACCTAGATACTAATGCACATGCCAGCAAGATTCTGCTGAAGGGACCCTGATATAGTGGCCTCTTGTTAGGCTATGCAAGTGCCTGGCAAACACAGAAGTAGATGCTCACAGCCAGCTAATAGATGGAACACAGGGTCCCCAGTGGAGGAGCTAGAGAAAGTACCCAAGGAGCTGAAGGGGGCTGCAACCCTGTAGGTAGAACAACAATATGAACTTACCAGTACCCCCTGAGCTCGTGTCTCTAGCTGCATATGTAGCAGAAGATGGCCTAATTGGCCATCACTGGGAAGAGAGGCCCCTTGGTCTTGCAAACTTTATATGACCCAGCACCAGGGAATGCCTGGGCCAAGTAGTGGGAGTGGGTGGGTAGGGGAGCAGGGGAGGGGGGGTATAGGGAACTTTCGGGATAGCATTTGAAATGTAAATAAAGAAAATAATAATAAAAAAATTTTTAAAAAAAGAAAATGATGTAAGACTGACTATGCTTTCGTAAAATGATAACATGGTATTCAGGGCCACATTAATACGACACACTAAGGCAGGTCCTGGATTGGTTTTCCTGTGACTGTAAAGTATGTTGGAAATGTAACATGTATATGGATCCACCACCATGGAAAATAGGAATGTGTGGAGAGGAAAACCAAGAGTCAGATGAGACAGCTCTGAAAGTGGTTGTCTCTCCTGGAAGGAGTGGTCTTAGATGCGTTTTTTCCCTTAAGGTTGAAAACCTTCCAGTGTCCTGACTTGGAGTCTGTAGTGGATGGTTTGTGTGTCAACTTGATACAGGCTGCCGTTACCACAGAGAATGGAGCTTCAATTGAGGAAATGCCTCCATGAGATCCGGCTTTGGGGCTTTTTATTTCAACTAGTAATCAAGGGGGGAGGGCCCATTGTTTGTGGTGCCACCCCTGAGCTGGTAGTCGTGGGTACTATAAGAAAGCAAGCTGAGCAAGCTAGTAAGTAATATCTCTCCATGGCTTCTGCATGGCTTCTGCATCAGCTCTTGCTTCCTGACCTGCTTGAGTTCCAGTCTTGACTTCCTTTGGTGATGAACAACAATGTGGAAATATAAGCTGAATAAGCCCTTTCCNCCCCAACTTGCTTCTTGGTCATGATGTTTGTGCAGGAATAGAAAGCCTGACTAAGACAGAGTTTATTGTAGTTCACAACTGGCTCTTTAATGTAGCATCTGTGTACTCTGTTGTTCCCATGTCTCTGGAATATCATCCACACCCCAAGACATTTGATCCAAGCCCCTGTGTCTCTCATGCTATTTGAAAAAAAGTTTTCCCTTTTCTCTGTTTAGTGAATTTTAACTATTGTATGAAAATCTTGAGAGTGCTTTTTTGTTTTTGGGTGTTTTTTTTTAGGGTGTTGGTTTTTTTGAGACAGGGTTTCTCTGTGTAGCCCTGGCTGTCCCGGAACTCACTCTGTAGACCAGGCTGGCCTCGAACTCAGAAATCCACCTGCCTCTGCCTCCCAAGTGCTGGGATTAAAGACTTGCGCCACCACACCCACTCACTTCATTTCAGTTTGATAATGGTGTGGCCCTGGCTCCTAGTGCAGCCTTCTCCTTTAGTGTGGTTCTTATCTGAGAGAGCCTTCTGTATCCACTGGTACATTTTCTGATATCAAGTTTCTAAGTCTTCATTATCTCTTCTGTTGTATAACTTTGTTTTATTTTTCAAGGGCTTTCATCTTAGAATTTTTTTTTTTTACTCCAGTATTCTAAAATATCAACCTTGGAAAATAGTGTGAACTTAAACTTAACCAAGGTCCTTTTACACTCTAATTCTGTGTGTCCAATCACTTGAGACCCCGACTGGGCTGCACAAAATTGATTTAGTTCCCCAAGGAAGACAGCACTGAAGATCTCTTTACCTTTCTCTATTTCCTCTTTAGGAGACCCTTGGGCTTTGTCTTTCATTTAAGCAGTTGGTTAGGGCAGTAGTCTAGAGACCTCTTGGTGATGGTATAGATCTTGAGTATGGAAAGGAACCATTAAAAAGCCAGTTGGGCCCCAATGTGCTCCAACAGCACTCTCCAGCTCAGGGAAAGGACTCCTTATGTAAGTGAGGACTGCAAGGCAGAAGGGAATCTCTGACCATCTGGCATTTTCTCACCATTTATTTAGAGTCTGAAGTATACAACTGAGGCAGAACTTGAGACAAGCTGTTGATTTGGCTTTCCCAGAAGGCACCACAGCCTTGATTCTCACCTGAAGTGACAAAGAGCCCTGTGCTATACAACCGCTTTGCTCTGGTAGTGCTCCGTCCTGGAATGAACTGCAGAGGAAGTCAACGAGGAAGCTTGGTGTGGTTCAAAAGATGGAAATCTGGCCTGTCTCCATCCTGTTTCTGGATGTAGTTGATTTTCTTGAAGAAACTTTTCTTCATTTTTGGTATATCTTTAGGACTGCTTAAAAATATTTAAGTTTTTAAAAATATCCCTTACTAATTGCTGCTTCTCTAGGGAGCTGAGCTGAGTTCCTCGTGATGTAAATCCAGGAAGCTGATGTAGAGCAATGAATATTTATCTGGTGATTTATTCTTATTCTTATTCTTATTCTTCTAAGGCCTAATGTTGGAATTCACCTACATTTTTTGAATACATTATTTCCTACATTGCAAATATTTTCATATTTGTAAAAATTTTAAGAAGTAGGTAGTTATATTGTCCCATTGTAGAGATCAGAAGGCAAAGGCCTAGGATGCTAGTAATTTGCATCTGTTCCTTTGCTCAGTGGCTTCTTTAACTTGAAACAAAAACTTACATATTCCAGTACTGGAATTTGGGTCACATTTGTGCCTCTCTGATAGGTTCCAGCACACACTGTATCACACTGGATTCTAAGAATGATAAAACACCCACATTCATACCATAACTCTACATACTCTTTCTTACAAGCACAGACATATACAGGCACATACACATAAACACACAAAGACAACACATACAGATAACACAAATACGTATACAAAAACACACAGGGATACAGGCATACACATATGTTGGGAACTAAAAAGGGAGCCCAGGGGAAGAGGGGGAAGGGAAAACCCACACCTCGCCAGAGTTTTACCTATTCTCTGGTCTGTCAGGCGTGGGAGGGCTGCTATCTACCTTCCACTCATTCCCGGGTGGGCATCTAAGCCTCTGACCCCCACTCTTCGGGGGTGGCAAGGGGTAGCCCGACCTGGGAGTCCCGGAGCTAATTTGCTAAAGCCACCAGGGTTATGGGAGAAGGGGATGTGGAAAGAGAGGTTCCCAACACCTGTGAGAGTGAGCGCAGAATATGTTGATGAGCAGAGACTTTCTATGGTTTTGGAACTTTATTATAGAAAGGCAGAGAGAAAGAGAGAAGAGAGAGAGAGAGAGAAAGAGAGAGAGAGAAGAAGAGAGGAGAGGAGAGGAGAGGAGAGGAGAGGAGAGGAGAGGAGAGGGAAGAGAAGAAGACAAAAAGAGGAGAGAGGAG
Source organism: Mus pahari (assembly GCF_900095145.1). NCBI lineage: Eukaryota > Metazoa > Chordata > Mammalia > Rodentia > Muridae > Mus > Mus pahari. The sequence continues at coordinate 23,620,085 of NC_034590.1, read as the reverse complement.
AGGGTGAGAGTGAGGGTTAAGAGGGAGATAAGTAAGAGAGTAAGAGAGCGAGGTGGGGGCCTAACTGCCCTTTTTAAAGTATGCTTTCTTATCTTATTGTTGCTAGGTAACTGGGGAGGAGTTTAGCCTGAAGGTCAGAAGCTTTGGCCATTGCCTGAGTGACTTCTAGCCATGCTTCTCTTGTGGGGTGTGTAGGGGGCGGTAACTCAGGCAGAAGCCAGAGTTCCAGGAGCATGAGAGAATGCCTACTATGTCATGAAGGTGAATTATCACTCTTCGGGGTTCAGACCTCAGCTCAACTGGAGACCAGCTGGTTTGTGCATAGCCCAATGCCCCACACACATACACAAAAACACACACATACATAAACACACATAGATACAACATAGATACGCACATACAAACACAAAAACAAACACAGAGACACACAAATACAGAGATACAGACACAAATACACACATACATTCACACATTGAACTTAAGCATTGGTGACTGGACATTTTCTGTGCATGGTTCTGTTACAGTGGACATCTGGAGAACTTGTCTGTACAACAAGAACTTCACTAAGGAGCCACAGGGCAAGACAAGCCAGCTGTTGGGGAATTGTATCCTCATGTAGAAAATCTAGCCTTTCTTTTTTTTCTTGCCAACAGTTTTTAGGATTTCCATACTTTGAGTTGATTCTGCATTCCATGTATAATTGCAATACAAGATTGAAGATGCTGTTTACAGTGCAATTTCAAAGTGGTTTATACTCTTGCATTATTGAAATGGTTTGCTAGTAACAGCTCACTGCACTCAGAAGAACCTATGTAGCTAAGCATGGGGACTTCCAGATCCCTTCCTTAAAGCTGCAACACCATCCAACTGAAGCATACCCTGTTGCCACGGGTGTTTTAATTTACTGCACTGGTGATTAAGTTTCTTAGGGCAAGGTGGTGCCTTCTTTATTGTTTGCAAATACAATATTGTGAGGTCTGAATTGACAGTTTTATTAATAGAAGCAACTCTGTTCCTGAGGACAATTAAGAAAGTATTTCAGAAATGTTGAAAGGTTGAACAAACTCTACCTTCCAGTACACACCTGCAATCCAAACACTTTGGAGAGTAAGGCAGAGAGAGAAGCCGCAGTTCCAGTACCACTTACACTGCATAGGAAGTTCCAGACTGTATGCAACCCTGTCTCATCAAACATATGTAAATAAACTGAAAACAAACTAACTCAGTTATTCTGCAAGTAATGGTGAATGTCGCTATGACAGTAACATAGGAACCCACAGAATTTATGACCATAAGACAGCCCCGGGACAACTTCGGTCAGATTTGTGAAGACTGGAGAAAGAGCCAAGCTTGTTCACTCCATCTTTTGTTACCTTAGAGACACAGGAAGATGGTCAGTATGTGCCATTTTTTAGTGCCTAGCAAGTGTGACGCAAGGGAGAAATGAATACAGCCAGCAGGCTCATTTGTTATCCTGTGGCCCAGGCTGGCCCATGAAGGGTCAGAGTTCTTAGTGCAGTGATAATTTTAGTGTTCTCTTGTTCACATTGCATTTTTTTTTTCATTTTAAGGTGTAATTTTGACCAATTCAGGAAGCTCTATCTAGAACTATATTCATTACATATGTCTATATGCAACATATTTGTTTGTGTAGATGTGATATCAGGTCACAAGCCAAAGATCTGGGTTATACATCTGTTGTAGGTAGACTGCCAAGATGTCCTCCAACGCTTCCCAAACTTCAATAACCTTTTTTTGAAGAGACAAGTGGGCAGAAACAATGAAGTGAGCAAGTGCTACGGCTATTATCCTGTGCTTTCATTTCAGCAAAGGGACTTTAAATGTAATCATGTTTCCCAATCAGTTAGGAAACTGAAAGCTGGTATGCTGACTGGTTTTTGTCAGCTTGACATAAATCTATACATATCATGGAGGTTGAGAAAATGCCTCCATAAGACTGGCCCACAAGGAAGCTTGTCACGCATTTCCCTCATTGATGATTGATGTGGCAGAGCTCAGATCACTGAGGGAGGAGCCATCTCTAAGCAAGCAGTCTGGAGTTGTAGAAGAAAACAGGCTGATCAAGCCAGAGGGAACAAGTCAGTAAGCAGCACTCCCCCGTGGCCTCTGCTTCATTGTCTGCGTCCAGGTTCAATGCCTTGAATTCTTACCATGGTTTGGCTCAGTGGCAAAGTATAATCTATGAGGTGAAATAAACCCTTTCCTTCCCATTTTGCTGTTGGTAGCAATGTTTTATCACAGCAATTGAAGGCCAAGCTAAGAAAGATGCATTGGCTGGGTGGGGCTTCCCTAATAAACAGGAAAGCTTTACATTTGAGCCAAGGATCAGAAGCACCAAATTCAAGTTCAGAACTAAAGAGATGAGGCTTTCTCCCGCTGAGCTGGAAGGAATGAAAAACTGAGATGTTGAGGCAAGCCAGGCAGCCTCTAGAAACTCACTGTAATATGCCAGGTCTTGTAGTGTGAAGTTTGATAGTCAAACCTGCAAATTCTGTCTTTAGTTTTAAACTCTCTTTTTTTTTTTTTGATACTGTACAAACATTGCTACAGGGACTACTTATTATACTTACTAAGTATAATCATTAAGTATACTCAAGTATATTTATATATTTACATTTAATATATATTTACATATATATTAGTATGTAGAGTAGAATAAATATAATATATTATAATATTTAATGTACTTAATTATAAGTATACTCAATAATTTATTATATTATAATATTTTAATATATTCATGTATACTTATTAAGTATAATAAGTGTAGTAGCCACCAGTCAGAAGGCAAGTACAGACTGGAGTCTTCCTTGGTGGCAAGAGACTGGTGTGAGATTGGAAAGCACTGATGTGAAATTGTATTGACCTCAACAGAGAAGTTAGTGGTGATGAAGCTGACTTCTACTCTGTAGGAACTGGGAGGTACTAGCTTTGTGCCACTTTAGTTATCAGTACTGTATGAATTTATGATTTGTGTGTACGTGCAGGCTTGCATGTGCAAAGCATGCATGTGGGGCTGAGAGACGATCTTTCAGGAGTCAGCACTGCCCTGCTGTGTGCAGTCCAAGCACTTTCACCTATGGCGCCATCTTGCCATCCCCCTTCATGCTGGTTTAAAGGACTAAGTCCACAGTAACCGGTTGTCTTAGTTACCTTTCTCACATCTCGGACAAAAATCCCTAAAGACACAAGTTAGAGAAGAAGAATTCATGTTTGCTCAGTTTCCAGGCAGGCAGTCATGGCAGCCTTGCAGACAACCAGAGTAGCTCCTACCCGTGGCAGCATTAATAGGAGGCAGCTTGTTCATGTCAAGAAGACCAAAGCAGAACAAAACAAACAAACAAACAAACAAACAAATCCTAACCAACCAACCAAACAAACAAACCAAAAATGCCAGAGAGGCTGGCTAACTAATACTGGGGTCACACCATAGCTCATAAGCCCTTTACAGCTTCACAGCCCTGCTTCTGCAAACTAGACCCCATGTACAAAAAGTTCCACAACACACCAGAACAGACAAACTGCTGGGAACCTCCATGTTCCAAGTATGACCTGTGACAATGCTTTCACACCATCAGGAGAAGGGTTCAAAGCTAAAGGACAGAAGGCTGAATGTACGACTGTCAAGCCTCATGGAAGTCGAGTTGACTGGTTGGTTGCAACTGAGCATTATGATCCCTTAGGGCAAGACTCCTCCAGACCTAACTAGGCTGTACACAGATGCAGGGGCTGGTGACAATCACTTTTTCTGAAAATACCGCTTGTTGTAAGAAACTTTTGTCAGACCTTGCAAAGAGGTTAATACTATTCCTTGAGTCGGTTTAAACTGTCCATTTCTCTACAATGAACTCAGCCTATTAAGCTTGACCTGCCTCTATTAAAATAGTGTAAACCACCTTACGCTGCCTTGGATTTCTGGTGGAATCAGCTCTTATAACCTAAGCTAAATATATAGCTTTAATCTTAAATTATATATTCCTCCATGCTTCTGACCTAGAGTAGTGTGTGTGTAGGGGGAGGGGGGTTAGTAATCATTTTCTGAAAGCAGCAAATCAACAGGTTTAAGGTAACCTTGAACAAAACAAGTACCCATGGTATATTTTGGAAGCAGCATGTTGGTATATGGTGATGCCATCTGTTTCTGGTTTTCTGTGCTGTTCTGAGGCAGTTGGTATATAATAACAGAGTATATAATAACTCCTTCCCCTATAAGATTCTACTGAGGATTTCTGTAAAATGAATTCCTCATTTCCATCTTATTCCATGTTTTCATTCTTGTTTAATAAACATAGAACAAAGCTCTTTATTAGGGATACGTGGAAGACATGGGAAGAAAAGTGCAGAATACAAATTTGTGCTCACCTTGCTCTAAATCCCTCCAAGAGGAGGAATCTTTTCATTCTTGAGGACTGTACCAACAAAAGGGCTAACCATCCCAAGAGATGTGTGCTTTCATCCAACCATTTCCGTGCAAATACTGTATTTGTAATTAGAGCACAACGAATCTTTTATGCACATAATAAGCAACAATCTCAAACATGTACTTAACATGTGGAAGCAAATTTGCTCTTTCACCCAAAGAAGCTGGCAAGCCAGTAGATGAGAGAGGCATTTTCATAAATCTTAGAATACCAAGTGTGAACAACATGGCATAGAAGAATGTCTGAGTGAGTCAAACTGTTCTAGAGTCTAACACCCATTCAGTGCAGATGCTGCTGTGAGTCTTATTTCAGAGATATGGACACATGTGTGTTGTTGTTGTTGTTGTTGTTTTTAATTATTATTATTTTCTTTATTTACATTTCAAATGCTATCCCAAAAGTTCCCTATACCTCACCCCCGCCCCTGCTCCCCTACCCACCCACTCCCACTACTTGGCCCTGGCCTTCCCTTGTGCTGGGTCATATGAAGTTACAAGACCAAGGGGCCTCTCTTCCCAATGATGGCTGATTAGGCCATCTTCTGCTACATATGCAGCTACAGACCTGAGCTCAGGGGGTACTGGTTAGTTTATATTGTTGTTTTACCTATAGGGTTGCAGACCCCTTCAGCTCCTTGAGTACTTTCTCTAGCTCCTCCTTTGGGGGCCCTGTGTTCCATCCAGTAGCTGACTGTGAGCATCCACTTCTGTGTTTGCCAGGCACTGGCATTGCCTCACAAGAGGCTGCTATATCAAATCTCAAATTGGATTTTACCAATAAAGACTTGGGAGCTAGATTATGGGGTGAAAGGCTCAGAGAAGCACAGAAAGTAGCCAGCAGACCTTCCTCCTCTGCTGACATCCCAAAAGGAATTTCTCCTTCTCTCTGCCCATCTAAAAACCGACTCAATGTGCCTCCTGTGACTGTCTGTGCATCTCTGTATCTGTCCTCCTGACTCCCTTTTACTCTGATTTTTTTTTTTTGTTTTTTTT
>NC_034590.1:23607092-23614546 GCF_900095145.1 Mus pahari | reverse complement strand
CCACAATGGGCTAAGCACATCCATATCAGTCACTAATTAAGAATGTCCTACATTCTTGCCTACAGCCCAGTCTTTTTTTTTTTTTAGATTTATTTATTTATTATATGTAAGTACACTGTAGCTGTCTTCAGAAACTCCAGAAGAGGGCGTCAGATCTCGTTACGGATGGTTATGAGCCACCATGTGGTTGCTGGGATTTGAACTCCGAACCTTCGAAAGAGCAGTCGAGTGCTCTTACCCACTGAGCCATCTCACCAGCCCTGCTTGCTGTGCTTCTTGGCCTATGGTAGACTTTATTTAATCCTTGGGTTAAAACTGTGTACTAGGGCTGAGCCACATCACAACTTGAAACAGGAATTTCCACTAAACAACATAATCTTGGGGTTCTCACTGTTATCAAATATCCTGCAACACATGGGAGTGTCACTTGTGTGGACTTGACTTCAGTCTGGACTGTGCCACCACAAGGCATTTTATAAAATCTTTGCTTTTGCTCCAGTATGTTAGGTCTTCATCCAGTAAATATATTATTGGTCCCAAGTGGCAAGAACAATAGATTGACCCCTAATCATCCTGGACCATCCTGTACCATCTCCAAAGCTCATCTTGGACCATCTCCAGAATTCAGTGCAGAAGAATCTGACGTCATAGACAGGATTATGAGATAAAACTGAGGAAGCCCTACCAAGAGAAACAAATAACCAAATAACCTAAAGAGTCACAGGCAGATGTGATTACAATTTCCAAACTCCCATTTTACTCTCCTGGATTTTTCATGGAACCTGATTATGACATTCTTGTATCTTGGGTATTCCAAGTTTCTGGGCTTAATATCAGTGAGTGCATACCATGTGTGTCCTTTTGTGATTGGGTTACTTCATTCAGAATGATATCCTCCAGATCCATCCATTTGTCTAAGAATTTCATAAATTCATTGTTTTTAATAACTGCATAGTGCTTTGGTTCACCTTTGGTTTTACTTTATTTTTTATATTTGCATGTAATTTTACTTCAAAATTGAAGCCTAAGATTCCCATTTAGATTTCATGCCTGCTGGAAGCTCCTCAGTAGATTGTGAAAAATGAAATCTGATATCTAATAGATAGTCTATGGGTTTATTTAATGAATACATATAAATAACTCACATGGGGTATTTTCATGGAAATTCATTTTATACACCTTTAAATCACATTTTTTTCTATTTTAAACTAATCCATGCAGGTATTTAAAATTAATTTTTCAAAAATTAACAAATATACAAACACTCTTAAACAAGTATAGTTTCTTCCCTTCTTTATTTATATTTACATTTTAAATTTTGACCTATCTTTCTTTTTCTTTATGTGTGTGTGTGTGTGTCCCTTCTCATCCACCTCTCTTTCTCTCCCTTGCCCCATCCTACACACAGAAACACATAAGTTTATTTTAATTATTAAGAGCATATCAGATAAGGCTATACTATTGAGGAGCCTGTTAGAAAAGTTAGCCAAAACATTTGTAATTGTAATTGACTCCAATAGAATTTAGGTCTACAGTGAACAAAGTGAGCCAGAAATGTTGAAAAGCATTGATTTATCACTGGGAAATCTAAAATAGGAGGTAGTTTGCAATGCAATGATAGGCCAGTTCATATGAGACTTCGTAAGCTGGCAGAGCCAAATGGCCCTGCCATAGAGTCATAGGCTCTGTTAGAAAGCAACACACATACATGTTTGCTCTTTATAACACATAACATTGGTGGAGGCATCAAAGGTTGGGCTGCTGTGGCTCCCAAATTCAAGGGGAAAAGGAAGATGTAAGGCCAGGCATCCTGTGATACTACTCCTCGATTTATAATTTCCTCTTTTCTAGATATGAGTACATGAGGAAGCAGGGAATATCTGGAATTTTCAATTAAGTGTTACCCTGGTATGTCTATGTGTCAACATCTCAGGGCAACAGACTATCTACAACTTAACAGCTTAAAGCAAGAAAATGTATTTTGTACTTTAGGAAACTGGAACTTTGAAACCAAGGTCTTAGTAGGTCTGCACTCCTACTATGGTTTAAATTTGTCCCATACATGTAACTTTATCCTTGGAATACTATTCAAAAGTTGGATCTTTAAAGAGTGGTTAAGCCATTAGCTTTCACCCTCACAAATTCATTAACATGATTATTGTAGGTACAGCTCAATGCAATGGGTGGATTCCTAATAAGAGAATACATTTGCTCAGTATCCCAATAGACTTCCCAACACCTCTACTTTCAATCTTGGGATGTATGATGATCCATTTCATTAGACTGAGTCATACTTAGGAGATTGATAATGGATCCTTCTAAGTATGTCTGTGAGGATGTGTAGAGACCGTTGGGATTAGAGACAATTTGAGATAGAATATTTTCCTTTGTACTGGATAGCTTTGTGTCAACTTGACACATCTGGAGTTATCACAGAGAAAGGAGCTTCAGTTGGGGAAGTGCCTCCATGAGATCCAGCTGTAAGGCATATTCTCAATTAGTGATCAAGTGGGGAGGGCCTCTTGTGGGTGGTGCCATCTCTGGGCTGGCAGTCTTGGGTTCTATAAGAGAGTGGACTGAACAAGCCAGTGGAGGCAAGCCAGTAAAGAATATCCCTCCATGGGTTCTGCATCAGCTCCTGCTTTCTGACCTGCTTGAGTTCCAGTCCTGCATCCTTTGGTGATTAACAGCAGTATGGAAATGTAAGCCAAATAAATCCATTCTTCCCCAACTTGCTTCTTGGTCATGATGTTGTACAGGAATAGAAACCCTGACAAACACAGCCTTTAATGTGGAAATCATCATCAAAAGGCCCAATATTTGGAAGAAATGGAGGGAGAGAAGAAGGATGCAGGGTGTACATGGAAACTAGGGTTTTCTCAGCAAGTGCAGCTGTCTCTCTTTATTGTCTGTGGCTATCAGATCTGAGATACCTCTGCCATCCAATGTGACTTTATACCCAGAGCTCCATAGAGATGCTGTTTAAGGCAAGAGCTGAATCTTGTGTCTCTTTGGCTCTGCAGTTTCCAGCTTGTTAGACCAAGCAATTCCTATCCTCTGGCTCAGCAATATGTAGATGGTCTTTATTGGATTTCTATAGCAAACACTATGTGACCCTGTCTGACTAATTTTCTTGTGTAATTGCACAACTATATACATATATATTTGAATATATGATCATGTTCCTCTTGAACACCTGGTACTTAAGAGTTTTTTTTCTCTATTGTGATTATTCTTCACTATATTGTTCCTGAGATGTGGGAACTGTTTATAGAAGAATATGAAGAAGTTTTGTAGGGCAAATTTCATGTAGCTTAGACTTCTACTAGTGGAGTTTGTAGGTTATTCTGAGGATGGGTCATCAGAAAATCAATGACTCTGCTCATGACACATCTGACAGAAGTGAGGACTCTATTGGAAACTACACAGAGGCTGTCTATGTCACATTCTAGAGAAAAGTGTGTGACTACTTTGTCCAGGCCTTGAAATATTGTGCTTGGTTGAGTTAAAATGAACAGAGTCGGACCTGGACAGATGGATCAGTAGTTAAAATCATCAGTTGCTCTTGCAGTGGACCCAGGTTTGATTATCGGAATCCACATATTGTCTCATGTCCTTCTGTAACTAAAACTCCAGGGAATCCAAAATTCTTGCCTCAAAAGGCACTGCATTCACATGGGGAAACGGCATACATATAGGAAACACACACACACGTGTGTGTGTGTGTGTGTGTGTGTGTGTATGTGTATGTGTATGTGTGTGTGTGATAATAGTAACATGCTTAGCTAAATCTCCTGTATTAACTAAATATAGACAGATAGACAAATGAAGGGGACTGATACCAAAGAAGACATTTCAATGCAAGGCATGGATACTGCTGGTTGCTTTTAGCTAGACACACAATAAGAATTACAAGGAAAAAGCAGAGCAAAAAGATTCAGTTTGGCCACAAATAAAGTATACTTAAAGTTGGGAACAGGGATGAAGGGATGACTCAGTGGTTAAGAGTACATACTGCTCTTCCAGAAGACAGCAGTTCTGTTCCCAGGAATGGTGTTGAGCAAGTCACAACCCCCTGTAAATTCAGTTCAGGGAATCCCATGTCAGCTTCCAGCCTCCATATTCATCTGCACTCATGAGCATGTTCAAAGAAACAAACATTCATGCATATGCTTAGAAGATTAGAAATCAAGTCAATCTTAAATTTAGAAACGAAGGGTTGTGTTGTTGCTAAAGAACTTGGTGCCCTAAGACACCAAGTAAATGCATTGTACTGGGACAAGAAATGATGTCCTGGGGACATTTGAGCGGATTTCAGGCCCAAATTATAGAGAATTTAAAGGCATTGTACCAAGTCAATTGAAGATTTTTACTTTGAGAAAAGAGTGCCAGGTTGTCCCACGTCCCCAGGAATGTGTACAAAAGTGTCTTCTGTTATTTAGCTTTACAAACAGAACTACTGTACCTGTAATCCAAGGAGCCAGGCAGATGATTGAGCCTGTGGCAGACATTGGCATCCAATACATGCTGCCAATTTTCCAGGCATGTAAAATAGCTGAATTACTGAGTGGTAGGAAAAGTAGAAAATCTTAGCAATGTGTTCCAGAGCTGGAGTAAACTGTAGACTACCTGGGATGCTGGGAATTGTAAAATGAAGTCAGCATCTCAGTGGGGATCCTGGGATGTTGTAGACACCAACAACATGAGATGTCTTTCAAAGAACTCACATGCAGTGAGCGAAACCAGCCATGAAGCAGGAGGGAGGCTGTAAGAGCTAAATCTATCAAGGCCACAGGAATGGATTGCCCAAACCACTTGAGAAGTCAACCTACTATCCTGTTCATTGAATATAAACCATGGAGCTATAGGATTTAATGTTTATACTGCTTAGCTTAAGACATGTTTTTATACTTTCAAAAATATTAGCTTTTATGTGCATGTGTCAGCAGATGCCTGCAAAGGCCAGAAGAGGGTACTGAGTACCCTAGAGCAGAAGTTATAAGCAATTGTGAGCAGCCCTGATGAGGGTGGGTGCTGGGGATGGGACTTGGGTCTTTTGGAAGGGGAGCAAGCACTTTTAATCTCTGAGTCATTCCTTTGAGCTATCTAGCCATTGATCTATCTAGCAATCATTCTTCCTTCCTTCCCCCCTTTCTCCCTTCCTTCCTTCCTTTATTCCTTCATTCATTCCTTTCTTCCTTCCTCCTTCCCTTCCTCCATCCCTCCTTCCTTCTTTCCTTCCTTCTTTCCTCCCTCCCTCCCCATCCCTCCCTCTCTGTTTCTGTTCTTCCTTCCTTCCATTCTTTTTCCTTCTTTCCTTTCTCTCTTTCTTTTCCTTCCTTCCTTCCTTCCTTCCTTCCTTTCTTTCTTTCTTTCTTTCTTTCTTTCTTTCTTTCTTTCTTTTCTTTCTTTCTTCCTTTCATTTTTTTCTTTCTTTCTTTCATCTTTTTGAGGCAGTGTTTCTATGGGTAGCCATTTGATGTGTTAGAACTCTTTGATGTAAACCAGGTTGACCTTGAACTCAGAGATCCACCTGCTTCTGCCTCCCAAGTGTTACCTTTTCTTTCTATGTGCATTTTAGAATCTAAATGTTTACTCTTTGCCGTTGTATATTGATATTTTGTAACTTCCTATCAATTTTTATAGTTGTTCACCTCTGCAATTTTGCATGAAGTCTAAGAGGAGGTTTTACATTTGAATTATTGAATAAATACTAAGGTTAAAGAGGATGGAATAGATACATTTTATGTTGCAAGATGAAGATGACCCTTTGAATGAAAGAGAGAAAATTATGGTTTTGATAAAACATATTTATTCAAAGTCCACGTGTTAGTGGGAGTGGGTGGGAAGGGGAACAGAGGTGGGGGGAGGGGTATGGGAAACTTTCGGGATAGCATTTGAAATGTAAATAAAGAAAATAATAAAAAAAAAATTCAAAAAAAAAAACAAAGTCCACGTGTTGAAAGTATGGTCCTAGTGGGAGTGGGTCATAGGTGGGAATCTGGGAGGTGACTAGATCATGAGGGTAAAAATCAGTGTATTGATTGATCATTTGATAGCATTGATAAGACTGGTAGAAACTAGGAGGTGGCACTAATTAAAATAATTAGATTACTGGAGGCCACCTTGGTGAGGTCCATCTTGCCCTGCCCTCTTATTCTCCCTCTTAAGTCTACTACCACATTGCCTCAACATGTCCTTCTGCTCTTATGTTCTGGCTCAGATCAAGACCACACAATGGAGCCATGCCTCACACCACTGATGAAGTGCAATACAAGCCCTACAGTAGATTTTGCTTTCAGTTTAAACTTGAGCTTTCAAAGATTATGTATATTCTTCACTGTGTTACTCATTGGATGTCTCCTTTATTTTCCTCTTTGGGATAGGCAGGGAATTTTCTATTAAGGTCTATTGCTATGCACTTAATTTAAATTTGGTCTTGGATAAGAACTATGCACACATTTTCTCAACATTGAATCAACAATGTATAAACATATACCGAGGTCCTAATGATTGTTTGAAACCCTCAAGATCAACAATAATACCATTTCTTGTTACAGTTTTGATTCGTCATTTAATTTGTTGGTACTGTGAAAATACCCATTGTATATAGAAGAGAGTTGTCCTACTGAGATACTGAACAAGGTTTGGGACTCAGGGAGAAAGAATGGGATGTGTGTTCCTCCCATTCAAATATGTGCATTTTATTGCCACCTGGCTTTTAGCTAATAAAATTAATTTATTAATTTACTTATGAATTTGGAAATGTTTATTTAGTACTTAATAACTAGACAACACTTGATTTCCCACATACTAAATTAAATTTTCTGATACTTTCCATGAGAGCCTACTATTGATTCTCCATTTCTGCAAATAGATTTTACCATCATCTTTCTTCACATTTCATAGGAATTGCTTAAACTGATACATTAATGTTGCCTCAAAGATATCTAGATAAATGTTTTTTGTTAATTAGAGACTGAACTAAACAACACCCGACACCCCAAACTTGTGCTTTATTTAGGTAAAAATATCAACATCAAAATGTCATTGTTATTAGGTCCTAATGTAGAGCATTCACACATAGCTATAATTGCACACATGCATAGTGATGGATTGTGTATCAGTTCTTATTTTCAGCAGCACGAGAGTGGAAGGTTCCTACCTCAACTAGTGCTATATTAATTTAGGATTAGAACAGAAGAGGATATTGAAAAATGGAAAGCAGTTCTGAAGAAAACATTGGGCAGCAGCCAGAAACCCTTTCCTGGCCTCCATATGGAAGCATTTCCTCACCTTTCCATCACAGAAATTAATGCTGCTGTTCTGAGATCCCAGCAGAAGAGAGGCAGAAGTCCTCAGTGGCAGCTTGAAACACTGCTGGTGTTAGGGGTAGAGTGTGCTTCTGAGTTTCGCTTTGCTGTTGGGGCATTTGATCTCCATGTTAGGCTACA
>NC_034590.1:23559592-23604592 GCF_900095145.1 Mus pahari | reverse complement strand
CTATTTCTATATCTACCCAGAGTAGCATGGAGTGAGATAAGTAATAGTTTCTTTCCTAGGGACAGAGTTAAGACTTGGTAGATTTCATCCATAATGTATCACTGGGTCCTCTTCTAGCATCTTTCATTCAGTCAGTACAGTTCTGTTCTCCGTCTTTTGCCAGAACATTCTCAAGGGTGATATCATCTGCAACTATATGTTACTTGTTTATGAAGCAAGCAGTATCCCAGTCCTTGTGTTGACCTTTATTCCAATTGTTCCTGTCATGAGACCGAGATTGATAATGGATCTATCAACCTCAGTGTAATCATAGGACAAAAAGATATATTGATATTTATTGCTTTAAAAAATTGGTACAAATATAAGTTTGAGTAAAATCTGGACAATCTGCATACTAATGAACTGATTACAGGTAGACTGAAAGTCTTGTGACAGCACATATTTATTTGTATCCTGTATATAGTTGATACCCATCATTTGCTAAGCATGTAGAATAATGATAAAAATGTTACAAAGTCACATATAGAAAATTGTTGCTGTGCCCAAATAGCTGATGATCCAAGTGGTAGAGACGGAATTTAGGGCTGGTAACAAGGGAGTGTAATGTAAAGTAACACTGCAACCATACAGAGGGAGAAAGGATAAGAACAAGGGTGCATATGATATTTCATCTATCACATATCTGTCTGTCTGTCTGCCTGTCTGTCTCTGTGTGTGTGTGTGTATGTGTAAAAGTTGTGTCTGTGGTGCATGTGTTCAGGTGTATGTGCACACATGTATTTGTAGGTATGTGTCCAACAAAGATAGATAGCCGTTGACTGTGCCCTAGTTATTTCTCTGACGCTATAGTAAAACACTGACACAAAACAACTTACAAAAGGGAAGGATTTACTTGACTTCCACTTCCAGTTGACAGTCTGTCATTAACAGGCAAGAACTCAAGGCAAAAACTTTAAGCAGAAACTGTAGAGTAGTGCTGATTGATGACACTGGTTAATTCACTTATAGGGTTGTCCTTAGCATTTATATATAGCACAGGATCACCTGCCTAGGAATGGTGCTGCCTACAGTGGGCTGGGCCCTTCTACATTAATTAACAATGAAGACAGTCTTTCACAAGCTTGTCTACAGACTAGTCCAATAGGACAATTCACCAGTGAAGACTCTTTTCTGGGGTGATTCCAGGCTGTCTCAAATTGACAGTTAATGTGAACTAGGAAAGTTTGTTTTCCTCAGTTTCTTCTCTACCTTGTCATTTTCAGACACCCTTTCACTGACCCTATCAAACAGACTGTTTAATTGATGACCTTTGGAGATCTACATGCCTCTGCCTTCCCAGTATTACAAAGTGTACAGCATCATGTCCAGATTATATATTAGTAATGGGGACCTGAAGTTGTGCCTTCTTATATACATGCTTAGCTCTTCATAGGCTGAACCATCTTCCCCATAAAACAAGCATCTTTATTTTTCAAGTGTTTTATGTTTGTTGGGGGAGAGGGGAGATGGAGAGAGAAAAAGAGAGGGAGGTATAATTAGGCATGATTTTGTGTGTGTGTGTGTGTGTGTGTGTGTGTGTGTGTGTGTGTGTTTGGATGGATGCATGGCATTGCACATGTATAGAGATCAGAGAACAATAGTTTGGAAGTCATTGCTCTGCATCCATGGTTACACAAAAGGAATGGAAATCAATCTGGTCATCAAGCTTGTGTAGTAAGCTCTTTTGCACACTGAGTCATCTTGTTGCCCTGCCAACACCTAAAACATCTTGCAAGCAGGGAAAACAAACATTTTCCAACTCTTGAAAGCATGACAAAACCTAATAATAGTTACATGTTCTAGAGAAAAAATATTCATTGATTTATTCATTGAACTACATATCTTGGGAAAGAGTGAAAAGTCTGTAGATATAAGCAAACGGCTAGATCAAAACTTTCATTCTATAATGTAAGGAGGTAAAGAATTTGGAATCTCATTAAGGAGTAGGATTTTAAACAGGAACATGGGAGCCACACTGAATGTCTACAACGTAACTCAAGTAAATAATGAGGAGATTTTAAGACTTTAGTTTGTCACATTTTTTTTTTTTAATTTTGGGTGTGTGTGTAGGGTAGATGTTCAATGTTTAAGGGTCTCTTTCCCAATCACTCTCTTCCTTTGTCATCACCCCCCTACACACACACAACACACACACACACACACACACACACACACACACACAAAACCACACCACCCCTGTCTGTGTTGTTTCTTTATTCTTCCTCATCTTGCCATTTTCTATCTTTTCTCCCCTTTTCTTCCCTTTTCTCCATATTCTTTCATGGAGATCATTAATTACTGGACACCCTACAATGTTTCCTGCTTCTACAACATCTAATTTATTCATTTAGAGGAAATACTAACTTTTGCATCTATAAAGGCTATGAGAAGTTCATGGGAGCTTTCAGCTGGGTCCATGTGAACTCCTTTACTTAGTAACCAAAGTCTAATGTTAGTGTCTATTTCAATGATGGGCGTAAGAAGGAAGGCAAGAAATAGATACTTATATTCTAGCCTAATGCACATGACTCTTCAGTATCTTGAAAGTTTGACTCCACCCCACAAATTTAGATCCTGAGGATAGATCATGACAGTGGACTAGAAATCACTACATCTGAACTAATGTTCAAAAGGTTGCTAATTCTGAAAGAGTAGGTCATAGAAACTTGAATTCAATATTCCTTCTCTTTCTTTCTGTCAAAAGCCCCAAGCTAGTGTAGAAAGAACAGATTACATTCAAAAGTCTCTTTTAACTATAAAGGGGATAACCCCAGAATTTCTTCTTCTCAAAATACAACTTCAGGCTGTCTCTGGAGCTTTGAAAAAAAATCAAAGATAAATTTTGGCTTGCAAGGGTGCGCACAAGACTTTGAAATGCACATTCCCTTTTCCAGTGGGTGGTTGGGAAATCCTAGCCTTTGGGACAGTGCTAGTCCTGGAAATTTTCTATACATCAGTGGAGATATTTAGGAGCAAAAGAATTAGTAAGAATTAGCATTAAATAAATGTTTGCAGGCCAGGCACTCTCATGCTTACATCTTTACTGATTCTATCCTGTGAATTTTTTGACCCCACCCCCAACCAGGTGCAGTGTGGAATCACTCCTAAGTAAACAGAGTGGGAAGATGAAATTACCCCACCTGTCCTTAACATGCCCGCATGGCAAAGCCCAATTCAAGTCGCCTCTGAAACTTCCTGATCCCTCCTGTGTTTTCAGACAAACAAACAAACAAACAAACTGGTGAAATGGTCAATCCAAGGAGATCATAGAGTAAGTGGATTTGTGAAGCTCTCCTTGGAATTACTGAATACATGGGGTTAGGGTGTGCAACCACATGTCCATTCAGCTGAAGAGGCAATATTTTTCTAGCAAAAGGGCTAATGACAAGTTGTGAACGACATGGTAATCACCTCATGAACACATAAAGTTTGCAGAAAACCTTTTACTTTCCATCGCCCATAAGTTTTTACTGGGAGACTTGAGACTAGTTTGGGAGACTTGAGATTAGTTTGGCATTAAGAATGGTTTAGAATTAACTAGATCACTCTAGAAGCTTTGCCTTTCTTTTCTATCCAACTTAATATTTTTACTGATTATTTGGGAATTTTACATATGCACCTGATCACATTTACTTCCCAATCTTCACAGGTCCATTCCTTCACCCTGTGACCTCACTCCCCTCCAAAAGAAGGAAATACCAAGTCCACTTTGTGTTAGCCATACACTCACTGGAGCATGGTCAAACTCCCAGTGCCCTGTCCCTTAAACAAAGTGGAGTCCTTCCCGACCCCCACCCCTGCCAGAGACCATCAACTGTGAAGAGCTACACTTCAGCATGCCAGCACAAGTTTTACAAGTTCTCTTCAATGGTTTCCTGTCTAGACTGTTTCTTTTGTGGGGGAACAGCAAGAGTCAGGTCTCACCTATGAGTCTACAGTTATCCTTACCACTGGGGGAGGGGGTGGGACGGGACTCCCTTGCCTTTTACAGTAAGCAGCCTTTCTCTGTGTACAGTGGTTATATGTTTTTATTCTCCAGGAAGTTATTGATTTTTAGTAGGCACTAGAGTCAGAAGTGGGCTTATAACTACAAAATGATGGAGTCTATGGAGGAGGAAAGGAACCTTGACTTATAAAGCTTACCTCTCCCTACAATCAAAGTACTGCAGCTGTCTTAGTTACTTTTCTATTGCCATGACACAACATGATGATCAAGTCAACTTATGAAAGAAAGCAATGAATGTGAGGCTTATAGTTCTAGGAGCTTAGAGTCAAAGGCCATCACGGCAAGGATCATGACGTCAGGCAAGCAGGCATGGCACTGGAGCAGTAGCTGAAAGGTTGCATTTGAGGCCCAAGCACAAGGCACAGAGAGGAATAACTGGTAATGGCATGCATCATTGGAAAAAATCATAGTTCATCCCCATTGACACACTTTCAAAAACAAAGTCACATCTCCTAATCCTCCCCATATAGTTTGCTGCCTGGGAACCAAGCATTCAAACATATGAGCCCATGAAGGTCATTCTCAATCAAACCACCAGAGCTACAAAGGTACCTGGAAAGATAGAACACATAACCAACCAATATATACTATTTGTATATAATATAGACTGTATGTAGACCACTTGGAAATATATAATCAGAAGAAAATGGGAAATAAAATCTAAAAAGTAGTAGATAATAAATCATAAATATTTACCCTGAAATAAAAAAAGGTATTTATTTTTATTTTATGCATATGATGAATTGTTTTCATGTTTCTGTGCAACGCATACATATGGAGCAGTGGAAGCCCAAGAAGTTGTTGGATTCCCTGGGATTGGAATTACAAACAGCTGTGAACTGCCATGTGGGTTCTGAGTATTGAGCCAGGTCTTCAAGAGCAGCCAGTGCTCTTAACTGATGAGCCATCTCTCTAGCCCATTTCACAAGAAGCTAATTGATTATGACTGTGTGCATGCATGAAGTATAGGTATGATCACACATGTTATAGCATGCCAGTGGAGATCACTGGGAAACCTCATTGAGAAAGTTATCTCCCTACACCTTTGCATGGGTTCTAGGTATTAAGTTTAGCTCAGCAGGCTTGCCAAATTGGATTTTTACATTGATCATAAAATGATCTTAAGAGTTCTATAAGTTAAATTTTAGTAATGAGCATTTAAAAGCCGTTTCTCAAAAACTCTGAAAAATTAAGTAATTGATGTTTGTTGAAATAAATAACACAAATTCCCAGCAGCAGGTTTTCAACCCACCTCAATGTTTTATGTTCCAGAATGAAACACACACAGCCTTTATACTTTAATCTGCCTTAAACAACTCAGTAGCCTAAACTTCACAATGTTAATCTCAAGTTCTTACTTACCAATTCTATGTTCTATCTTGGCTGCTCTGGACCCAGAGGGCTATTCAACTGGGCCATGCTATGAGCTGTGCTTTCCTGGCTCCTTCACATGGTGGCCCTGCCTCTCTGCCCTGCACTCTTCTCTGGCATAACATCTCTTCTCTCCTCCACACTCTTCAGACATCCTGGATCTCTTCTTTCTCTCCCTCTGGTCCCAAGCCTGAGAATCCTAAAATTCTGCCTCTCTCTCTGCCCTGCCCAACTATTGGCTGTTGGCATCTTTATTTACCAAATCACAATCAACTTGGGGCAGGTTCCCAGAAACTAAGGGCAGACATTCTCCTACAGTTTTGGGGAATATAATTAGCATTCGTAGTACAAATATCTACAGACATCATAAGTCAGCATAGGGCGATACAATTCCCCTCCAAAAGCTTCTATTCTGCTCAGAGATTTGTGGTTTCCTTCAGTATCAGTCTCTAACCAATACATAATCCTACTAGCCTGTCTGGCATCCTCAAATCCAAATCAAAATGGAGTCACACATTTCCCCCTCAATCTTTATAGTCTAGAATGTTTGGAGATTATTTAAGAGAACAACCATTTCAGAGATACTTCTAGATTTAATGTATTCCTAAGAACAATTTCATCACTAAAATGTGATGGTTGATGACAGAAACTTCCAGATCATATACCAGCAGTGCATAAATATCATATGATGACAGTAGGATTTTCCATAAGTCTAAAAGTCTCTAGAACCTTCTAGCTATGCATGCACCACTCATGCCTGAGTCCAGGTTTTATGTTTGAATATCCTTGTCATGATTGCCTTGACAAACAGATTTTTTTTTCTGATCTAATCTAGATCTGAGTTTATGTTAGACCAAACTCAGTAGTTCAGGGGTCACCTGAGATTTCTTGAATGAAATAACCCTGCAAACAGTAGATAATCATTTCCATTGAATGGATATGCCACAAATGTCATCAAGGGTGTTGTGAGGCTACTGAGGGGTGGTGAGATGAGCCTTTCCTTTGAACAAGTCTATATTTTTATCTTCACAGGCTACAAGAAGCTGTCTTTCTTTAAAGCTCTTCATAAGAAGACATTGAAAAACTGTCCTGTCCAAATTCCAGGAAGACGTAAAACTTACACAACGTCACTTACAGTAACCCTTTCTGTTCTATTCTGCACTTAAAGTTCTGATGAGAAGCAGGGGCCATTATCACCTATGGTCCAAGAGCAAAGCTGTGTCTTGAAGATCATTAATTACCTACCTCTTCCCTTCCCTTTCATGTTTGAGCAGTCAATCCCTTCAACCTTTTCACAGCAGTCCTATTTGCTTGTCTCCCTCTGTGTAAATATCCCAGTCTCCTTGTAAGCAATTACATGCTGGGGATTTACTGACTCTGCCCCTCCTCTAAACATAACTGTTTATTTTGCTTGGTGCGGGAACACTTTGCTTTGGGGACTTCATGAATGGCATCATGCTGCCATCAAGGAAGCTGGATCACCCCATGAAATGATTTGAGTTTGTTACCCCTTTTAAAGTCTTCAAAACCTGAAGCCTGGTTCCCTGAGCCAGAGTGACTTTGTCAGGCAAACAGTGAGGAGAGGTGGCCAGCAAATTGCTATTAATTTATATGCCATTTTAAAAAGCAGGATTCCAGCTGAGCTTAGGCATATCTGAAGCACATTGCACTGAACTGATCTCCCATTTTGTAGGGTGAGGGACTTGGGTGAGTCTGAGCTCTGTCTCAACTGATAGGTTGAAGAGTCGTATTATGTAAACATTATTAGGAATTGGCATTGTGTTAAGCAATATGTGTGATACTGTGAATAAGAACAGTTTCCTTGTTTCAAAATACTCATGTACTCATATTTGTAAGACAAATAGAGAGGTCTGTAGATTGAACCCTGGACTTTAGTTTGAATGGAGTCTAACGTCTAACGTGTGTGAGTTTTATATGGCTAGATAACAAGATGAATAATCTCAAATTCCATTTATACTATTTAGTTTTTTCTCTTCCTTCTTTCTTCCCTTGCTTGCTTCCTTTCTTCTTCTTTCCATTTTCAAATTAATATAGAAATACAGTTATTTTCACAAGCAAGTAGTTGTAAAAGCTAGTATGAACTTTACAAAGTTTCCATCATCAGAGCTGTAGAGATGGCTCTGCAGTTTAAAAGCCCTGGCTACATTTCCATGAACACTGCTTCAGTTTCTGTTAACTACATACAGCTCATGACCATTTATAACTCCTCTTTCTACTGAATCTGTTGTCCTCTTCTGACTTTGGACAGCAGAAATGTATAGGTTAGCATATATACATACATGCAGACAAAACACTCATACACATACATGTAAAATAAACCAATTGTTAAGTGTTCTGATCCTCAGGTTCCTCGTTAGCAGTGGTAGAATACTCTAATACCTACTTCTCAAAGGTGAAGAGACCATCGAAAATAATTTAGGCAAGCCTAGCCTTGTATAAAAACTCAGTAAATTGCAATTATTATTACATTAGTTAATAGATATTTTTCAGAAGGTTAAATAAGAAAAATAAAGTTACTTTTAACAATGTTTGGCACATTGATAGCTCTAAATATAGGGAGAATATTATATTCTTCTTGCACTTGTTGTTTAAAACCACATCCACTCTCTCATTTATATTCATTATATTCACTAAGAATTCATGAGGTGATATTTTAGTGTGTATTAAGACTGAGGCTCACAAAAAATAAACTACTTGCTCAAGAACATACAAATTACCCTGTCCCCCAAACCCTTAAAAATGGATGTTGAATAAAGAGAACACTGTATCCAATAATGAATAAAACGCAAAATCAGCTCTACTAATCCCACTCTTTGCCTTAGCTGACCAGACATCTTTGTGCCGTCACAGGGAGCAGGACATGAGTATTCACCTTTACAGTCCTTTATAGAGTTCCTGGACACCCATGGGCAGGGACTCTGCTGAGGTTGGAGAAAGAGTCAGCAAAAACAAACACTCTCTGCTTCCAGTGAACTGATTTAATTGCCCAGGATTGTCCCCAAATTACAACAAGGATCCTGGACAAATCATGTTAATAGCAATGGGGTGTTTCACCTGAATAAGAAATAACAGAGCTACCAAGTTTGGGGGAAATGGGAAAGGTTTAGTTTTAGAAAGTTGCAAAGTTGGGGACTCCCAGCTGAGAATCACAGTGAAGGTGGGAGTATTATGTGTCTCAGCACAAAGAGAGTGAACAAGCATGCATAGACTGGATGATGTTTTATAAAAGTCGATAAAATCATACAATGAGCCTGAAGGAATCCAGATTATAAAATTGTGAGTTTCCTGTTAATTATTTTCCTCTCTCAAGTGTTGAAAACCTACCTCTCATGGATCACAGTGTACAGCCAACTCACCAATGAAGTCATAATCATCCATGTAGTGGAATTAGAACTGGTGTCCCTGGGAACTGAAGAGCTAGTAGAGGTTAGCAGTGTAGGATGGGGTGGAATATTGAGGTAGCTTTTAGAAAAAGAGGAGGCAAGAAAGATTGGTCATGCTGTGTGAGGAATTAGCACAAATCTTTCTCCATCCTTTGAGTTTTTGTGATCCCAAAAACTCAAACACAACCGACAAAAAAGTTCATCTTTATTAACTAACCAGCTATTTGACAGGATCATAATTCAGACCTGTCACAAAGAGCCTGAAGATACACTATCGTTACAACTAACCATGGGTTTATTAGTTATTTTCTATTGACATGATAAGACACACGTCCAAGACAACTCATGAAAGAGTTGATTTTGGTTTAGGTTTCCAGAGCAATAATCCATTATGAAGATGGAGCCATGACAGTAGATGGTTGGATTTGGAAGTTGAGAAATCACATTCTCAACCACAGGCAGCAGGCAGAGAGTAAACTGGAAGTTGAACAAGGATCTGACTACTGTACCATGTCTACACTGGTTAGTGAAGCATTTGCTCTAGCAAGGCTCTGCCTCCTAAAGGTTCCATAACCACCTCAAACAGCACCATCAGCTGGGGACCAGATATCCATAAACATGTACTTATGGGGGATATTTCCCATTTCAACCACTGCAGTGTGGGACTGCATTTGAATTGCTGTTCACATCCATTTACTTAGCCAAATATTGTTGAAAATATATTCCATGCATAATTTGTAGGCAAGAAAAATTCTTATTAATGCTTTCTTCTTTTAGAGACCCACCTCTTTGATAGAGTAAGAACTCAATAGCTAAAAGAAAGAGATGAATTTGAGATTATATATATATATATATATATATATATATATATATATATATATGTGTGTGTGTGTGTGTGTGTGTGTGTGTGTGTCTTATAATTTGGTGTTGTGAGTACCAGAGATGAAGTATTTTATATGATAACCCTTCACTAAGATATTTAAGCAGTGGCTGGTGAGATAGCTCAGTGTAAATATCTGCATCTGACTCTTTCAGCTGCTTCTGGAGTCTTCTGGAGGGCAGTCATGATAGGTCCCTTTTTGTGAGTCCTCCATAGCCTAAGTAATAGTGTCAGGCCTTGGGACCCCACCGCCTTGAGCTGAATTGCACTTTGGGCCTGTCTCTGGACCTATTTTTCCTCAGGCTCCTCTCCATTTCCATCCTTGCAGTTCTTTCAGACAGTAACAATTATGGGTCAGAGTTTTGACTGTGGGATGGCCACCCATCCCTCACTTGATATCCTGTCTTTCTGCTGGAGGAGGGCTCTACAAGTTCCTTCTCCCCACTGAAAGGCATTTCATCTAAGGTCCTCCCTGTGAGTCCTGGGAGTCTCTCACCTCCCAGGTCTCTGGTGCATCCTGGAGGGGCCCCAAACCTCCTAACTCCCGAGGTTGCCTGTTTCCATTCTTTCTGCTGGCTCTCGGGGCTTCAGTCCTTTTCATCTATCCAATACCAGATCATGTTCCCCTCTCCCCTGCCCCCATCCTCTTTCTCTCCAAGATCCTTCTCTCTCTCCCATCCCCCTTGTGATTGCTTTCTTCTCCCTCCCAAGTGGGACTGAGGCATCCTCACTTGGGCCCTTCAGCTTGTTGACCATTTTGAGTTCTGTGGACTGTATTTTGTTTTTCTGTACTTTTTTTTGGCTAATATCCACTTATTAGTGAGTACATACCATGCATGCCATGCATGTCCTTTTGGGTCTGAGTTACTTCACTCAGGATGCTGTTTTCTAGTTCCATCCAGTAGCTTGCAAGACTAAGGATGGCCTCATTATTAATTGCTGAGTAGTATTCCATTGTGTAAATGAACAACATTTTCTATATCCATTCTTCTGTCATGGCACACCTGGGTTGTTTCCAGCTTCTGGCTATCACAAACAAAGTCACTATGAACATGGTGGAACAAGTGCCCCTATAGCCTGGCAGGTATTTTTAATTGGTATTATATGTACTAATTTAGAGTTCAGTGAGGAAATTCCCATTGAAGACAAAACCTTGTACCCATGAACCTTGAAAGCAACCAAGGTCAAGGGAAGGTGAATGAGGTCAAGCGAAGGGATACAGTGAAAGAGTCTTAAGTCTGAGACCTGGTCCATTCAGAAAGTGTTTTTTAACATTGGCAGATGTAAGACTATAGAAAAACAGAGAAGGGGATGTTTTCATATTGATAATAGTATAAAGAAGAATGGATGTCTTTTGCTTTTAAATCTAATGGGGATCTTGCAAGCCAGGAAGGATAATCCAAGGTTAGCATAATGGTGAAGAAAGATGAGGGTGAAGGACCACTGTACTGTGGCTTTAGAAATGTATCAAACAGTAGATTTGTTTCTTTCTGTGGTTTTATAACATCAAGTATTCTGAAAACTTTCAGTAGCTCAAACTAGAGTTATTGCATGCCTCCAGAGTGAAACAATTAAATATTCAAATAGACTCTAGTGGGTATATGCGTTCTGTACCTTTCTCTTATCTGCGTCACTCATCCAATTAGTTATGGCTCTCTGCAAGAATGCACTCAAACTGTGTGTATCTCTGAGATAAGGAATGTCCATTATGCTTTTACTTTTGCTTACAATGCAAAAGATGCTCATTATGATAAAAAAAAAAAAAGATGAAGTTTTAGTTTTAGAATGCTTTTGCCATGGTTCTGATACCAAAATCGAGCACATTGAGGCATGGCTATGAATCCCAAAATGTTCAAGGACAGGACCCAAGGATGTGGAGTCTAATTGTAGGTCTAATTTCAATATCAGCCGTAAGGAAGAACTCCAACAAATTGTGAAAAAGAATACCTGCTTCTTTACTTTCAAGTGAGATTATATTATCAATTATCTCAGAGGGAGCACATGAGAGCTAGCGAGCATCAAATCACCGTATTCTCAATGCATCTCATCCCCTGCTCTGACTCAGAGGTGGTCGCTTTGATTTCTAGAATGAAGTACTTGATTCACAGGCAAGCTCCTGTTCTAACTCTGAGGTTGAGTAGGTTTCTTGGTCAACAAGTACTCTCATTTCCTAATCAGTTAAGGAGGATCAAATATAACAGAGCACAGCGAAAGGCTTCACTTAAGAAGTAGATTGTTGAAAGACAACCTCAGAAGTAAACTGGAATTTAATCAAGCAACCTGGAAAGGCAGACAAATGAGAAAAACCACATTGGCTATGTGGTGTTCTCTGAGCCCTACTTCAGCATGTATGCCCCAAAGCTAAGGAGCTTCTGTGTGTCATCTTTTGTCTCCTTCAAGAGTCCCCTTGGCCTGGTGTGCTACTCAATAGAAAGAGCCAGTTACCAAAAGGATACCAACACTAAGTACCAAGCTTCATTTGTGTTCAGTTATAGTGTTGATCTTACTTTGTATAACAATAAAAACAGAAATCTGAGATAACTTGGGGGTATCAAACTGGTCAGAGAATAGTACTAAACAAAACCTTTTTCAATAATCTTGGTCACAGATTATTATAGCATGTCATGCCATCTGTTCTCAGATACTGTCCTTCAAGCCGCGCAAGAGAATTCAGCTGTGGTCCTTTTCAAAAGATCGAGCGTGCATCAGGCCTAGTTGATGATTTACACCTGGGGAAAGAAGCGCAGAGTAGGACAGAGGATTCTTGCCTGTGGATCCAGATGCTCTCTACTGTCCATCAATGCTGAATATTGCCTGGGGGTGAGGCTAGAGTATGGAAGGTAGGGATAAACAGAACACGGGTTCCATCTATGTAGCCACTAGGACAGCCCACATCCAGGCTGGTTTTCAGGTGATACCAGTTGGATGAGACACGCCCTAACTTAACTTAGGCTCTGCAAGGGAGCCTAATTAATTTGCTGGTTCCTCAAAGTCAACTCTAGCAGAATCCTGCTGCAGTTTTTCCTTGGAACCTTGGAAGAGAACATGAACGCTGCTTTGCATCTCCCCCACGGAAGGAATTTTACTATCACCATCTCAGTTTGAGGATGGTGGCTTAGGGGCTCTCTATAGACCGAGGGAAAAGCACAGCGTGGCTTTGGAGACCTTCTTGTTGAAGAATTTCTGCTATTTTCTTTTATTCTTAGGTATTTACCTTAAGTAAAGGCTCGGTCTTCTTTTTCTAAGCTTCTGTAGCTCTCTCAGCATTCCCTGAGCAACTTAAAAGAATAAAGAATACAGAATTTTTGTCATTTTTTTAGAATCATGTAATGCTTGGAATAATACATTAATTATAAATGGGGAGGTCAAAAAGCCCTCAAGGAGGTATCTGAGGCCAAACCAATCATTTGAACTAGAACATTCTTTTCAGAGATCACCGGGGTAAACATCACAGAAAAAGAGACCATGGGACATATCAGAGAAGTGGCTGAGGCTAACTCACCTGGGACTCATCACAGTAAAGAAAGTCACGACCTTGGCTGAAAGAAAAAGGAAGGGTAGGGAGGGGGGAGCTAATCAGTTCTTGAACTTGTAAGTAGTGTATGGCTAGTCCATCATCTCAGAGAAAGAGAGATCTTTCCTAAAAATGATACGATAATCTTATTGTTATTGGATTAATTTTTCCATGCGGTTTTTACACACATGGAAACCATTTATGGGTTGCTAAAGCATTCAATTTTCTCATGCAGAGCAATATGTAGATATGCTAAGACTATTCTGGTAACAGTTTCTGAGTCATCTGTTCTTGGTTAGCTAAAATATTTTAGTTATCAATTCAGTAAATCTGTGAAGTATCTTCAGCCAAGGGGCCAAGGGTCTCACCGTCATTCTGCAGCTATAGTCACAGAAAAATAAATTGTGGCATCCAATGTCACACAGAAGCCAGATCCCAGCTTCCTTTCATCTCAATTAAAACCCCATGAATATGGTTAATGTTATGGACCAGCATTTATTTTTTTCCCCCTTTTCTTTTCAAACTGCTGCCCTTTGGAAGACCGATTATTTTATTTTGTTCTCAGAAGACACCACCAAAAAAGTGTCAGAACTTCTAAGTTTGGTGAAATTGTAGATAAAAATCAACATGAAATCCATTGATTTATATAAACTAACTACCAGATAACAGGAAAGGAGTTTGCTTGTTAAAACTTTGCTGTGATTGTATCAAGAAACATGAAGGGCTTAGGAATAAATTTAGCAAAGCAGGTGAAAGGTCAGTCTGCTGAAAGTAAGGCAGTGATGAAACCAAATGAAGGAGACACAGATTAATAAAGAGATAACCAGTAAGAATTGAGGCTCCCAAATGCACAGAGTACACAAAGCTGTCTACAAATTTAATACAACCTCCTGGCACAATTCAAGTGAGCATTTACAGGAATGGAAGTCCTATAACTTGTTTAGGACTGCAGATACCCTAATAAGCAGAGAGTTCGTGAGACAGAAAACAGAGAAGGATGTATCATGTTCTCCCATTAAAAATTATATTTTGAAGCTCTGTTAACAAAAAAAAAATGTATGATACTGACCTTAGAACAAACGAATGAATGAACGAACGAATGAACGAATGAATGAATCACTGAATATTGGGACTGGAGAGATGGCTCAGTGGTTAAGAGCACTGGCTGCTCTTCTAGAGGACCTGAGTTCAATTCTCAGCACCACATGGCAGCTCACAACTGTCTGTAGCTCCAAATTCAGGGGATCTGGCACCTTCAGACATACATTCAGGCCAAACATCAAAGCACATAAAAAACTTAATAACAAAACACTGCGTGTAGCAGAGAACATGGAAGAATATGTCCCTAAATAGAAATGCTAACATTTGATGTGAAATATAAGAAAGGATAAACTCTTCAGTAAATCTTATCAGGAATGGCCTGTGAAGTACGGACAAGCACATTTAAGAATGCAGGCACATACTATATACAACATACACACAAATATGAGACCTGGGTTAAAGACTTAATGGACTAAAAGGGGTTAAATGCTGGAAACTTTCAAACTCCAAGAAGAAAACATAGGATTTTCTTTTTTTACATTGACCTTGTCAATGATACACTCGCTATGAACCAGGACACAGACAAGAAAACAGAAATGAACAGTTGGTATTGTATTATCCAATAAAGGAACTACAAAATAAAAGGATAACCTACAGATGGGTGGAAAAACTTTCAAAGCCTCTATTGATAAGTGTTGGACACCTTACCTGCAAAACAGAATCACATAATAGCAAAAGAAAAAAAAATGGACAAAGTACCCAAGTAGATACCTTATAGGAAAATGACCATCAAGTGGCTATTATGTTCTCTTCATCACCAATCACCAACGAGACATGTTTACCAGCCACATGAAAACCTGATTAGTGCTCCCACACACCAATACCCCAGACCCAAGAGCTAGGCATGTCACAGACAGCACTCAAGGCTGGGAAGACCAATGTGGCCCTTCTCAGAGTATATATATTCCTATATCTGCGCTGACTCTTTGTTTCCAAACTAAAGACTGTACTATGACTTGTTTTACATGTCTAACATCTTACAACATCTCGAAAGAGGATGTGAATTGAATTTTCTCTCAGAAAAAAAATAAAGATAACCTAGTTCCTGCAGAGAAAAACATAAAAAAAAATGAATGTTCTTATGAGAAATTTGAAATATGTGCCCTATGTGTTCACTATGTGTGGAGATTATGTACAAATTAGTTTTTTTTTTTTTATTACAGATCCTCTAGTGAAAATATGGAGTTGCTCACTTTCTTGGAGATATAAACTGTGGGTATTAAGGAGAATGGGTTGAGTCTGAGTCCTGCATTGAGGCAGAGGTGAGGAACAGCCCCCAGCTGACTCCACACTTGGAGCTTTATTATTTCAGTCACACAGTTCTTAGCTCCCAACTGAACACTATTGGTTACAAGGCGTCTATTCTTCTCACTTGCCAAGTTTACATTTTGATCTAGATTTTAATTGGATTTTTAGAAGTTTCAATTTTACCTCGGACATTTGAATCAAAGTATTTTTCTCTCTTCATTTATTTGGAATAGGTCTTCAGGGCTTCCTCACCGCATGGTGTAATTGCAATACAACAGCCACAGGTAGTCCACATGCAGTTGTACCAGATAAATAGCTACTCCATGATTCCTGCAAAATTCCCCCATTAGTCAGATGTTTCCCTAATATAAGAGGGATTTTGTACTTGGGTTGCCAAATGTAATTAAAGGTTATGCATTTCACAATGATGGACGGCCTGGGGAGAGAAATGTCCCTATATTTACTCAGAAGTCAGTATGGTCTAAACATTATGCTGGGCACTTTACATATATAGACTTGCTCAATATTATAAGCTAAGTACTATTATCATAATGTCATACTTGCAAGGTGTGTGTTTGTGTGTATGCCTCAAATTTATTATTTATCTTAGGATGACTTTTGACCTCTGAATCCGCTGTCCTCACCTCACGTCTCCTGAGCTTTGAGGTGCATATCAGTATACCCAGTTTATACAGCACAGTGACAAAACTGGGGCCTCATGTGAACCAGGCAAACCCTGTATCAAGTGAGCTATACCTCGGCCCTACATGACTCAATATCAAATTCAAAGGTGAGACTGTTTTCAAGGGTTCGAACCTATTTATCCTAAATTTCAAACGGGTTAGCCTAGCTCAAAAGCTCTGTTCTTCCTGCTGCACCAGAGTAAAGCTTAGCCTGGGGGTTTTTGGTCAATGTATGTGTTTACTTCCTCAGCATTACCTTAAAAATACCTGCAATGTATATTAATTTTCTTCAGCTTCTAGAAGGCATGGGTTGGACCACAGTGTGGTCAGTACTGACTGGGTTGATGAGCAGGGAGTTGCTCACAGAGCTTGAATCCTCTCCATCCCATTCCTTCCTCTTCTCATCCTAAGGGAAAGTGCTACCTTTTGTCTCTATGGACTTATCCATTGCAGTTCCCCCCCCCCCCGAGATGTAATAAGCATGACCTGTAGGCTTCTGTGAGTCAATTTATTCACTCAGAATGTCTTGACACTTGCTGCTTTGCATTTGTGCATTGTGTTCTTGTATGTGGATGTGTGAATATATCTTATATATTTACCAGGGGGGGGTAAAAAAAGATACAAAATTTGTGCTTTAACTGCAAGATCACCCACCTTTTCAAAAGGCAAAAAGATGGCAAAGCTTGCATCTTCTAATTGATTATATGGAGTCATTAACAAAAATGCCTGCCTTTAGCTGTATCCTTTCATGAATTACTTTACAAAATTTAATCAGGGTCTGATATGGTCATTTGCCTTTTTATGTTTCTTGGTTAAACTAAAAAGTTGTCTTTATTTAATATTAATATAAAAATAATTAAGGAAGTAAAACATGGAAATAAATGAGCCTTGTTTCTGTTGCTCATCACTTATTCATCAGTTCTTGGAAATGTTAGTGTGTCCGTTCTAGATGTCAGAAAGCTGCTGGCTGAGTAAGAGTTCCTGCTGTCATTGTAAGGCGCGCTACCTGAGACTGTGCATCCAGCACAAATAGACTCTCAGAAAAGAACTGCCAAAGCTAGCACCATTCTGAAAACAGCCCAGATGTCCATCAGCCATGCAATGACTAAACAAGGCATGCAGTGTACACACAGTATCCTTCTCAGTCGAAGAGTAACAAGCACACTAAGGTAGAAGGCATGCGCAATGTGGGAGGAAATTATGGTGAATACGCTAAATAAAGACAGCTAGCAAAGTGACACAAGTTGAATCGCCCCATTTGCATTAACTTCTGGAAGGTGTCACATAGTTTATAGTGACACAAAATTGATCAATGGATGCTTGGTCTGGACAAGGGAATTCAAGATGGAGAGAAAACCACCTGTGAAAATGATTACAGTTTTCTATCTTGATTATGGCCCACTATTTCATAAGATTGTATGTATATTAGTTTTTAAAATGTGCATATGAACATGTACTTTGCTATATTTCAATTACACTTTGAGAGATTTGATGTAAGCATGTCATGGCTGCTAATAACCTTTGCCTAGAAAACATGAAATAAAGTATAAGTCCTAGAAATACTAATAAAAAGCACTCAGAAGCCTAATAGTGTGTTAGTATTAGGTATCAAGGTTCCATGTCTGTGAGGATGGAACTGATTTAGTTCTATGGAGCGTCTCCTTTGGGGTCACCTGGTGGTAGCTAGAGCTTGTATTTGGGCCTGAACTTTTAGCCACAACTGGACAAAACCACATATGCATTGATGGACTTCCTATGGGGATGGTGAACTGAAACTAGATAATCAGGCCGGCTTACTGTCCTGAAGAGGTAAAGCTACCAAGCTCATCCAAGCTGGGGACAGTCCTAGTGTGATATGATTGGACCATATGTGAGCCCTCCGGTATAGGAACCATTCAGTTGATGCTGACCTTTTGTGGACAGGCTGAAGCCTCAATGTGTCTATTTACGTTCCCACTGTCAGAAAAACTCTCACAAAGCACACAAGAGAGTAAACATTAGTTCCAAAATCCTATAGTTTGATCTGTTCTGTGCTGTATAATGGTAAATATGATATTTAAGAGTGGAGAATATGTAAAAACCAGAGAGTTTTATCAGACATTAGAGAATACAAATGCTATTATTGAGACTAAAGACATAGCATTGGAAACCATGCTGCTTATGGGGCAGAATCGGAACAGCAGCTGTCAGTCATGTCGGATATACAGCCCCTAATCAGCTACAGTTCCCCAGTCGCCTGTCATTTATTAACAATATAGCAAAAGAAATAGATCTTGCCCATTATAAAAATAATTGGTGTCTTGGTGTTGGGCACGCCAGGGGATCCTGTCTATTATATGATATCTGCTTCTGGAATGAGGACATCCAATTCAGAAACTTTTCTCTCATTTTCCATTCAATGGCTGTGTGTTGGTAGAATCCTGGTATTTCAGTATTCTAAAGCTCATGCTGCCTTCATAACCTTAACTCTATTTTAGAATCACATTAATTTAAAATCATGTCCCATAGCCTCTCATTTCAGTCACCTTCAATGCTGTTTTTCATACCCCCCTAATCATCTTATTTTGCATCATATCTAGCTGTGCGCCCATTCTACCGGGCAGAAGCATTGGCCATATAATACCATCTTGTGTGAGTCCATTGCTGTTCCCCAGGCAACAGTACCTCCGAGAGTTTCAACTTAATTATGTTATGTCCAGCATTATGTGAGCTTGGCAAAGCTAAGCAGAAATCTGTACTATGCAGCAGAGGTCAGGGTGTTCAATGTTCCCACATGCATCTTGCAGAGAGTAATTTTCTCTCATTGCTGGATCTGAGTCTTCTAATTGTGTCTCACTGATGGAAATAAAATATGCTTCCTCTTACAACTGGCTCCAAAGGGAATTAAAAATAAAACTCACATCAGGCAGAAGATACTAAGAACAGAAACTATTATCCAGGATTTCTGAAGCCTTTGGTTTTGGTTTCCATTTGTTTTGGTAATTGGAGGGTAGAACAGATGGTGACCATCTCATTGAGTATGTTATGCCCATTGTAACAGACCATGTTCTTTACAAGAAAGGATGCATTAGGCAACACCAGTGCTTTCAGAAGCACATGAAGCTCAATGGGATGGATGAATATACAGAGGGTGGGTGGGGCTGACATGGACTCACCTGCAGGACAATAGTTTTGACAGCTGTGACAGTCCAGATGAGGAAAAGTACAACATAAAAATGGTGAGCTGTATTTGACTAGATTTTTAATAAAAAGAAAAAACTTCCCAGGCATTTCTTCAATAAGGCTGATATCTCCCTATTTCTAGCCCTGCCTGAGGACCAAGAATACGATGTGTAAACTATGTACATGTTATGTAATTAGTAAGGAGGAAGTTAGACTACAGACAGCATCTTATAAAAGATGAGAGTGTCTGTGAACATTGTCAGTATCAGGCAGCAAGCAGCTGCTGAGACAACCCAGCTTTCATAGCCTATTGCCCGGCTGTAAAACTCCTCTTCAGTCATTTTAGTGAAGGCTAACTTAAAATGAAATTGGCATTAGAAACCAAATGCCTCACATGATTGGAAACCAAGACATGGTAAATATTGTCTTTGTGCCGCTTCCTTGTATTGAGATTCTCAGAGAGACTTAAGCTCTTTTGAGTTCTACTTGGTGATGCGGCATCTTTTTCATGTATGTGTTTTAAATTTGCAACACTAACAGTGAAGCAGTTGTTTCTTTCCTTCTAGTGTTTGGCATTAAATTGGTATGAGCAGAAAAAGAAGAGAGGTGGAAGCAAGATTTGTACTAAAGAAACGCTGTCATTTAGGGGGCTTGGGGAGCATTATGAGTATGGATGATGTAATGCAATTACAGAGCACTTGCACTTGAGTGAAGTCCTGGCTTAAATCTGAACTGTAGGGAAAGGGATAGAAAGCTGGAAGGGAGATAGGGGAGATGGGAGAAAGGAGAGATAGAGGTGTGGAAAAGAGGGGTGGGGAGAGATAGGGAAGGGGGAGAAAAGGGAGAGATAAAGATAGAGAAAAACAATGAGAAAGAGAGACAAAGAGAGATAAAGAAATACACTGTTTAAAAGCCAATGCAAAGGAACTATCTCTACCAATAGCATCACTGATTACATGTTTCTGTTAAATATAAAGGATTCCAAACAATATTTTTATACTAGACTTATAGCTTGTTCCTATGTGATTGTCAAATATAGCAGATGGCCCATGCACTTGGTACTCTCTTTACAGTTAGAAAGTTCCTGATACAAAGAACAGGAGAGAAACAGCATATTTAGCCTCACAGTGTCAGAGGTAAACTACTGGCCTCATCCCACGTATGTGAACAGAAAGCCTTGGTAGCTGAAGATGAGTAGGAGAGGATGACGTTCATGTTAAGGTTCATAGGAAGTATCAGAAAAACAAAGGGTATCAGGGATAAAACACAGAAACCCCCAACAGTGACATCACTCCCAAGGACATACGTCCACCACCAAAATTCTTCAGAACCTCAAAAACTTCTGTCACTGGCTGGGAAACTTTATAGAATTCCCTATAAAAGTTAAGTACATGTTTAGTGAATAAATATATATCATAAAATAATTCATGATTACTAGATAGAAGTAAGATCCCAAACAGTAAAAATGACAAGCCATAATAAAGACAGGTTTTTCCAAGCAAACCTTTTATTCTCTTTTTCCTGTTTTGTTCTGTGCAAAATTCTCAAAAACATTTTTAAAATTACTGAAGAGGTTCACTCCTTTGAGCCTCATTTTCTAATCAGGGTATAACTTACACTTTGTAGATGAATGCTAAAATTGCTCGATAATACCATATTAATTCAATGCTATCACAATGTTCAGTGCCCTTAATAGTTTTGAAATTCAGAGTGTATCTAAATGTTGGGATAATACAGGAAACACTCAGATGGAAAAGGCTGTATATAGGATCATTTTATATTAAATTATTTATGTAGAAAACTTTTCAGATATAGACTGGAAATTAATAAGCATTGTGCCATTCATATGCAATTAGCCATTTATGAAAGTGGTAATGGATATTACAAGGCTTTAAAAATGTTTGCTAATTTTATGGGCAAAATAGGAATCTCATTTTAATTTGCATTTCTTGGATTATGAGGAGGCTAAATACTTTTCATTTGTTGTTCTAATTCCACTTCGTGGATTGTCCAGGCCATTTACTTCAACCACTCACACTTGATTGTCTTGGGTTTCTAACTTGTTCTGTTCATTTTTACTTCAGTTGTTTTTTTCAGAGAAAAGTTTTAACTTGTGTGTGGATACATTTTAGTATTTCTATTCCTTCTGTACCCAGTGCCTCTTCAGCCTAGAAAGCCTCTGATTAAACTTACTTTCAGAAGCTTAGCGTTTGGAAAAAAAAAAAAGGCTATATTCTTGCACACTTAACCCTTCAATGCGGCCAAGCAGAGTTTTCTATAAGTTGTAGAAATTAAAATTGATTTTGTTAAGCTAGTATTTTATTATCACTAGCTACTAAGCATTGTCTTTTTGCCACTACACAAAAATACTTTTATTACACACACACACACACACACACACACACACACACACACACACACACACTATGCACACAGGTACACATTATAAAGGTCATTGGTTTCTGTTACCTTAACAAGTGATTATCAATGTATCTTCTGTCAGAGTGCTCTGAAGTCAGCTCAGGTCAAAGCAGTCTCAGTGCATACAGCAGAGATCAGTAGTTTCCCTTGGAGTCTGTCAGTTGCAAGGACAGATGCTTTACTATGTTCATAGCAGCCTTATTTATAATAGCCAGGAGCTGGAAAGAACTCAGATGTCCCTCAACAGAGGACTAGATACAGAAACTGTGGTACATTTATACAATGGAGTACTATTCACCTATTAAAAAACAATGAATTCATGAAATTCTTAGGCAAATNNATNGAACTAGAAAGTATCATCCTGAGTGAGGTAACCCAGTCACAAAAGAACACACATGATATTCACTCACTGATAAATGGCTAGTAGCTCCAAAGCTCGGAATACCCAAGATACAATTCACAGACCACATGAAGCTCAAGAAGAAAGAAGACAAAGCATGGATGCTTCAGTCCTTCTTAGAGGGGGGAGCAAAATACTCACAGGATGAAATCTGGAGACAAAGTGTGGAACAGAGACTGAAGGAAAGGCCATCCAGAGACTGCCCCACCTAGGGATCCATCCCATATACAGTCACCAAACCACACACTGTTGTGGATGCCGAGAAATGCTTGCTGATAGGAGCCTGATATAACTGAGAGGCTCTGGCAGAGCCTGACAAGTACAGAAGCAGATGCTTGCAGCCAACCATTGGACTGAGTACAGGGTCCCCAATGGAGGAGAAAGGACTAAAGGAGCTAAAGGGGTTTGTATCCCATAGGAAGAACAACAATATCAACTCACCAGACCACCATGCCACTCCTCACCATGAGAGCTCCCAGGGACTGAGCCACCAACCAAAGAGTACACATGGAGGACCCCATGACTGCAGCCATATATGTAGCAGAGGACAGGCCCTTGGTTCTGGGAAGGCTTGATGCCCCAGTGTAGGGGAATGCCAAGGCGGGTAGGTGGAAGTGGGTGGGTGGGTTGTAGAGCACCCTCATAGAAGCAAGGGGAGGGCTGATGGAACAGGGGGTTTCCAGAGGGGAAACGGGGAAAGGTGATAACATTTGAAATGCAAATAAATAATATGTCAAATAAAAAAATTTTAAAATGGAAAATACTGAAAGAAAAGAAGAAAGGTCACTACCTACCAATTTGGTCATTTCTTTAATCCTAACTCTTCCATATCTGTTCCTACTATCTCCCTTCCATTTTCATCAGCTTTTGCCTCAAAGATAATGCTACATCTTCAAAATGAGCCCTCTAACCCAACACCTCCCTGGACCTAGAAGTTTCCAATGTAGACTAACCCTCATCTTTACAAAAGAAACACAATGATATCTACTGTCCCTCCTCTCATCAAAGCCAAAAGTGACAGTCCGATTGTCCTGTTGCAGCTAACATATCAAATCATGCTTCTTCTAGGCTGACATTCCATATGCTATCATGCTCCTCTACGTGGAATATTAGTTTCCTAATAATGAATTTATCCTCTTGTACTTCTGGAAGTCAGGAATCAGAACTGGGTTTCACTAGACTACAGCCCAGGTATTGAGAGAATGTGTTCCTTCTAGGCTCTATGAGAATTTAGTTGGTTGTGCCTAATGGAAGTTTGTATGTCACTTTGGGCTTGTCCTTTGGGATGCCAGCCTTGTTAGCTTCTGTTTTGATTTCCAGTTGGGAAGACTTCTGTTATGCCATACACTCCTTTTAATGTGCCATCACGGGTAAAATGTCTTTGCACCAACTGTTCATGGACTTGAACACCTGAACAAACCTTATTCTTCATAAATTGCTCATAACCTGTGTTTATTATAGGGATAGAAAACTGACTAACTCATCCAACCTTAGAGAACTCCACATTCAGCTGCCTGTTTCCCATCACCATTTCCAAAGGCAGCTAGCTGGCTTGTGTTAGCGTCCATAGAACTTGCTGGGTCCCCCGGATTCTTCTTCCACTGAGAAGGACTTATATTGTGATGTCGAATTTTCTAGGCTAGTCTAAGCAAGACTCAAACTTTCAGGTTCCAGAACAGTGATATAAAACAGTCTGTGTGATAATAGGTAAATATGTATTTTGAGTGGGATATTTTCTTTTCTTTTAATGTTTCCCTCCAACTGTTTCTTTCACAATTTTTTCATACACGCCCACAAAAAAGGCAGCCTAAAGTAGTATTTAACTATTCTATGAGAACAGATGGTGTTCAATTTTGACTCTGAATCTTGGTACCTAGAAATTAATTGAACAGATATCCTGTGTTTCCATTCCCTAATTTATAATGCAATCATAACAATATCTGTCTCATAGAGTTTTAATGTCTATAAAATCACTTCACATAAATAGGAAGCCAAAAAATCACATGAAAGACAGGAAATGCATAAGAAAAATTAGCTACTGTCATCACCATCAATGTTGTTATTTTATTTGTTCAATCAATGTTTTATGATTCCCAAATTGTATTCAATTTCTTGAAAATAGCTCTAAATCTAGAAAAGACCGGCACCTAAATAAATGAGTGACAGACACAGATTGCTTAAGGCAAAGGCATAAAATGCAATGTGGATTCTTCTGTAGATGTGACAGAAGCACAGGTGAGGCTCTGTAATCAGTAATGTGCCGTTGATCTTGAGCAGAGAGTGATAAACCGGGATCGAGAGATGGAGAAGTTAAATGTCTTTCATTTAACTACAAAATAAAAAGCAAATAAGCTTTCACCACATTCAGAATTCTGCGGTATTAAACTTGAACAGTCACAAAGGCTGCTTTACCTGATTTACCTTTGTAGAAATCTTGGAACCAGTTGGTGGTTTGAATAAGAACAGCCCCATAGACTCATATATTTGAACACTTATTCATCAATAAGTGGCACTACTTAGAAGGATTGGGAGGTGTGAGCTTGTAGGAGTGGGTGTGGCCATGTGAGAGGAAGTGTGTCACAGAGGGTGGGCTCTGAGGTACCAGATGTCAAAGCCAGGTATATGGCTTGCTCTTCCTCCTGCCTGGGGATCCAGATGTAGAACTCTCAGCTCCCTCTCCAATACCATGTCTGCCTGTATGCCACCAGGCTCCCCACCATGCTGAAAATGGACTCAACCTCTGAAACTGTAAACAAGCCCTGATTAAGTGTTTCTATTATATTAAAAAGGGGGCATGGAGAAGGTGATGTATGCTTGAGTCTTCACCCTTGAAATGATCAGTTCTATCCGACAAGGGATTGCAAAGCACTGGGTATCCTGGAACTGGGTGAAGAAATAAAGACAAATCATGTAAAGAAAGATAGTGTTGGTGTCATTCAAATGAAGCAAGATCTATATCCTCAAACGTAGACCTTAAAATAAATGTATACATGTGCAAGTATATATGTGAGGCCAATAGATAGATAATGGGTGTGAATTTATACCAATATGTAGAAAAACAACACACACATATAGACAGATAGGTAGGTTGGTTGGTTATGGACATTCATACATGCACATCCACAGATACAGGCAGGCAGGTGTGTATGTATGTATGTATTGAGGGAGGGAGGGAGGGAGGCAGGAAGATGATAATAGATAGGTGAGTGAAAACTTACTTTTGAAATAATTAAAAGGAGGACTAGAAAGCTAAGACATTTTAATTTGCTTCTTTTTTAAAAAATTAGCTTTTGAGCTGGGGAAATGATTCAGCAATTAAACTATACAGGGCTGAGGACAGACATATGGCTCACCAGCACCAATGTAAGGGCTAAGTAGGTGTAGCAGAGCAGTTTCTATCTCTAGCCTAGAAAGTCTTAGACAGGGAAGCTCAGAGTGTGCTGTTTGACTCTGCTTCAGTTCATGATAGGGAATCCCCATATGAATCTTGGGCCTCCAAAAGCTCAGTTTCCCATGTGTGCTTACACAAACGTGAACATGAATGCCCCACATGCATGTCATGTTTCCACACATGAAAACAAACAAACAAAAATGAAATATTTGACATTTGTGGGATAATAGAAAAACACTTTAATACTATGAAATGATAAATTACTTTGTCAATAAAGAGATTAAGAGTTAGATTTAGACAGAATGAAAATGGAGGTCATATAAAATATGGTCATGACCTCTTTGGAAATTTTTGAACTATAACTTTTTTAAACTTTCCTCCTGTACTGTCTAGACATGAGCAGTCCCTTTCAGACCTCTAACCTGCTCTATCCTTTCAAGCATGTCTCCTATTTATATGTTCTTAAGTTGTTCTTTACTTTAAATATATTTTAATTATAATTTTGCATTTTACTTTAATAATATTTTATATCAGAAAATGATAAAGTAAGTGTTTATAGCAGAATGTCTTTCGTGGCAGCAAGATGTCCAATTATTTTCTTCCAAATGTATGTGGAGGTCAAAGAATGGCACCTTCTTTCATGTCCTGCTTCATGATAAGAGATTGTGAAAGACACCATCAGCATTTTATGCAAGAAACTAATTGACAATAACTACCAGTAAATGGGAAATTAGGATTTGAACTCATCCGTTTGTTTGAGATATTATAGCCTTTTGGACTTTTTCATAATTTGTACTCAGGTGCACTAGCTGTATTTTCCAATTTTAGATACCATATCATAACACTTGGGGCAAAATGCTTTGGGATGAAAGTAGTTATTTAAGTGATACTGGTGGCTGCTAAAATCTGAACATAGTGGTCAGACTCTGACGAGCGCCTGATGGGTGATGGCTGAGAGCAAAGATGGGACCATGTAGGGAAACAAGGCATCTCAAAGCAAGAAGCCAAAGAGAGACCAGGAGGGGCCAGGTCAGGCTTTGAGGCAAGAAATAAACAGATTCCCATAAGAAACACTTTAACCACTCCCAAAGGAGAGATTCGGTTGACCTTCATCTGAACGAATGGCCTCTGACTCTACATAAAAGTCCCACACCTCCCAATTCCAAACAACACATATGGTAGATAAGCTGCACTCAAACGAAGACACCAGGGCTCGGAAAACCACTAACCCACAATGAAGTTCTCCAGAAGCAGTGGCATTGCTATAGCAATGTCCACCACCCAGGCACACCCCAGCCCAACAAACAAGGCCCAGTAGGCATCTTCCTGACCAAGCACTTTCTAGCAAAAGGCATTTAGAAAGCCATGTGACCATCAACTCAGGGAGAACCTATAGGGAATCAGGTCACCTCCTCAGCCATCGCCAACAGTTTCTCCAACAGCTGGCTTTGAGACTTAAGTGAGGTTTTAAGTGTGAGAGCAAATCCTCTGTGTCTGCTCTTTATCGCCCAGGCACGATCTTGCTAATGGCACATAGTGGGATTTAATAATTGCTTTTCTTGAGCACTTTAATAGTAGTTTTCCCAGGTAAAGCCCTGTTGCAGCAATGTCCCCTTGTATTTCCATTCTGATTCTAGGTAATTCTGTTTCTGTAAAATCAGGCTTTTCAGTGCTTTCTACCTTGGGCATGGGAAACTTGAGAATGGTAATAAATCTTGTGTTTACTGGAGCTTTTATTCTTACTGAAGATACAGCAAAGGTCTATTATGTCTATGAAGGCTAGACTCCTTAACACAGTTAAGGAAAGGCCAAAGTAGCACGTGGGTGTTGCCTTTCTAGATATGCATGTCATAGGAAATATGATGCTTTCAGCCTGCAGCAAAATAACCAGCAGAGAGGGGCGTGAGTAGAGTTGGGTAGACCAGAGTCTGCTAGAAGGTGGCAGAGCAGGAAGAAATAGCAAAATAAAAGAATTGTTCAAGAAAGCATGAGCCTTTCCTCATTACTGTGAACAGAAGAAAGCATAGAGAGTTGGGAAGCATACATGGTGTTTCTCTGCACTGCTGAGAGGTTAAAGCAAAAATCACATAGTGTCCTTTCTCTTGCAAGGCAATGAATCTATGCGATAAAATATTTAAAGTAAAAAAATCCATATTAAGTTATGACTGATATATCTATGATCTGAAAGACAGATGGTGAGCTTGCTGAGTTACACATCTGCTTGCTTGCAAATAAATGGTGAGTTTAAAAAAAAAAAAAAAAAAAAAAAAAAAAAAAAAACCTGACAGTTTTCTAGATTCTATGAAGGAATGGTAACTTTAATTAGGAGCAGTTCTTTTTTCTTCCCTTTCCCAAAGAGTAGAATAGGGTGCTGTCTTTATGACACTTTTCAATGTAGAAATGTCTTTGCTAACCCCAGGAATCTGCCTCGGGAACAGTGCAATTGAACAGCTCAAATCGGAGTAGTCGGTGATTTCAGCAAATTTATTGTTGCTACCAGTTAGCAACACAAGAAAATTTAGGAAAAACTGGAGAGTTAAGAAGTTAAACCTTTCTGATGCCCTTCCGGGTGCAATTCATTATCCATGACTGTTCAACAAAATGCTCCAACTTTTTGGTTACAGCAGGCTTACTTAGCTCCATGCGACTTGAGTTGGGCTTAGTTGATCTTTACTGCACTTCCATCTAGGTCAGCTGCCAGTCAGCCCAGACTCTGTGTTATGGAGAGT
Source organism: Mus pahari (assembly GCF_900095145.1). NCBI lineage: Eukaryota > Metazoa > Chordata > Mammalia > Rodentia > Muridae > Mus > Mus pahari. The sequence continues at coordinate 23,576,243 of NC_034590.1, read as the reverse complement.
GGCTGACTGTCAGCTTGTCATAGAGGCAGTGAACCCTGTGTCTCTCATTATCCAGCAGACCGGTCTGAGCTTGTTCACAGGCTCATGTGACAGGTTTCTCAAGGCAGCAAGAGAGAGCAGGCCCTTAGGTGAGACTATTCTAAGCCCCTGTTTCGTCACATTTTTCAAATACTTATTAGATAAAACGGGCTTTCCAAACTGAAAGATATCCCCAGTATTGGGGTGTTCGACTCCTGACTCCCTAGTACTTTAGACCGTGACTTTGTTTGGAATTAAGAACAGTAGAAATGAATCTCTTGAGATACAATCACACTGGAGCAGGGTAGACCCCAGACCTAATATGACAGAAGTCTTCATGGGATAAGGGCATTTGCATCCAGACATGTGAAGTGGTAGAGCCTGGGTTCAGCCTGGAGTTTTGAAGTAAGGACCAAGGAAACTACCAAAATTAATAGCAGAGACTTGGAACTGGTCCTACTTAGAACTGTCTAAGGAGCCTGGCTGGCCCTGCTGGCACTAAGATCTCTAGAACATCCACAAGAATGGATGATTGCTGTCTGTGTGATCTTACAGAGCTTTGGAAAGTTCCATACAAACCACATCCAAGGTGAGAACCAGAGTGATGTGACTACTCTTAAATACAGACATGGATACAGGAAAAAAAATGGAGAAACCAGGCTGAATTCATGTAACAAGCCACACAAGAAAGGACACAAGACTTTCCTCAGTGTGGCTAAGTAGTGTGAGCATCTCCTGACTTTGGACGTTGTCCAAACTCCTCATGGTCCCTACTATTGCTATAGAATCAGTAAGACATGATACACAAATTTATTTGTTTTTCCTTTGAATGTTAGGAATCAGATGTTTCCTCACCTGTGTGCCTATCTTTAGATTGTGAGAGGAAGTTCTTCTCTCTTTGATTCCACCTTTATTAGAACCCAGGTAACATTGAAGTACAATTCCTGGATGTAATTCGGTTATTTATTCTTCATATAAACTCTTCAGTGACAGACAATATTACCTTTTTTTTTTTTTTATTTCTCAATGACTATCCCAGACTTACTTACTTATTTACTTACTTACTTACTTACTTAATTACTTACTTAATTACAGGTTCAAGAAGTATTTATTTAGAATGTAAAACTGTGAGGTCATAAAAACATCATATTGAAGATGAAGGTAATATCTTCATCTAACAGATGTAACTCAACAGAAAAGGTGGAGCAAACATTACAGAAGATGAAAACAATATGCACTGAAGCAGAAATTCTCAACCTTCCTAATTCTGTGACCCTTTAATTCAGTTCTCGTGTTGTGGTGACCCCCAACCATTAAATTATTTTTGTTCTTACTTCATAACTATAATTTTGTTATTGTTGGGAATCGTAATATAAATAAATATCTGTGCTTTTCAATGGTTGTAGGAGAGCCCTGTGAAAGGACTGTTTGACCCACAGGTTAAGATCAAGTAATCTAAAGATGTATTCAGATTAATACTGCTGGGATACTTCTCATCATTTTACATTTAGAGGATTAGGACTAGAAATAAGTTGTTGTTGTTTTTTTTATGTGGGGTGTGTGTGTGTGTGTGTGCATGCGAGCGTGGATGCACAAGCACGGGGCTGGGGTGCATGTGTTCATGTGTGCCACAGGCTGGATTCCACTGGACCACTGGAGCCAGAGTCATAGGCAATTGTGAGATACCTAAATGGGTTCCAGGAGTCAAACTCAGGTCCTCTGCAAAGTAGTCTCTTAACCACTTGAGTCATCTCTCTAGCCCCTGGAAATAAGACTTGAAGTTACTACTTTATCTATAGTACTTTCTGGAAATTTTCCTAAGCTTCACCTGTTCTGAAGTGACAGTGACCAATAACACAACTGTCAATAATTGAGCTATTGGGGTCTAGGCTGATTTCTGAATGACACCTTCCAAAATGGGGCTGTCCATGTAGGCTGCATGTGAGCAGCAGGAACAGGGAGAAAGGGGAAGAGCGATGAATGTGAAATTAACCAGAAAGCCTGCACCAGTCAGTCAGTCAGTCCGTCCGTCCGTCCGTCAGGCAGTCAGTCCATCCGTCCGTCCATCAGTCAGTCAGGTCTGATTATTCATACAGGAGGAGCTCAGGGCTCTTCAGTCAAGTGAGTTAAACGGGGTGATTGGCAAACGGAATACCTTCTTTATTCATGGATACAAATCAGAACAAGAAAGTACTGCAGATGGCTCTACGGATGAGCCGGCGCTGGAGATGAACAGATATCTTAACAGAAACCTTTCCCACCACTAGTGGCCTGTAAGAAGGTCTAATTTCTAATGCATTTGGGATGACTTTCTCAAAGTTACCTGCAGCTTTCCTGACAACTCCCCGCTCCCTTTCCAGCTAAGAACTGTAGCCGTTTCTGTTTTATTTTAAAACCTTCTGCTACCATATCCACCACTTCTACCTCCAGATCCGTACCCACCACCATAGGGGCTGCCTGAGCTTCTCCCTCTAAAACTGACCCCCTTCATGGGTCCATAATTTGATTGTTGCTGTCTACTATAATTTTCAAAATCATTATAGTTCTCATCACCAACATAGTTACCTCCACCAAAATTTCCTCCTTCATTGTAACCATCATATCCTCCTCTTCCACCTCCATATCCACCACCCTGGTTTCTGTATCCTGGTCCACCACCTCCATAACCTCCTCTACTACTGTAACCAGGACCACCACCATAGCTGCCACCATCACCTCCAAATCCATTANATCCACCATCACCACCTCCATAACTACCTCTGCTGCCACCACCTCCACCACCATAGCCACCTCTTCCACCAAAGTTTCCTTTTCCACCGAAGTTTCCCCCACCACCTCCAAAGTTTCCTCCACGATCCATAAAGTTGCCAAATCCACCTCCATGACCTCTCTGTGATCCAGTGGTTACCAGGAATAAAAAAATTAAGGAATTTTTAACTTTTCAATATTTGTGTTGTTCAGTTTTTCTACATTTTAGTACAGAAACAAAATGCAGTTTTGAAGGTGTTTCCTTGTGAGTTAACAAGTAAAGATGATCATTGTTAATTACTATTCTGTATGAATTTTGCTAAAGTTAACTGTAAAGAAACACCTACTGGCTTTCAATTTAAGGGCAATCTATTCCCCCCATTTCCAAAACAATGATGAATGGGCACTGACATGTGGAGAGAATAGATATTTGTATGTTTGCAATGTGTGTTTTAGATAATTAGATTTGGGAAATAAAAAATAGCATATTTGTGAATTTAATAGCATTAAGACAACCTTCAAATGAATAAGATCTCAAAAGTTTAAAAGAAGAAGAAGGTCTAACTTCCAAGCATCAGCTATAAGTTACATGTCTTCACAGTGGAGGCCAGTACTTCTCAACTCCAACAGCAGAGATGCCTGGGAGAGCAAAGAAACCTAGGTCACTTGTGAAGGCCTACTTGTTAGTGGACAGAAAGAGAACATGATCAGCACAAACGTTAAAAGTTCTCAGTGAAATGTACTGATGAGCAGATAGGGAGTGTGCGGGAGATTCCAGCTGAGATCCCTTTTGGATAGCAATGAAAATATTTTTATTAATATTTATTTATATCTGATTACTGAATGTGGCATGGCATATTGATGGTAAACCAAAAGTCTCAAGAGATCAGTTATGGTCAAGACTCAGAGACAGGAGGACTAATATGACCCTTTGCTTTCGACCTTCCCTTGTTTTTTCTTTGTCTTTTGAGACAGCATCTCATATGACTGATGCTAGCTTTTACTTTACTCTTCTTGCTTCCAACAACAACCAGCTAATGTTCCAAACGTGTACCACCACAACCAACTAATGTTCCAAACGTGTAGCACCACAACCAGCTAAAGTTAAGTGGTTCTCCTGCTTTGAATCGTACCAATGACTTGCTGAGTTTCTTTGTGAAAGGGGGGCTTTGGTCTAAATGGGAGTTCCACAGCACAGAATAAAGGTTAAGAATATCAGGTCGCTTTAGGTCCAAATATCTCCCCACTTTACCAAGTATTACTGGGGAATGGTGGTTTTTATTTACAAACTTAACATAAAAGTGAATCGCCTTGTAAGACTCTGCCAAATGAACTAGTGTCTTGACTGCACTAATTGAATAGGAAGACTGAATTCCCCATATTTGAGTCCTAGATCATACAAGTATACAGAGGGGTTGAATATAAGTAAGCCTACACACATTCATTTTTCTCTCTCCCCTTAACCATGGACATGCTGCAACCAGATGTTTATAGACTCAGCCATGACTTCATTGCACTGCCTTATTGTTTGCAATGCTGTATTAGCATTGTGTGTCATGTGCAATGATCAAGTCACTGCTATGGATCTTTCAGTCTTCCTGCCATGAACAATAATCAGCAACTTTGAGCTGAAGTGAATCTCCCTGCCCGCTCCCCACTTTCCCTTTGTCAAGATAGTTTATCATAGCAACAGGCATGAAGCTAAATACTTCCTAAAGAACTTTGTCTATTATGCAAGTATTTGTAAAATGGACATTATCTCACAGTATTACTGTGAGGGTTAGATAATTCATCCTATGTTAAGAGCTCAAAATGATTCCCAGCTAGCGTTGCTTTTGATGTACAAGATCTAATAGCTTATAAATTCATAGATTATGTGCACGTACTTGGGAGGTAAACCACTGCAGTGCACATGAGCTACAATAATATTCTTCCCTCTGCCATCAGCCTAACTTAATCTGATAAATTCAACAAGGTTGTGCAACTTTAACAGCTAACATAAATAAAATACCTGATGGAGTAAAAGCAAACCATGCTGAACAATCAAGCTTAATAAAGCAAATGAATGGCACTTGTAGGATTATTATTAAGAGACTGACAGCGTGGATCAGCTCTGCAGACTGCAGAAGATTCACATGCCATATCAAAGCAGGAAGCGAGGGGACTGATGCTCAGATTCACCCAAGTGACCCTGAGCTTTGGTCTATTGACCTCAAGGTGGATAATTTTAAAGCTCAATAAGTGCTTTCAGTTATGGAAATTGTGTCTAATTGTTTGAAGACCACTCCATGACAGTTCTTAGATCCTCCAAAACCGCCATGCTTATGCATGGTTTTCAGAGTGCTCCCTCCAAGCAGTTTTAAGCACAGTCTGGGAATTTGTTAGAAAGAATTTGGGGTGTTCCTCTTTCTCCATATACTCATCAGCATCTACTGTCACCTGAGTTTTGATCTTAGCCATTCTGAATGGTGTGATGGAGAATCTCAGGGTTGTTTTGATTTGCATTTTCCTGATGACTAAGGATGTTGCATATTTTGTTAGGTGCTTCTCAGCCATGCAGTAGTCCTCCATTGAGAGTTCTTTCTTTAGCTCTGTACCTTATTTTTTAAAATGGAATTATTTGGTTCTTTGGAGTCTAACTTCTTGAGTTCTTTGTATATATTGGACATTAGCCCTTTATGGGATTTAGGATTGGTAAAGATCTTGGGATTGTAAGCTGGTACAACCACTCTGGGAATCAGTTTGGCGGTTCCTCAGAAAATTGGACATAGTACTACCAGAGGACCCAGCTATACCGCTCCTGGGCATATACCCAGAAGATTCTCCAACATGTAATAAGAACACATGCTCCACTATGTTCATAGCAGCCCTATTTCTAATAGCCAGAAGCTGTAAAGAACCCAGATGTCCCTCAACAGGGAATGGATACAGAAAATATGGTACATTTACACAATGGAATACTATTCAGCTATTAAAAACAATCAATTTATGAAATNCTTGNGCAAATGGATGGATCTGGAGGGTACCATCCTGAGTGAGGTAACCCAATCACAAAAGAACTCACATAATATGCACCCAAGATACAATATGTAAAACACATGAAACTCAAGAAGAAGGAAGACCAAAATGTGGATACTTTGATCCTTCTTAGAAGGGGGAACAAAATGGAAGGAGTTACAGAGACAAAGTGTGGAGCAGAGACTGAATGAAAGGCCATCCAGAGACTGCCCCACCTGGGGATCCATCCCATATATAGTCACCAAACCCAGACAATATTGCGGATGCCAACAAGAACTTGCTGACAGGAGTCTGATATCTCCTGAGAGGCTCTGCCAGTGCCTGACCAATGCAGAAGTGGATACTCACAGTCACCCATTGGACAGAGCACAGGGTCCCTAATGAAGGTGCTAGAGAAAGAACCCAAGGAACTGAAGGATTTTGCAGCCTATAGGAGGAACAACAATCTGAACTAACCAGTACCCCAGAGCTCTCGGGGAATAAACCACCAACCAAAGAAAACACATGGTGGGACTCATGGCTCCAGCTGCATATGTAGCAGAGCATGTAGTTGGTCATCAATGGGAGGAGAGGCCCTTGGTCCTGTGAAGGTTCTATGCCCCAGTGTAGGCCAGGAAGCAGGAGTGGGTGGATTGGGGAGCAGGGGGAACCAGGAAAGGGGATAACATTTGAAATGTAAACAAAGAAAATATCTAATTTTAAAAATGGGGTCCTTCTTTACAGATTTTTAAAATAAGGAACCCCAGGGTTACTTCACTGGGCTCTGCAGAAGCTCTGGTGTACTTTCAACCAAAGAGTACCTGCTGAAGTAGAAAGAGACTTAAATCCAGCTTGTTGACCTTTTTGAGTTCTGTGGACTCAAGTGAGGACACCTCAGTCCCATTTGGAAGGGAGAAGAAAGCAATCACAAGTACAGAAGGAGGATGGGACCTGGGAGGGAAAGTTGAAGGGAGCTGAGGAGAGGGGAACCTGATCTGGTATTGGGTGAGTGAAACGGACTGAAGCCCTGAGGGCCAGCAGAAAGAATGAAAACAGGCAACCCCAGGAGATAGGAGGTTGGTGGGGACACTCTAGAATGCACTAGAGACCTGGGAGGTGAGAGACTCTCGGGACTCAAAGGGAGGAACCTTAGATGAAATTCCAGACGGTAGGGAGATTGAACTTATAGAGCCTACCTCCAGCAGGAAGACAGGTCATCAAATGAGGGAGGAGGGACATCCCACAGTCACAACTCTGACCCATAACTCTTCTTGTCTGAAAGAATTACAGGGATGGAAATGAAGAGGAGCCTGAGGAAAAGAAGTTCCAGCAACAGGCCCAAAGAGGGATCCAGCTCAAGGAAAAGTCCCACGGCTTGAAACTATTACTGAGGCTATGGAGCACTCATAAAAAGGGACCTATCATGACCGCCCTCCGAAAGACCCAACAAGCAGCTGAAAGAGTCAGATGCAGATATTTGTACCCAACCAATGGGCAGAAGCAGCTGACACCTGTTGTTGAATTAGGGAAGGCTGAAAGAAGCTGAGAAGAAAGGTGACCCTGTAGGAAGACCAGGAGTCACAATTAACCTGGACTCCCAAGATCTCTCAAACACTGGACCACCAAACAGACAGCATACACCAGCTGATATGATGCCCCCAACACACATACAGTAGAGGACTTCCGGGTCTGTGTTCATTCAGAGATGATGCACCTAACCCTTAAGAGACTGGAGGCCCCAGGGAGTTTAGAGGTCACGTGGCATGTGGGGGGATGGGGACATCCACATGGAGACAGGGGATTTGGAGAGGAGGTATGGAATGTGGAACAGTCAGAGGGTGGATGGGGGAGAGGAATAAAATATGGAGTGTAAAGAATAAATTAATTAATATAAAAGAAAGATACTTAAATCCTAGTGCCATAGCCTACTAGCGGTGCAACTTCCATCCAGTCTGCCAACTTGAGGTCAGCTATGATTCAATATATAACATGGGCAGGACTACTGAACAATTGACAGCAGTGACTCCATCACTGTGTGTGGCACACAAGTGCCTATAAAACACACTGCAGATCATAAAGCTGTACAATGGAAACAACTTTAAAATTACATCCTGTGTGCAGAATAAATGCTATTCCCCTTTTAAAATTGGACTCCTCTTTTCTGTTTCCATGGAGAGTTTCAATATTTCTTCCTGTTCCTCCTTTACTTATAGTAGAATGATTCTGTGATTTAAATTGTTGAAATGCAGCATTCTAGTCTAGTGGTTCAATTCCACTGCATTCCATTCTTACATGATGGAGCAGCTCTAAAAGAGGAAATACAATCTTTGTGAAAACTCTTAGTGTTGCAGAGTAGAAAAGTAGAGGAACCTTGGCCTCATGCCACACTCAATTTTATAGTGGGTTTCCTTTCATCTATAATCTGTCGTTATTGTCTTTTCTTTTGTTCTACAAAGTGCTTTTCCATTTCCTTGCTGCAACTCTCGGCATTTTTTTTTTTTTTTTGCTGGGTTTGTTTGCAAATACCAAAGTGGAAATCCACTGGACTCATTGGTGAGTAATTTGGATTTGTGTAATTAATCCATTAAGAACCATGGATACAAAGTAGAGAGGGGACATCCCAGGCTTCATGATGGCAGGAAAATGTACAGATCACATGTATGTCTTTGCTGGCTCTGGATTCCATGGTCTCCTATACCAGGAAAAAATTTCATACAATAAATGGGGGTGAGGTGGGGTGGGGAGGCAGATAAGAACTGGCACAGGAAGCCAGGTGCTTAGGATTTTAAACATGTGTTAAGTCCCATCACCCCAAAACATAAACACAGGATCAAAACAGTTAAGCAAAAAGTCTTATTACTATATGTCTTCCCAGGGCTGGAGAGATGGCTTGGTATTTGAGAGCACTTGCTGCTCTTTCTGAGCACTATTTTAATTTCCTCAAAACTGACTGTAACTACTCCTAAAGGAAGCCAATGCCCTCTTCTGGTGTACTGTGGGAACTCACACAAGCATGGCATGCATAAACACACACACACACACACACATATACACACACACACACGTGTGCACATGCATGTGCACTGTTAAATGTAATAAAAAATATTTTTTTTCATTTTTTTCTTTTTTTCTTTTTTATGGTTTTTCAAGACAGAATTTCTCTGTGTAGCCTTGGCTGGCCTCGAACTCAGAAATCCGCCTGCCTCTGCCTCCCGAGTGCTGGGATTAAAGGTGTGTGCCACCACGCCCGGCTCTAAAAAATATTTTTTAAAATACAGATTCCTGGGCTGGAGAGATGGCTCCGCGGTTAAGAGCTCTGACTCTTCTTCCAGAGGTCCTGAGTTCAATTCCCAGCAACCACATGGTGGCTTGTAACCATCTGTAATGGGATCCAATGCCCTCTCCTGGTCTCTCTGAAGACAGTGACAGTGTACTCACATACACGAAATAAATAAATAAATAAATCTTTCAGAATAATAGAGATACCTAGTTAGAGAGAACGCTCAGCCTGATAAGCTCTACTTCCCTCATACAAGCTTGAGAACCTGAGTTTGAGCCTCAGCACCCGTGTATAAACATGTATAGGTGTGTGTCTCTAGAGTGAGAGCTAAGAAGTGTGAGCAATGTGCGTTCTTGTGGCTTTTTGTCCACCCAACTCCCACATCCTGCTGGAAAGGCACCAAATTCAGTGGAAGTCACTGTTTCAGGAAATAAGGTGGACACTGAAAATACATTGACCTCTGGCTACCAAACTTGTGTGCATTTGTGTGCACATGCATACACACATACACACACACACAGAGAGAGAGAGAGAGAGAGAGAGAGAGAGAGAGAGAGAGAGAGAGAGAGAGAGAGAGAGAGAGAGCGCTATATAAAGAACAGGTTTGTAGGCCAGGTGTGACAGTACATGTCTGTAATCCCTGCAATGTGGAGGCAGTAGGAGGACCACTCGCCTGGGTTAACATAACAAGATCTCCACTAATACAACAAAGAAGCAAAACAAAACCAGTGTTTTATTTCAGTGATCTGGTATAATGAACTCTAGCTTTTCCTACTTATCTAAAGCTTGGGCTCTACCAAGAAGTCTCTCATCCCACTTGTTAGTGTCAGAGAGAGGGGCCTCACCCCCAGGAGAAGCATGTGGTCCTATGTTCATGAATGTGGACTCTAGGCCAGACCTCCTTCTCCCTGTAACTATTCCTGGCTCTCCTAGTGAAAATCTATTTCTTTATTGCTTTACTCTCATAACCTCTCTCTCTCTCTCTCTCTCTCTCTCTCTCTCTCTCTCTCTCTCTCTTTCTCCATGCTTATCTGATAATCTTTACATTTCATGCAAAGCCCAAAGAAGCAGAACTCAGCACCTATTCTCCCGTGTATTCTCTTAAGTATGCTTCTTATACTCCAGTCCCTAAGTGGCAGGTAGCACGGTCTTTAGTAACCAGTTACAGACTCTGTGTGAAACTGGCAACCTAAAAGTTTCAGGGATTGCTGCACCCTGAGGGGACAAGGGATGGTAGTCAGAGCTCTGATGTCAAGAACACTCAGGAAGCTGACTGCACTGCCCTTCTCTGTCAAGCTCCATTTCCCATCCTCTCTTGTCTCGCAGAAACCTTTGTGTTAGCCATGCCTTTTCATAAGCGCCTGTCAGCTTAAGTTGTCTAGGATTACAAAGTCAGTCTGTCCTTGAAAAATAACAAATTAAAATTATTAGTAACGAAGACAACCAAAAACAGGTCTCTGGTTTAACTCTTTTATGATTCAGAATGAAAAGTACGAATATATAGACAATATTCAATCAGCAACAGTCCTCCCACCGGGATTGTACATACATCGGAGTTCCGGGAAAGCCTTCTCTAACATGTGACGAGGAAGAAAGAGACTTCATTAAAAATGGATCCCTGCCAACCGAGTGGCCCATTTTTAAGTAGTTTAAGGTTGGAGGACAGGTCTGAGTTCTTACCCAGCTCTGTGTTATCTCCTGAGTGCCCTGTACTTTGACATAGGATTTGAGCCTCGGCTGTTTAATCTGTGGTGACGGCTTTCCAGTGGCAGAGCACACATTGAACACTGCAGATATTCCACTATCTATAGAAGACGGGGGAAGACAGCACAGCAAAATTCTTGCACACGGTTGGGATTCGTGTGGAAGGGAACCAACTCTCCCATGTCCTATGGCTATCTGTATTATGTGAGACAGTTGCAGCATCCACACTCAGAAGGTAAAATCAGAAAGAAAAATGAATTCACTGGGGTAGACAGGGAGTGCTTGTTCCCTGAAGGAATGAATGACTATGACATTGCCTCATAAACTCCTTTACGCGTCTCCGGTGATCAATGGAAACACAGCCTACTTACTGCCGCTTTTCTTAATTCACTGATCAGATTCAAGGTCGTTGCTGAGCTTATGGAAAATATTTATGTTTACTGACAAGATGGCACTGAATAACTTCTTTACCAGACAGTGCTGGAACTCTTTAGAAATAGCTTCATGTTGGGCATCAGGGCTGAGGTGCTGAGCCTCATTAAGACAGTCAGGAATGGTTCTGGCAGTTCAGGGAAACGGTGAGATCTAAAGCGTGGTGGGCATGGGCCCCGCAGAGCGAACAGCAAGCGGGGACCAACAGAGCTTTATGCAAGAAATCCTTTTGTAAAATTGAAGGTACAAGAAAGGAGCAATCTGGCCTTTCAGCGCAGGCCTTCAAATGGGGTTGAAAGTCAGAGGAAGTCAAGGGAAGAAGGCTCATTATAAAAATCTATACCCCTTGGGTGATGTTTCTATACACAACATCAGATGCATACAAAATTTTAATTAAATGTGTTCTCTCACCTCTAGCTATTTTTACACTAAATTCAAACTGTAGTAGGACAGGGAGAACTGTGGAATCAATTTAGAGGTGTTCTGCACTGAAGTGTGTGTTATATAATGCTAACTACCAGTAAGAGGCTGGCCCAGAAAACTCTTGTCATAGAGTGTCGCTTATGGGCAGTGCAGGCTTCAGGAAGTTGAGGGGCAGGTTGGGTCACTAGAAATCATCAGCAAGAAAGTGATAACAGTGTCTATGCCACAGGTAAGAAGAGGTCCTGAGGTTGGGTGAAGTGTCATAACAAAACATAACAAAAATATCCTTGGTCTTACTCTTTCTCCACATGAAATTAGAGGGTCCGTACCTATGTTGAGCTGTGCAGCACGTTATTGCTGAAAGAAACCTTCCTTAGCAAGTGTTTTTCCCCTGTAATGCACAATAATTTTTATTTAGGAATTTCAAGGCTGGGGATGTAACTCTGTCATAGAGAAATTTCTTCGCATGTGTAAGTCCCTGGGTTCAGTAGCCCGCATCACAGGCATCACAGGTAATAGGACCTGAGATCTCCGAAGAGAAGACAGGAACTGCATGAACTTGGCTCTTGGATTCCAGGTGCTGATCACTAATCTTTTCTCATAAAGATGCTCAGATAATTACAATGATGTGGAAATGGAATGACGAAGGGAAGGAAAGAATGGAGGGAGAGAGGGGAAGAGAGAAGGAAGCGGGCTGGGAGGGAGGGAGGCAGATGTATTAGCACATTGAGATCTAGAATCAGCATCAGAAAGATGTAGGAATCAGTGGCATTTGGAGCGGCATCTAGATTCATGAGCACATAGAAGAGAATCAACAGCACCAATCACACAGTTACTTGGTTGCGGAGCATGACCGTGAAAAAGATTGAGGAAAAGTCATTCTAGAGCCTGTCACAGCCATTGTAAGAGCACATCACTCCTCAGAACAGGACGAGCCCCACCTGTGAGTGAAACCAAGACTGTGAAAGAAGAATGACACTTTTAACAAGGACACCTAGGGTTGAACTTTACCAATATTCTACTTAAATCTTTGTACTTTTCAAGTATCAATTCCATTCTTACAGAAAATGGATTGGAAAGTAAACAGGAAACAAAGTAAAGAAAAAAATATATTAGGTAGTAAGTTTATGATTTGCCACCATTACTTAGTGGTAGAATGACGATTTAAATTATTGTCTAGCCGGTGTTTGTGCATGTGGCTTTGGTTGTGGGATTTTTATAGCATCTCAGTTAACACCAATCATTTCTCTGCTACTCTGTCTATTGTAATGTTGTCTGACTGACTGACTGACTGACATGGCAGGTATCTGCCTATTTGAAGGTTGTTACAATATTTACCATTAGTTTGTTTCAAATGCCCAATTCAGAATGCAAAATCATCTTTGGTGCTGATCACAAGAATAAATATTTGCAGGTTTTTGGGGAAAATGAAGCTATATTCAACATACACAAACTAGCAACCCCTTTTCTATAAGAGGAACAGCTTCATTTATCCACAACAATTAAAAGTTGTCAGGAAAACATTCTCTAGTTAACAACATGTGGCAGGATCTATTTGGGATCTTTAAAGGAAAATAGATGTGTTAATGAATTCTGATAAATACAGAATCTATTAGCTGCCAGGTTTTGTAAACTGAGATGCGTGAGGAGATAAAAGCCCGGAGGTAAGGACAGTTGTGTCAGCTCCAAGTTGGGAACTGACTCTCCTCCGTGCTGTTAGTCTGATGACAGCAGTAGTTGGAGGGAGAATGAGAGAAAGTTTGCTTTTTGTGCAGACTTGGAGTTGTTAACTTTGCCTTGCCTCTTGGTCCCACTGTATAGACCTGCAAAAGTGAGAGAAGTGCAAACATGTTCATGCTTCCCCCTAAGCCAGGAAAAGAGCGACACTAAAGCAATAAGCAAGAAAAAGGCCATGGATAGATTAGATGGACTACCACTGGGGAGGAACTGAGGGCACGATTTGTATCAATTCAATTTGTAACAGAGACCAACAGAGAGTTGAAGGTCAGCCTCCGGATTCAATCCCCTATGCCAGTACAGGTAGTTTGGGTGTGAGCTCCCCGGCCACTTAACCTTTCATGTCTAAAATGCCTCATTTATAAAAATGATGCTAATAATATCCCTAGCTCCTTGTGGTAAATGAAAATAAATTATACAACTTATTGTTCTTTTATTTAAAACTCACACATTGGTAGATATGTTAGCCTGCCTTCTTCACTCTCCCAAAATGTGTGCTCATTTAATCTATCTACTATCATCTACTTATGTATTTATCTAACTCTCTGAGATTTTCATACATCTCTCTGCTTTCCCAACTCTTCCAAGATCCACCCCCTTTCTCTGCCTACCCAACTTTATGTCATTTTTTTTCCTTCAAGACCAGTTGGTCTTAATGGACAGCATCTTGGATGTGTGGCCTTCTACTAGAGTCCAGTGGCTAACAATGGCTCCTCTCTCCATGCTGAATCTCATCTGGCTTCATCATTACATGTGTTTTGTGCATTTTGGTGCTGACACTGAGTTCCTGTGTGCAGCAGCCCTACTGATCCCAGAAGGTGCTGTTCCTTTGTCATCATCAGGCTCCCCTGTCTTTCATACTACTTCTATCTCCTCATCTGCAATAAATCTTGAGCCTTAGGAAGAGGGTTTCATTTAATCTTGTAGAGGTTTTTAAACTCTTAAATAGCGTCTGGCACAAAATGATCAGTAAATATAATATTTGTTATCAATTTATTTCTTATTTGCATTTTAAGACAGGGTCTCCTATAGCCCAGGCAGGTCTCAAGCTCAGAGTAGAGCAAGAAATGACCTTGAACTTCTCATCTTTCTGGCTCTATCTCAGGATTACAGGTGTGAGCCATTATAGGTGTGGGCCACCATGGTTACCATATATACTTTTCTGACTCTTATGGTACTAAAAGTTGAATTTTAAATTTTATGTTATGGGTGTTTTGCTTGCATATATGTTTGTACACCAACTGTATGCCTGCTGCCTTGGAAGACCAGAAGAAAGTATCAGAGCCTCAGGTACTTGAGCTACAGATGGTTGTGAATCACCATTTGGGTGCTGGGAATTCAACCTGGTTCCTCTGGAAGAGCAGCCAATATTCTGAACCACTGAGGCACCTCTCCAGCCCTCATGGTTTTCACCTTTCCACTTAAAACGCAATAAAGTGATTTCAAGTTCACAGAAAATCTCAGCAAAAGATAAATATTTTCTCAAGGTCTCTGCCCCCAAACTTGCGCATCAGTGGTACATATCAAGGTGGTTTTCAGATATGATTTTGACATTCATTTCTCTCCAGTCTGTGTGCTATCTATTCTCTCCACAATATTTTCCTTTCTTTCCTTTCTTCTTTCCTTCCTCCCTCCCTTCCTCCCTTTCTCCCTTTCTCCCTCCCCCCTTCCACCCTTTCTTTCTTTCTTTCTTTCATCCTTCCCCCTTTCCCTTTCTTTCTTTCTTTCTTTCTTTCTGTCTGTCTGTCTGTCTGTCTGTCTGTCTGTCATTCTGTCCTTGCTTCCCCTTTCTTTCATTTTATTTTCAAAGTAAAATCTCTCAACTATAATTAAGTTCAGATATTGATTATTATTGGGGAGCAGCTCTTGATGTGGCATCTAAATGTCATTCCCATCCCACTGCCACTCAAGCTTGCTCTTGTATACTATAGTTTCTCACTGTGTATTTAGAACTGCGATTCTGCTTTTGTGGAGTGTAAAGTCTGTGTTCAGAATTGTCTCTTCTCCACCTTGATATTAATCTGCTTTGGATCGCTGAGAGGTGTGGGTTTGGTTCCCCAGTGAAGATCTTGTTGGGCTGTCAGTGCGTGTTCACTCTGACCACCTTGCTTACTTTACAGTAAGGCTTGTACTTGGGCAGGCATGGTGGCATGACAGTAGTTCTCTGCCTTCTGTCTTTTCCATAGCATGCTGGTTATACTCTCCTATTCTTTCCATCTAAATTTAAAACCATCCAGTTTATAACCACAGAATACCTTGCTGAGGATTTCCTAGGAGATCACTGAACCTGTAGATCATGATACACTGGGCTTACATCAAGAACACTGTGTAGACATTCAATGCTATAGTGTGTCTCCTTGGATTCAGTTCTCAACTCTTTCCTTCAGACTATTGAATTATTTCTCATGTAGATCTTATAACCCAATATCAAAAGAGTTGACCCTAATATTTTATTTTCTAAAGTACAAATACGATATTATACTCTTAGCTTCAAATTCTACTTGTTTGTTTTTTACTATATGCAAAAGCAATTGACATATGCATAATAACCTTGCTCCCTGTGACTTTGTTAATTATTGGTTCTTAAATTGTAGATTCTTTTGGGTTTATGACACAGTCTATTAATTCACAACAAACAGAGCTTTTGTGTGTGTGTGTGTATGTATGTATGTAATTTATGAGCTAAACATATTCATGCATGTTTTGTTAATTCTGACTGTACTTCCTAGACTGTAAGATTGTTCAAAGAGGCCAGTGAGAAAGAACAGTTCGAAATGGTATTATCTAGAGGCTTCTAGATGCTCAGAATATTAAGTGATCCTAGCTGTGGGGTTTCACTTGGGCTCCTTATCAAGTTGAAGACTTGCTCTCCTTTCCAAAGTCTACAGGGTCTACCACTAATAGATGTCAAATTTTATTTTAGTGTGTCTCTGTGTGTATGGATGTGTCTCTCGGTGTGTCTGTATGTGTATGCGTGTGCCTGTGTGTGTGCTTAGGGTGTGAATAGTCATATGATATTTCTGTTTTAGGATTTTTCTATTTTATCTACTGAATACACAAGCTAACAGTTGACACTGTAATAATATTATAATCTAAAAATATATAGGGCCACAGTGAAAGCTATCATAGGACCCACGCAGACTTAAAAATGAACTATGAGTGTGCTTGCTAGAACCTTTAGCAAATGAATCATTGTTGTCTTAATTGTCTTGTGTGGCAGTCCCAACACTTTTCTCATATCTGAGTCTTTTTGTGTGTGGTCTTCATTAAAGTGTTTGTGGTTTTCATTAAAGTGGTTTTTTTTTTTTTTTT